>NW_006921728.1:250715-277159 GCF_000298275.1 Orycteropus afer afer | reverse complement strand
CGCTATGAGTCGGGGCTGACTCGACGGCACATAACAACAAACAACAACAACAAGCTTTCTTACGGTTAAGCAAGAAAGGGAAATAAAAGGTATCCAAATTGGTAAGGAAAAAATAAAGCTACCCTGTTTGCAGATTAAATGATCCTATACAAAAAAAAAAAAAAATCCCATAAATCCTTCAAGAAATCTGTTAGAACTAATAGAAAGATTCAGCTAAGTGGGTCAGAGTATAAGATCAACATATAAAAACCAATCAGATTCCCGTACACTGACAGAGAACTCTTAAAGGGAAATCAGGAAAATGATAGCATTTACAGTCGCCACCAAAAAGATTAAATAATTCAAGATAAGCCTACCCGGGCAGGGATTTAAAAGACTTATACAAAGAAAACTACAAAACACTACTGCAAGAAGCTGAAGGAGACATATACATAAATGAAAGAACATACCATGGTCTGGACAGGAAGACTTAACATTGTGAAAATGTAAATACCACACAAAGTGATTTATAGATATAATGCAATCCTTATACAGATTTAATCCAAATTCTTTAAAGAGATGAGAAAACTAATCACCAACTTTAGGTGGAAAGAAAAGAGACCCTGAATAAGTGAAGTACTGCTGAAGAAGAATAGCATAGGAGGCCTCACACTTCCCAGTCTCAGAAGCTCCTATACAGCCATGGTAGTCAAAACAGCCAGGTACTGGTTTGACAGACATGAACAAATGGGACAGAATTGAGAACCCAGAAGTAAATCCATATACCCAAGGATGGATCTTTGACAAAGGGTCCAACTGCATTAAATGGGGAAGATGTTTAACAAATGGTGCTGGCAGAACTGGATATCTGTTTGCAGAAAAATGAAAGAGGACCCATATCTTATACTATATAGAAAAAGAAACTCAAGATGGATCAGAGACCCGAATGTAAAGCTTAAAACTGTAAAGATCATCAAAGAAAAAATGGGCAAAGTTCAGGGCCCTGATTTATAGCATAAATAGTCTATCAGCCTTAACTGAAAATTCACAAACACCGGATGATAAACTAGGCAATTGGGACCTCCTAAAAACTTGTCTGCAAAAGAGTAGAAGGAGAACCTACAGACAAGGGGAAAATTTTTTTGTAACAATGTATCTGACAAGTAACTAAACTCTGAAATGTTTAGAAAACTCTAACATCTTAACAACAAAAAGACAATCCAATTTTAAAATGGTCAAAGGACATGAAGAGACACTTCACTAAAGAAGATATTCAGGTGGCCAACAAATACATGAAGAGATTCTTGCGATCATTAGCCATTAGGAGATGCAAATCAAAACAGTGAGATATCCCTTCACCCCAACAGTAATATCAAATTTGAAAAAAACAGAAAACAACAAATGCTGGCGGGGATGTGAGGAGATTGGATCTCTCATACACTGCTGGTGGGATTGTAAAATGGTCAAACCACTGTGGAAAACAGTATGACTCTTCCTCAAAAAGGTAGTAGTACACAGACCCTCTTCAACAAAGAAAAGAGAAACCAGTTGACAGAGATACAGAAGATAATCCTGGAGCCTTGGCCTTTGAAAGGAAGTATACAGAAGTGGATTGGGCACTAACTAGTGGAAAAACCTGAATGAAAACAGTGAGTACGGAGATGGTTGGAGCAGCGGACTGTCAGCTACTATGATGGGACCAACAGCCTGAATATTTCCAAGTGGTGTTGGAACCTGAGAATTGACCTAAAGATCAGCCCTGGTTGCCAAAGGCTGCAGGAACAACTGCACTGGTGCCCTATGACTAGGAAGGGAAACAGCAAGGAGGGAGACAACCTGAGCTGTGGACTTTCAGCTCTCCAGAGGGCACAGCCATTTTGATTATTTACAAGTGGTGGCCATTTTGGATATTTAAAGTGACTGAGGGTGTAGCCATTTGGAATGTTTACAGGCAGTGGCCATTTTGGATATTTAAGTAGCTGAGGGCACAGCCATTTTGAATATTTACAAGCAGTGGCCAATATGGATTTTAAAGTGACAGCATTCTCATTCAGATTCCAGGGACCTAAGAATAAGCTCTGCTTGTCAAGGATGGCAGGGACATATGGAAGGCTGAGAATGAGAAGGGAGATGGATGGTGAGTGTGTAAGTCCTGCCAACTAGCAAATAGAGGAGCACAGTACTCTGCTTACTTAGATAAAGTCCAAAGAAAATGAGAATCATGGGTAAGTCAATCCAACGTACAATCACCAATTAAATATGAACACAAAAACATCACAATGCCTTGGAGACAACAGAGCACCATACTCCACACAATGAAGCAAGATAAACCAAGAGAAACAAAGGACCAGGATACAGACTCAGAACACATCCATGAGGAAGAAGCAGCACTGGAACTCCCTGATACAGAATTCAAAAGAATGATATTTAGGTACCTTCAATGGATTGAAAGTCAGATTTAGGAAAACACTGACAAAATGGGAGGAAACCCTACAACAATTCTGAAAGACAATACAAGAACAAAATTACATTATAAATGAAAAATTGGAAATGATATAAAATTTACACACAAATCCAGAAGATTAATACTAAATTTTCAGAAATAGATAAGACACTGAATGGGCAAAGGAATAGAATTGAATCAATGGAAGACAGAATTAGTGAGATTAAAGGCAAATACTTAACCACAGAGAAAATTGTCCAAGACTTGTTGAAAGAGAATTTCCCTAATATGATAAAAAAAGAGAATGTGTCCATTCAAGAAGTCCAACGAACCCCAAACAGGATAGACCCCAAGAGAAAACCACCAAGACATATCATAATCAAACTTGCCAAAACCAAAGACAGAATCCTGAAAGCAGCATGGGAAAAACAAAAAGTTACCCACCACTAGGGGCAACCGATAAGACTAAGCTCAGATTTTCCGACAGAAATCATGCAGGCGAAAAGACAGTGGGGTGATATAAAACCCTGAAAGAGAAAAATTTCAAACCAAGAATTGTAGACCCAGCAAAATTGTCCCTCAAATATGATGGTGAAATTAGGACATTTCCAGATAAGCGGAAATCAAGGGAATTTGTTAAAACCAGACCAACCTTACAAAAGATGCTAAAGGGAGTCCTTTGAACAGAGAACCAACAACAGCAAACAATAACCAACCATTAACACACATGATGGCATAACCCATAAAAAAAACCTAGCTATGGAAGTATCAAAAGTAAATAAGCCTACAAGATTGTAAACAGGGGACCAGAGACATCAATTGACAGATGAGCACAACTACAAACCAAAAAGAGGGACAAAATTGTGTAGCTACAGAACTTCTAAATGGTAGGGAAGTCAAGACAACTGCAAGATAGAACAGAATATTCTCAACTTGAGAAGAAAATTAAAAATCACAGGGCAACCTCAAAGAAAAATGATAAACCTTCACATCAAAATAAAAAAGAGGACCAGCACAAAATTTAGCAAATACTAAAACAATAGCAATGAAGGAAGTTATAACATTCATAAACAAAACAAGCTCAGCACAGAAAATTATATGGAACAAAGAAATCAGGAGCACCGTGAAAAAGCACATAACAAAATGACAGCAACAAATTCATACTTGTTAATAATTACATATCTGACAAAGGACTTATCTCTAAAATTTATAGAAAGGTCCAATACCTCAACAACAAAAAGATAAACAATCCAATTAAAAAATGGGCAGAAGACATGAATAGACACTTCACCAAAGATATTCAGAGGGCCAACACACAAAGAAATGTTCACAATCATTAGCTATTAGAGAGATGCAAATGAAAACAACAATGAGATGTCAGCTCACCCAGCACTAATGGCAAAGTTCAACAGGACAGAAAATAACAAATGCTGGCAAGGGTGTGGAGAGATTGGGACTCTCATACATCGCTGGTGGGACTGTCAAATGATACAACCACTGTGGAAAACAGTATGGCGATTCCTTAGAAAGCTGGAATTAGGAATACCATTTGTCCCAGCCATTCCATTACTAGGTATATTTCCTAAAGAAGTGAGAGCCATGACAAGAACAGACATATGCACACCCATGTTCATCGCAGCATTATTTACAATAGCAAAAAGATGGAAACAACCTAAGTGCCCATCAACAGAAGAATGGATAACCAAACTATGGTGTATATACACACAATGGAATACTGTGCAACAGCAAAGAATAATGTAGAATCTGCAAGACACTGTATAACATGGAGGAACTTGGAGGACATCATGCTGAGTCAAATAAGTCAATCACAGAAGGACAAATATTAGTTCATTGGTTGATTATTATAAAAAGCCAAGGAAAGGTTTATATATGGAAGGAAACTTTCTATGTTGGTTACCAGGGGTAAGAGGGAGGGAACCAAGGGAGGAGAGGGAACACTGGAAAAAAAAAAAAAAATGCATTGACCTATGTCATTTTTGTTTTGTGTATTTCACAAATTATGTACAATTGTACATAAACTATATTTTAATAAAATGTATTTTAAAAAAAGCTAGCAATAGAGATATAATATGATGTAGCAATCCCACTACTACATATGTTTCCTAGAGAAATAAGAGCTGTAACATGAATTGATATATGCACACCTATGCCACTCCTCATAGGAGCTCTGGTAGCATAGTGGCTAAAGCACTTGACTGCTAACCAGAAGGCTGGCGGTTCAAACCCACCAGCCACTCCTCGGAAGGAAGGTTGGGCAATCCTACTTCCGTAGTGATACTGCCTCGGAAACCCAAGGAGGGGTCGCTATGAGTCAGGGCCGACTCGACGGCACACAACAACAACAACAACAATGCCACTCCTCGTAAGGAAGGTTGGGCAATCTACTTACGTAGTGATACTGCCTCGGAAACCCAAGGAGGGGTCGCTATGAGTCAGGGCCGACTCGACGGCACACAACAACAACAACAACAATGCCACTCCTCGTAAGGAAGGTTGGGCAATCTACTTACGTAGTGATACTGCCTCAGAAACCCAAGGAGGGGTCATTATGAGTTGGGGCCGACTCAGTGGCACATAACAACAATAACAACTTGTTCATTGCAGCGTTATTTATAATAGCAAAAAGATGGAGGCATCCTAAGCACCCATCAACAGATGCATGGATGGACAAACTGTGGTACATATTGACGATGAATACTACGCAACGTTAATAACAATGAATCTGTGAAACATCTCACAGCATGGATGAACCTGGAGCATTACACTGAGCAACATAAGTCAGTCACAATAGCACAAATATTGTATGAGACCACTATTACAAAAAGTTAAGAAAAGCTCTATTCATAGAAAGAAACACCAGGGATGGGAGGGGGAGGAAGGGAAGATGACTGATTAGATAGTAGATATATACTAACTGGAGTGAAGGCAAAGGCAGTGCACAGTAGTGGGGAAGTCAGCACAACATGACCCAGGTAAAGGAAGATACTGTGAGGTACATGGGAGTTAAAGGCTGTTACAAACCTGCAATACCAGTAATAGTAAACAGTGATTTACAAGTGGATACTTAGGGAGATGTTAGGTGAACAGGTGTTAGGTGGCTTATGGGAATACACCCAGTAGGATATATAGGTTTGGCAGAAGATATTTTTACATACATACTTGTATGTGCTGCAAATTATCCAGATATATAGTAGAGCATACATGGGTAAAGTTATGCAAATCTCTTAGCAATAACCAAAACCTTGAAGGACTGAGTCACTGGGATTGAGGGCTCAGGTCCTCAGTCTCAGGACATCTAGGTCAACTGGTAAATAACGGTCTATAAAGACAATGTTCTACATTCTACTTTGGTTAGTAGTGACTGGAATCTTAAAAGCTTGCAAGTGGTCACCTAAGATACTGTTGGTCTCTTCCCATCCAGAGCAAAGAAGTGTGAAGAAATTCAAAGACTCAAGAAAATAATTAGTACAAAGGACTAATGGACCACAGCCTCTACTAGCTTGAGACCAGGAGAACTAAATGGTGTCCAGCTACAACTGCCAGCTTCTCTGACTGGGATCACAATAGGTGATCCTGGACAGAGTGAGAGAAAAGTATGAAACAAAATTGAAAAGCATTAAAAAGACTAAACTTACTGGTCTAATAGAGACTGATGGAACTTCCAGGACTATGTTCCTTAGACACCCTTCAAACCTGAAACTGAATCCACTCCTGGAGATAACCTTTCAGCCAAACAATAGACAAGGCTATAAAGTGAAGATCAGCACCTCAAAACAATCAACCACACAGGACCAAAAGGACAGCATTTATCCAGCAAAGTTCAGAAGGAAGAAAGGGGTGGGAAAGATGGGCAAATGGAAAAGGGGAACCCAGGGAAGAAGTAGGAACAGTGCTGTTACATTGGGGGGATTGCGATTAATGTCACAAAACAAAATGTGGATAAATTGTTGGGTGGAAAACTAATTTGCTCTGTAAATTTTCACACAAACCAAAGTTATATTTATATATATATATAGAGAGAGAGAGAATGGTACATAGAAATCAATTTTATTAATATATTTCTAGAGATAACTATGGGCACCAAGAGTGTACAGTGTTCAAGTTTAGCATCTTCCTTGATGCCTTATTTTCAGGTAGACTTTATTTGTAGAAGTACAATATTTTTACATAAATCATGTGTGTTGTGTTTTTGCCAATCTTGCAACTCCCCTTCTTATATTATTTTCATAAGCATTATACATGTGGGTACATTACATTTGCAAAAGAATATGGTAATACTTGTTGTTGTTGTTATGTGCCGTCATGTCAGACCTGACTCATAGTGACCCCTCCTTGGGTTTCCGAGGCAGTATCACTACTGAAGTAGATTGCCCCATCTTCCTTCCGAGGAGTGGTTGGTGGGTTTGAACCGCCAGGCTTCTGGTAAGCAGTCAAGTGCTTTAGACACTACTCTACCAGATCTCCCATGGTAATACTTAGAACACCTGAAAAATCTAGTTGTTTCTACAATTGTCAGAGTCTTCCTGAGAAACTATGAAGGAAGAGAAAACGTAGGAGTGTTTTGTTTTGTTTTTACAAAAATTTTCTGTTTGCCACTATTTTTAAATAAATAAATAAATAACCTTTATGGGGCAAGTTCTCTTCTGTCACAAAGGGTCACTATGAGTTGTAATCAACTTGGTAGCACCCAATCACTGTTTATTGAGCATCCATTATATGCCAGATGGTTTATATTAATTAACTCACCTAGTCCTTGCCTATAGGAGCTCTGGTGGCATAGTGCCTAAGGCATTTGACTGCTAACCAGAAGGCTGGTGGTTCAAACCCACCAGCCACTCCTCAGAAGGAAAGTTGGACAATCTACTTCCATAGTGATATTGTCTTGGAAACCCAAGGAGGGGTTGCTGTGAGTCAGATCTGACTCGACGGCAGTGAGTTTGGTTTTTGGTTAATCCTTGCCTATATGAGTCACTGGGTTGTGCAAATGGTTAGTCACTTGGCCACCAATGGAAAAGTTCACAATTCAAGTTCACCCAGAAGTGCCTTGGAAGAAAGACCTGGCAACCTACTCTTGAAAGGTAGCAGTCATTGAAAGCCTTATGTAGCTCAGTTCTACTCTAAAACACATGGGTGTAATCAATGTCACCCTGGTGGTGCAGTGATTCTGCAGTGCGGGTAGAAGCTGTTGAATTTGTGTATGTTTTGCTGTGTATATTCTTAATAAAATAAATAAAATTATTTTAACAAAAATTGTTTTAAAAATTTCTGTTTGCTCAAACTAGAGGAATATATTGAGTAGGGACCTACCTAAAGAGAGAAAGTCCTCTTTGCATTCTCAGCTATTTTCCACTGTTTCTCTAAGTGAACATAGAGGCAGGCCATGGGCACCTGTGTGTTCTGCTCTCTGGAGAACTCAGTCAAGGAGAACAGGAAGCAACGTGCAGTGCAGATGGTACTCATCATCCTTCCTGACCTTGGGTCCATCCCGGTGAAGAACATGTTGCTTGCCAGTGGGAAGGTTTCAGTTTTGAGTTATACGCAGTATTGTCCACTGTAGCCCAGGATTCCGTTGCCTTTATGCCTCTGTCACTTCCATGGTAGTAGAAAGAAACCTCTCCCTCCAAATGTAACCTAGTTTCTACCTAAGTAGACAATAATTCCTTCTACTAAAACATCTACAGGAGCTCTGGTAGCATAGTGTCTAAGGCACTTGACTGCTAATAAGAAGGCTGGCAGTTCAAACCCACCAGCCACTCCTCGGAAGGAAGGTTGGGGCAATCTACTTCTATAGTGATACTGCCTCGGCAACCCACGGAGGGGTTGCTATGAGTTGGGGCCAACTCGACGGCACACAAAAACAACAACAAAACATCCATAAAGAGTGTGAGTGATATTATAAACAACAAATCTTATGGTCTTCCACGTTGATAGACTAATTTTATGTGTCCCTCCAGCTAGGCTATCTGACTTTATTTTTTTAATTCTCAAATTAAAAATAAAAATCCAGGTATTTATCTTCTCTCTGTAGGGTTATAGTATTAATGCTTTTCAACCTTGCCACTGTATACACACTAAGGAGAATGACTAATAAAGAAAAGCATTGCAAGTATGTTCCTTCTGATAACTGCTAGAGTCACTTCTTCTCTGGAGGGGAAACTGAGAGTAAGAGAAAGGATGAAAGGAGAGTGAAATGTGACCAAATAGAAACTTCTTGGGAGATGCTATATCCCTCCCCTAAGAAAATTGAACAGCACTCAGTTTCTACAGTAGTGACCCTTGTTCTTTTTTGGAAGTCTTTGCTGGCTGTCTTTTCTGGGTAACAGTTCTGACCTTCTGTCCCATTTCCTGGTGGAGCAAGCCCAAGCCGATCTGGTGGCCATTCGGCTGACTGCCAGTTTAACCAGTATTCCTAGCTTTGTTGGCGTTGCAACACCACTCTAGAGAGGTTTAAATGTTGCTCCTTTACGTGATTGTGAGACAGGAGGCAGGTGTGGAAGCTTCGCAGGGTGGGACTCATCCCTCCCGGTGACTCACTGGGTGGCATTCTATGGGTGTATATTGTCATTACTCCATTGCTAAGAGATGGTTTGCCCTCAGAGAAACAGATGTCAGGGCTCTACTCATAGTTGTAGGTTTAAAACCCCTGGAACCATTCCAAGTGGGTAATTGCTGTCTGCCTTCTAAAACTCGATAGGATTGGGTGTGTCTGTTTCCTAGGCTGGCTGTTCTCTGTTATGTTTCTCAGAAGTAAGAAACAGATTTGTTTTGGCCGGGAGGAGTGTGCGTCACAAGGAACCTTGGTGGTGCAGTGGTTAAAATGCCTCAGCTGCTAACCGAAAGGTTGGTGGTTTAAAACCACTAGCGGCTCCATGGGAGAAAGATGTGGCAGTCTGCTTCCATAAAGATTTACAGCTTTGGAATCTTTATGGGCTAATTCTACTCTGACCTATAGGGTCACTGTGAGTCAGAATCACTATGAGTCAGAATGGACTCAATGGCAGTGAGTTAGTGTATGTTACATAAAGGTGCTAGGTTTAGTTTCAGGAAGAGACTATAGATTATACTTCCTTCTCTGTGTACATTTGTGAATTGCTTAAAAGATGGTTTAGGTGTAAAGATATTTATTAGCATGTATAGTAATACCGGGAGCTCTGATGGCGTAGTGCCTAAGGCATTTGACTGCTAACCAGAAGGCTGGTGGTTCAGACCCACCAGCCACTCCCCAGAAGGAAGACCGGGCAATCTACTTCTGTAGAGACACCACCTCGGAAACCCAAAGGGGGGGTCGCTATGAGTTGAATCGACAACGGCAGTGAGTTTGTTTTTTGGTTTGGTTTAATAAATATCAACAATAATATTTTTTTATAATGTGTTTTATATGTATGCATTGTGTACATGCATATGTATATACACGTTTGTACATCGGGACATATAAAAGGATAATCACCACACTGTTAATGTGAATTATCTCTAGGTTGTGAGAATCGAATTGATTTTAAAAAACAAACCCCAAACCTTCCTTTAGCCATATTTCTACATTTAACAGCTCCTCAATGAAGTATCTCATCTGACTCACTGTCTCCACTCCTTAACTCTCACTTACTTCAAAACTCATTGTGATCTTTCTCTCTCATTACTTTCCTGAAACAACTTTTACCCAGTTTGTACATCCTACTGCCTACATAATGGACATTTTCCAGTCCTTCCCTTACTGGAACTTTCTACTACATTTGAAATTCTCAACTTCTAGGCTTCCAGAGGGGGCTTTGGTGGCGTAGTGCCTAAGGCATTTGACTGCTAACCAGAAGGCTAGTGGTTCAAACCCACCAGCCACTCCTCAGAAGGAAGATTGGACAACCTACTTCCATAGAGATACTGCCTCAGAAACCCAAAGAGAGTTTTCTTTGAGTTGAAATCGACTGCTTAGAGTTCCTCTCAGAGCTTTCTCACCCTCATTGTCCACCTCCTCTTACAACACACGGAGTTGCCAAGTGTCCCATCCTTGGCCCATTCATTCCTCCACTCTTCCTCCACTCGTTTTCCCTAGATAAGAAAAAAGTTCCATGATTTCAACTACAGTCTGTCTGTATGCTTATGACTCAGCTTTATATTTCTAGCCCATATTTTTTCTTTATACTTCAGACTTGTTTATCTGAATTGCTTGTCAGATGTGTCTTCAGAAATGTCCTACTCTACTTAGCATATCTCTCTCTAAACTCACTACCATCCTTAAACTTGTTCTTTTTCCTATATCCTGCTGGGTGGCATCGCCACCCAAGCCAGAAACCTGGAAGTCTTCCTACGAGTTCATCCCCCGCATCCTGTGATGAAAGTCTCACTAATTCTATCTCTGATACATATCAAATGTGTCTTTAAGAAAAAAAAATACAACATACTTCTGGGGCCCTAATTCAAACTCTCTTCATTTTTCACTTGGACCATCTACTATAATAGGCTTTTAACTTCTTCCAATTTTGTTCCCCTCAAATTCTCCACCTACATGGTAGCCAGAGAAGTGCATGGTATTTAAAAATCTACCCACTTTATACTTTTGCTTTAAATCCTTTCACAGCCTCCAGGCCAAGAAGATAAAGTTTAACTTCCTCAATATGACAAAACAATGTGCTCCTTGACATGTGTTCTACCTACTATTCCAGCACATCTGTTATCAGTGTCTGCCTCCCTACCATATTTCTACACATGGCGATGTCATCTTCACTGTCCTTTATTTGGTTACACTGTCTTCTGTACTAGAATTATTGGCTGTTGCATCCCATCATCTAGAAAGCCTCTTACAACAATAAGTTCATTGATGAGAATCAGCATAGAGCCCATTCTTACAAGGTAGAGAGCAGTCATCCCTGGTTTCCCACCTCTTCATCGTTTCCGGCACACGCCACAGCTCTCGCTCACTTGCTCTCGTGCTCTCTCTCACTCTCTCTTTTTCTCTTTCTCTCTCTCTCACCCTTTTCTCTTCCTCTCTCCCTCTTTTCCCTCTCTCTCTCTATCCCTAGCCATTTAGGGCTGGATCAGACCTTACAAATTGAGAGGACACTGTCTTTGGGCTCATTAGTTCACTGGAACAGTTTACAGAACTCAGAGAAGATATCATACTTATAACTGCTGGTTTTATTATAGTAAAAGGATATAAGATTGAAATCATCATGAGAAAGAGATGCATGAGCAAGGTCTGGAACGATTCCCAATGGGGGGCTGCCATGTCACAGACAGGGCACAGCACCTTCCCTTCACTGGCCCTGTCTGAGCTTTCAAGTTTGGAGCTTTTATTGGCCAGTTCTGCGTGATAGCCTAAATTATGCCTCCTGAGGCTAGTTGATATCACCCTCCTACGTTAGTCCTTTCTGGTCTGGCCAGCCACCACTCACCAGAACAACTCCTCTGGTGTGCTAAAAGTTCCAGATCAAGGCACCTTAATTATGTTCTCCAGAGCCCAGGGTAAAAGCCGCCTCACGTAGGGCGAAACTAGTTTCTTTACCCCAGTCCTCCTCTGGTGTCTCCTTATTGTTCCTATAATACTTCTGTCTCTTTTAACATGTTTGAAGAATTTTCTGAGATTATAGATGGTTTCTTTATTTATAAGACACTCGGTGGTACAGATTTTATAATTATCATGGATTCATTTAAAATAATTATTTGGGCTTGAAATGAATATATTTATATATAGTTAAAATCTTTCAACTGTAGACATTACCGACTAAGCTTCTCTGTTAATGCTGGAAGTAGAAGGGAAGAGTTCCAGGTTTAGAAGCTGATGAACTTCAAAAAAACTCTCAACAAGGCCGATTTCTCAATATCTCTGCTCTAAAACATGCAATAATTTATTTAGCATATGCAGATTTTGAGTAACTGGGATCATTGTGCAAATTCCTGATGTGAAAAGTCATTTCACAACTTTTAAAAAAGCATATGGGCCCTGAAATGTGAACATACATTTGGAATTAGTTTTGCCTTTTACTCAGTCACTCTCAGGATGTCTGTGATAACATGTAGCTGTGCCGGCATGCACTGATCCTTAGAGCTTCTTTGTGGGGAAGGCAGTATAATAAAAGCACCATTCTGATGGCAGAACCATCCTGATCTTCCTTCGCTCGGAACAATGGTGTAGGTGGACCATTCAGATCAGATGCAGACTAAGTGTCCACCTTCTGAAAGGACATTTATTGCACTTGTATATTGAATTATCACAGCAGAGTTTTCTTGATTAATTGTATTTAAACTAAAGTGCTATGTGTTGCCTTTTGTTTAATTTAACTATTATTTACATGTTCTCGGGAATTAGATTTCCAATATTTCTGATCAAAAGGCAGAGCGTACTGTGTGTGAGAAAGAGTGAAAGTGAGACAGGAAGGGAGAGAGGCAGTAAAGAGTCTATAAAAGAATGAGAGTGGCCATGAATGAGCTAGAGAGTAACTTACTTTAACCACTTGGTACTTAGCGCCAGGGTCTATGGAGGCTTTGCGACTTCAGTATATAAAAAAAAGACAGAATTCCTGCCATCAAGAAGTTATAAATAAAGCAATGAGAAATAATAATAATTCAGAGTATAAAAGCGGAATGATGTTTTTATCAACTGAAGAAATACTGAGACTTCTGTTTCAGTCCAACTGTGTAGCATTTCTCCCTGATCCAAAAAAAAAAAAAAAAACTTATTGCCATCGAGTCGATTTGACTCATAGCAACCCCTCCTTGGGTTTCCAAGGTGGTATCTCTACGAAAGTATATTGCCCAACCTTCTCAACCTTCTTTCTGAGGAGTGACTGGTGGGTTTTAACCACCAGTCTTCTGGTTAGCAGTCAAGTGCCTTAGGCACTGTGCCACCAGAAGCTTGCTGATGTTGTTGTTGTTATGTGCCATTGAGTCAGTCCTGACTCATAGCAACCCCTCCTTGGGTTGCCGAGGTGGTATCACTATGGAAGTAGATTGCCCAACCTTCCTTCTGAGGAGTGGCTGGTGGGTTTGAACCACCAGACTTCTGGTTATCAGTCAAGTGCCTTAGGCACTATGCTATCAGAGATCCTCTGATAGTCAGTAACAATTATTTGTCCCCAGCTGTGACATGTTGCTAACAGGTGTGAAGACCACAGGTACATAGAAGTTTGATAGGAGTTTGAATTAATATAGCTTGGTTTTGATCAGTGGTTCCTCATCAGCAGTGGCATTTCTTAAACATTTTTTTCCATGCACTGGCCCAACCACTGGCAGTACAAGAAAGAGGATAAGAGGACATGGGCGCCGAAGTGGAAAAACAAGTTCCAGCACTTGTCAACAATTTCCAGTATATTGAGGGATACCACGGAGAACCGGAGAACTGCAAAAGTTAAGTTTTGAAGAGGAGGGTGGAGCAGTAGCTACAAGGGCTTCTTGGAAGAGCGAGCTTCCTGTCTCCTTGGCTGAATTTTCAGAGAACAATAGAAGACACAGGTGCCCATGCTCCGCCCCTGCTCTCACTCACAGAAACAGGTGGAAAGTAGTGCAGAATGCAAAGAGTACTTTCTCTATTTGGGTGGGAGCCTACTGGCTTCTGGTTTGGACAAACAGAAAGGAAGAATTGTGAAAAGTGGGGCAGGGCACGGGGGGAAGACCTACATTTTCTCTTCCTTAACATTTTTCCAAGAAGATGGTGAGCTGGGCCTGGAAAGATGCTCTGGATCTAAGCAGCTGAAAAGAAAAGAAAGGGGAGGAGGAATGAAAAGGAACAATGAGCAGGGGTAGGAATGTATATGATGTCTTTAGAAAAAAAGTGAGTAAAATGATTTGCCTGGAGTAGGATCTTAGTTTAGGAGCCCAGGTGGCACAGTAGTTAAGCACTTGGCTGCTAACTGAAAGTTTGGTGGTTCGAACCCACCCAGCAGCTCCTCCAGAAAACAACCTCACAATCTGCTTTTGTAAAGATTTCAGTCAAGAAAACCCTACGGGGCAGGTCTGCTCTGTCATGTGTGGTTGCTGCAAGTCATTAATAGACTTGCTGGCAACAAAGACGATCTTCGTTTAGGGGTGAACATGTCGTCGTCTTTCGTGCCTCTACCTTTGTACAGGCAGTTCTGTCTGCCACCAGTGACCTCCTTATTCATCCTTCAAGCCCTGTATTCCATATTATCTCCTATGGGAAACCTTACCTGGCTCCCCTACACAGAGGAAAGATGAGTACAATTGACAGTAGTCATTCCCTCTTGCGGATGATAATGCTTGCTCTTCTTTCTTCTATGTGGACTTTCACTTTGCGTAATAACTGTGTTTCCCTTACTTGCCCAGGATTGTAACTGGAATACTATTTATCATCCTTTCATCCCCAAAACCTAAAAGAGTGCCCAACTTCAAAATGTCCAATAAATAAAATTTGGACTTTGTCAATGAGGAACTATTGACAGATTTTGTTTCTTGAGTTGTTTTGTCAGGGAGATAAATCTTGAAATTAAGCAAAGTATAAGAAATTTCTCAAAGGAGTATATCTTCTGTAAATCAATGGCATTTGATTCATCCCTAGGTATTATAAAAATAAATATCTTAGAAGAAGAAAGAGACTTCATCTGAATCTTAGAATATAATCTTAATTTTAGACAGCAAGTTTATTGCCTCTGAATTTATATTAAGTTATATTGTTGTTGTTGTTGTTGTTGTTATGTGCCATCGAGTCATACCTGACTCATAGCGACCCCTCCTTGGGTTTCCGAGGCAGTATCACTATGGAAGTAGGATTGCCCAACCTTCCTTCCGAGGAGTGGCTGGTGGGTTTGAACTGCCAGTCGTCTGGTTAGCAGGCAAGTGTCTTAGCCACTATGCTACCAGAGCTCCCTAAGTTATATTAGCTGGTTTTAATTTCTGTATTCATATCTACTAAGCAATATTCTTCAACAATAGCAAGTCAGTATCTGATGGTATTTTTTATTAAATATGTGTGTTTGGAAATAGTAGTTGATCAGTTTTGTTTAAAGAGAGACTTTTCTTGGACTGTGCAAAAAACAATGGAATTTAAGTACTTTTTTTTTTTTTTTTAAATGTGTTGCCTTACATGACAAATAATAAAAAAGCAGAGTATCATGTTTTTATTTTGTGGGTTTTTTGTTGTTGTCGTTATTACTCTTGTTTCTTTTCTTTGACAAGAATCAATTTGAAAATCTGATATAAAAGATTATAGGTCGAGGACACCAGCACTATGGCTGTGCTAGTGCAGCAGGGGACTAGGAGAATGTTACAAAGATAATGATGTTCTTTAATTAGATTTCCAATTTGCCCTTGTCAGCATCAATAAAGCTTCCCCAATTTTTAAAAAATATAAATAAAAGAAATATTAATATTCAGAAACCTTTTTTTTTTTTTTTGCAGGGTGTGCAGCATAAAGTACATGACCCTAATATGATGAGCCAAATATACTTGGCTTTTCAATCTTACATGTCACCTGTTGACAATAAAAACTGTATTACTAAGGACCCAAATTCCACCCACAGGTTTTTCCAGAATATTTGTAGGACTTTTTCAACAACCAAGAGCTGCCAACCCAACTTTGGTATGTAGACCTCCCAGCTAGCCGGAAGCAAAACAGAATTTAAATCACTCATCTTTATTGCACAACTGCCAGTTGACTCTGGTACTTAGTTTTAGTTAATGGTTTTAACCAAAGTTTATCTCAAAGTTTATCAAAGTTATAATGTGGTGGTTAGACTTTCTTATAAAAGTGGATGAGGTTGATGATTAAAAACTACATTGTCACAGCTTTCTAGTCTACCATCCCTTTAGGTTGTTGAACAAGGATCTGGGTGAACAAGAATATTTCTCTCTTATTTACAGGCCTCCTTCCCTTCCCATGAATATATAAGTGTAGTATGCCTTAATCTCTTTCATGCCTTCTCCTGTGGTGGCCCTTATACTTCTCACCCGTAATTTTATATGTAAGTTTATTCATTCAGCAAATACTTGTTGAGAACTCTTCTATGCCAGACACTGAACTGTCACCTTGGCAAAAGGAATTCGTAAACCCTGCCTAGAAGGAACTTATGTATTGCTACAATGTAAGGTAGTAAGTAAGTAGTAGTATAGAGGGAAACACAGGTGCTGTGGTACCATTTGGAAAGAGCTCCTAACTAAATTGGGTGAGGCATTGTTAGTTCAGTGGTAGATTTTTCTTCTAACATATGGGAGACCTGGCCAGTAATTAATAAACACATCACCAGAATAATAATGAATCTGCAGAATACCTCGTAACATGGCTGAACCTAGAAGACATTGTACTGAGTGAATTAGACAATCACAGAAGGACAAATAAAGTATGTGACCACTATTATAAAAGATCAAGAAAGAATCATTGTTTGAAGGTCACCAGGGGTGGGAGGGAGACAGGGTGAATCACTAACTAGAACATAGGCATGTATTAACTTGGCTGAAGGGAAAGTCACTATACAATGAGGGGAGGTCAGCATAAAATCATCAAGGCAAAGGAAGACCTTGTGCTCCTCTAAGGGTTAAAGGCAACAAACATGCATACTATTACGTACCCGATCCTGCAATGGCAGTAATAACAATAAACTACAAGTGGATACATAAATAGGCACCCAAGCTGAGCAGGGGTGGAAAGGAGAACGGGATTACACACACACATACATATGTTCAACAGAGGATATCTTTATGTGTGTATTTATATGTGCTGCAAATATTTCCATAAATACGGTAGAGCATAAAAGGGGCAAAGTTATAAAAACTTCTTAATCATAACCTGACACCTTGAGGGAATGAGTCATTGAGCCTGGGGGCTCAGGACCATTGTCTCAGGGAACACTAAGGTCAACTGTCATAACATAGTCCACAAAGACAGTGTTCTACATCTTACTTTGCTGCCTAACTTGAAAATTCTAAGAATACAAATAGAAGAACAAAATAAACATAAACCTACCAGAAGAAAGGAAATAAAGATCAGAGCAGAAGTCAAAAACAAAAATAGTAGCATCACTAAAATCAGAAGTTGGTACATTGAAAGATCAGTACAATTGACAAACCTTTACCTAGGCTGATGAAGAAAATAACCAAAATGAAAAATGAAAAAGGGGACATTACAACTGATCTGAGAGAAAGAGATAAATATGACAACTGTATGGCAACAAATAGGATAACCTAGATGAAATGGACAAATTCTTACAAGCATATAACCTACCTAAACTGACTGAAGAAAAAAAAAAAAAGTCTCAATAGACCAATAACAAGTGAAGAGATTGAATCAGTGATCAGAAATCTCACAGAAAAAGTCCTGGATGAGATGGCTTATGTGGAGAGTTCTGCCACACACTTTGATTGACTGTTTAAACTCTTTCACAGGATGGAGAAGGAAGGAATACTCCCTCATTCAGTCCCTAAAGCAAACAACCCTGATACACAAACCAGACAACAACACAAAAAAAGAAAACTACAGGGCACTCTCTCTTATGAATGTGGATGTAGAAATCCTCAACGAAATACAAGTGAACAGAATCATACTTTTAATAAAGTATATTAGAAGAGTCATACACCATGACCAAGTGGCATTTATTCCAGGCATGCATTAGAAAAGTAATCAGTGTAATATACCACATCAATAAAACGAAGGAGGAAAAAAAAAAATCATGCTCATCTGCATGGATGCAAAAAAAGCATTTGATAAAATCCAGCATCATTTCTTGATGAAAACCCTGTGAAGATTGGAACAGAAGGGAAATTCCTCAGTATGATTCAGGGCACATATGAAGAGCCAACAGCCAATATAATACTTAATGGAGAAAGACTGAGAGCTTTGCTTTTGAAATTGGGGACAAGAGTACTTGATCTTATCAGTTTTATCCCATATATGTTAGAAGTCTTGTTCAGAGCAGTAAGACAAGAAAAAGAAAGAAATAGAGCTCTGGTAGCATAGTGGATAAGGCATTTGGCTGGTAACCAGAAGATCAGTGGTTAAAACCCACCAGGTGCTCTGTGGAGGGAAGATTGGGCAATCTACTTCCATAAAGACTGTGAGAGCCTCAGAAACCTAATGGGGATCACTTTGAGTAGGAATCAACTTGATGGCAGTGAGTTTCATTTGCTTTTTTATACTGGAAAAGAAGAAGTAAAAATTTTCACAGATGATATGATCTTATATTTAGAAATACCAGAGTGCACAAGAAAACTTTTAAGGCTAACAGGAATTTTGTGAATTTACAGTTGTTTATCAACAAACAAAAATCAGCCAGGCTGCTATACACCAGCAATGAGAAATCTGAAAGGGAAATTAAGGAAAAAATTCTATCTACAATAGCATCTAAGAGAATAAATTACCTAAAAATAAACCTAAACCAGGACAGAAAGGACTTACACAATGGAAACTATAAAACACTATTGAAAGAGATTAAAGAAAACTTAAATAAATGGAATTGTGTTCCATGTTGGTGGATTGGAAAACTTAATACTGTTAAGATGTCAGTACTACTCAAAATGTACACGAAAACACTGATCTATACCCTACTTTGGTAAGTAGTGACTGGGATCTTGAAAGCTTGCAAGTGGCCATCTAGATGCAATCGTGGTTCTCTCCTCATCCAGGGGAAAGAAGGATGAAGACCAAAGATGCATGGAAACAATTAGTCCAAGAGACTGGTAGACCCTCAGATCCTTAGCCTGTATTACCATGAGACCAGAAGAACTAAATGGTACCCAGCTACTACTGTCAACCACACTCAGAGGGGAGTTGGTGTAGCAGATCCTGGACAAAGTGGGAGAACAGTGTGTAACAAAAGTCAATATCATAACAAAGACCAGGTTTGGTGGTCTGATAGAGCCTGGTAAGAACCCTGAGACTATGGCCCCTAGCTACCTTTCAGGTTTGGAATTGAACTCACTCTTGTGACTTCCACCTCAACAAGAGACAGACATACGGGGTGAACATTTACATCAGGTAGATACACTCCTTGGAGTGATCAGTCATGGGAGAAGAGAAGGGCAGTGTTTGCACAGGGAAACAGCTGGGGGTGGGGAATGCATGGGAGGGAAGGACACAGGGAAGAGGTAACTACAGGCAGGAAGTGGGAAGAGCTGTTAACATTGTGGGGAATTGCAGTCACTGTCATACAAAATGTGTGTGAACTGCTATATGGAAAACGAATTTGCTCTGTAAACTTTCACTCAAATCACAATAAAAATATAATAATAATAATAAAGAGCCTTCTTTACAGAACTAGAAAAAAAACAATCCTTAACTCTATACAGAATAACAAGAGGCCCCAAATAGCTAAAAACTATGTTGAAAAAAGAAGACCAAAGTAGGAGGGCTCACACTTCCTGGTTTTAAAATATACATAGAAGTAGCTCTGGTGGCATGCAAGGTAAGGCATTTGGATGCTAACCAGCAGGTTGGTGGTTCAAACCCACCAGCTTGTCCCACAAGAGGAAGATGAGGCCATCTATTTACTTTCTTAAAGATTTACAGCCTTGGAAACCCAATGAGGATCACTAAGAGTGGGCAACTCAGTGGCAATGGGTTTTTTTTTTTTTTTTTTTTTTACAATAAGAACAAAGAGCATTGCACTTGTGAGGAATGTCTGCTACACAACAATAACAAACCACACAACAGAAAAAAGAATCTCAGAAGAAGTGCTATCCTGGAATCAGAAGAAAAGGTCTTTAATTTCCTGAAAGAGATAAGAAAATAGAAGATATTTATGAAATAAAAACGGGATTTTTTTTTTCTTTTAAGGAAACAGAACAAAGAAGCATTTCTTTTGGAAATTAAAAATACTGCAGAAGTTAAATTTAATGGACTGATTGGACAGAGTTGAGGAACTTTCACAGAAAGTAAAATTTTCAAAAGGAGTATAATGTAAGAAGGAAGAGAAAAAAATTAGAAAATGTCTCTCAGAGGTCCAACATGAGTAATAGGTATTTCAGAAACGGATGGAGAGAGGAGACTGCCAAAATAATTTTTTAAGAGAGAAAACCGACAGATTGCCTGAAGTTTGAGAGGATTCTTATGTTTCAGATAGTTACTTCAACAAAGCAACTGTAAAAAGTAAGGGATTTATTTACCTCAGACAAAAAACCTAAACATTGAACAGGAAAGGCTATATAATCTATTTATTTATATATATATAATCTATTTGGCTCCACTGTGAACAATATAATATAAACACTGAATATTGATTATAATCCCAACACTACCATAGAGCCAAATTGGAGGGATTAAGGAGGAAGAGTGTGGAGTATGAGTGTAGGTGGATTAAAAACCTCTCCCATATTAGGAAATGAGTGGACGGTTATATAGTTCATACACATTTAGAAATATGGAGACAATATCAGAAGACCTTGCTCAGTTAAAAATGTGTGCCTCTGAGAAGCAGGAATCCAAAGTTAGGAGGGGTGTGAGGCAGAGGCTGCTATTTTGTTTTTTCATTATAAGCTTTATAGTTTCAGTGTAGCTTCCAGACTAAGATGGACTAGGAATGAACTCTCACTGCCATCGAGTCAGATCTGACTCATAGTGAACCCTCCTTGGGTTTCTGAGACGATAGCGCTACGGAAATAGATTGCCCAACCTTCCTTCCGAGAAGTGGCTGGAGTTTGAACCTCCAGCCTTCTGGTTAGCAGTGAGATGCCTTAGGTACTGCACCACCAGAGCTCCTTAGGAGTGAAAGACCTGGCAATCTACTTCTGAAAATCAGCCGGTGAAAGCCCTATGGACCGCAGCGGCCTGATCCATCGCCTACTGTGGGGATGATACAGGACCGGGCAGTGCTTTGTTCTGTTGTACACAGGTCACCAAGAGTTAGGAGTCTATTCAGTGGTAGCTAACAACAACAGTACCCTCTGATTCTTAAAACTATGGATGTGTTTTACTTTGAAAAATTAAAGAAAGCAGAAGGCAAAGTTCTTTATAAAGCCTGTCATATACAGCTTTAGAAATAACATGTGCATGTTGTGGTATAAAGGGTATAACCTGAATGCACAGCAAGGTAGTTTGAGGATGGACATTCCGTTCTTAATCTGGTCCAGCATCATGGCATGCTCCCTGTGCCACCATACATGTCTCTGCACTTGATTTACTTGGTTTCTCACTGCTGTGGAGTCGGATCCAATTCATAGTGACCCCTCCTTGGGCTTCCAAGGTGGTATCATTATTCAAGTAGATTGCCCAGTCTTCCTTCTGAGGTGGCTGGGCTTGAACTGCTAGCCTTCTGGTTAGCAGTCAAATGCCTTAGGCACTATGCCACCAGAGCTCTCCCAGTTGTGGAATTCTTAGTTACGAACAGCAGGCCCTACATTTTCATTTTGCACTGGGCCTTGTAAATGACGCAGGGAGACCATTTCTAATAGATTCACTGTTTGGATTCTGGCCTGACAAGTTTTGGCTCCTATACTTGACCCTGACCTCCTACTGGCCTTTTTTTTTTTTTTTTTCACCATGCTGACACTGACGTTGCCACAAAGGTTGGAGTAAACTAAAAGTCCTCCCAAAAGAATTTGGGAGTCATGTATTACATGACACCCCAGAAAATTGTTCTGGCATCTTTTATTGCTTAATTCTGTATCCTTTTAAAGAAGACATGTGGCACAGGGAAGGGTTATTTTTAATGCTGAACTAAGGACTAAGTTAATTTTTGTGGGAGAGAAACATGCTTCAAAACAAGTAAGCGGAAAGCTAAGTTGGCAGTGCCATATTGGGAAAGGAGAAAGCTTATGTCATTGTCCTGATTTGGATGTTTATGGTGACCCTGTGGTGTGAAGGGACCCACTAAACAATGAGGACACAAAGAGGCCTCAGACCTGGCCCCTTGTAAACAAGGCCTCACACAAGACCTCCCTGTAATAAGTCACCCCTCCTCGGGCCCTTCTCTTCCTGGCTGGTTACCACACAGCACTTTGCAGGTTCCTGCTGTGTTACTGGAAGACCCAGGATGGGAAACACAAAGGTCTGGGGTGCACTCCGTCGTCATGCTGATCCTGTGGCCTCTTCTGCTGTGAATCTTTCTACTTCTAGGCCATACTGCAAAGGCCTCAGTGTTGGGTATCCTTTAAGCTCAGTGGTGGTGGCTAAGTTGAGTGAGTCACATGGAGAAAGGAATAGAATAACGGATAATGACTTGTCACCATACAGTAAAGAGATGGGTTTTTTTGTTTGGTTAATAAATTTTAAAGGCATTTACCAAAGAGGAGCCTTTGAAATGGCTAGAACAATAATAGAGTCATGGTAGTCATTATGTAGTCCCCAAAATGATGTATTTGAAGGGCACTACTAATTTGTTTGTATGAATTCTGCCATATTTCTTTAAAGAAGTTGTGGTATTTATGGTTATATCTTATTCATTAACATTATTCAGAATTGCCATGTTCTTGAGTTAGCTGTGTTTTATATACAGAAATATGTATGAATTGTGACTTAGATGGGTTTTTTGTTTGTTTGTTTTTTGTTTTGACATTTCACATAAACAGGTTTGGAAAGGGTGAAAGCTCGAATGAAGGTACCATGAATTCAGACGTGCCTCAGAGTGCTTTCTCACTTATAGGTAAAGCTGATGAAACATGTAGAGGCCTTCTTCTACCCATCAGACTCCTGGAGCCTCCTTTGCCTGTCTGTGATGGCTTTTCATGGTAGCCATTTGAGTCACAGACTGGTCGCTGTCCTAGACACCAGAGATAAAAATTAAACAAAATGCAGTAAGTCTCTGTCATCACAGAGTTCATGGTTCAGGGAAGGTGTCATGCTGAACACACAAATAAATATAAAATTACATATTGAGGTAAAGACTTTCAATGGAAAATTCAGGGGACAGATGAAAAGTTCAGGGTATTGTGAGAGTTTCAGAGGAGGAGCTAATTTAAGTTAAATTCTGGAAAAAAACTTTTTGAAGACATGACTTATAAGCTGAAGCCTGAATGACGAGTATGAATGAAGGACAAAGAGTATTATGGCAAGCACAGGGAGCAGTGTGCAAAGGACTTGAAGCAAGATCGAGCTCAGACTAGAGAAGCACAGGATTGAACTGCAAAGGCAGGGAGAGGGCAGGTAAGCCTGGACCAAAAGCCCTGTAAAAAATTTTCATTCTAAAATTATATGTGCAATGGGAAGCTATTGAGGTAGAGGGGGAAAGTTTAAATACTAAAACTAGAAATACTGGATCTTCAAATAGCCTTAAAATGATGGTTCCCTGGAAGATAGTTTTTACACCTGACTGGAGATTTCTGGCAAAGGGATCAGATAAAGCTGGGTTCAAATCCTGGTTCTGCTCATTGTTAGCTGTGTGGCCTGGGACAAATAGCTTAATTAACTCCAGTGAGCCTCAGCTTTCTCACTTGTAAAATTGTCATGATAAGATAATACATCATCGTTGAGACTGCAATAGACAGATATAACATTTGCCGAGTATGTGGCATATGTAAGTTCTCAACACAGCGGGAATTAAAGTAGTTGTCATCATTGTCAGCGTTGTCATGATGATAATGATATACGTGAGGAATTTAGATAACTGTAAGTGGACAGAGGAGCAGAATAATAGATAACTACTTTGTAGCCATTAAACAAGGAAGACAGAAATCAGGAATGTATCTAAGAATCAGAAGAGCCAAAGAAATTTTATTTCTTTTTCTTTGTGATAGGACACTCAAAAACTTTAATTTCATTCCTTTTGCTCCTAGTGGACATTTTTACTTTATGTGATTTCACAGCTTGAAGGCATTTGACTGCTAACCAGAAGGCTGGGGGTTCAAACCCACTAGCCACTCCTCGGAAGGAAGATTGGGCAATCTACTTCCGTAGTGATACCGCCTCGGAAACCCAAGGAAGGGCTCGTTATGAGTCGGATCCGACTCCACGGCAGTGAGTTTGGGTTTTTTTGTTTTTATTTTTTTTGGTATATGAGTTTAGAAGGCAATTAAGTTTAGAAGGGATTAGTGTGAATGGTCATAAGACATACTTGAAAATCCCTGATATGTAATTATCATTTTGAATTACTCATTTTCTGAAGGAAAAGGTTTTTTGGAAATTATAACTGTTTTTGAAATAGGAAAAAATTACTAACCTGACCTGCTTGGTGGTGATTCATTCTATATTCCCATTTTGCTCCTTAAAACAAACTAAGAAGTCAGGTCTTTAGTTGCTTAAGATGAAAGCCATTTCTTTAGAAATCCTGAATGAAAGAAAATGCGTCTCTAAAATGGCAAGGTCTGTCGAGAAGGTAATCATGACCTGATGCAGTAGAATGTGGTAAGAATGTTGCTCATGGCAACAAAGGGCACTTGTAGATACATTAATTTTCTAAACTAAGCCTTCCCTAGTAATAAGCCTCTGTGGAATTTTCCTGTTCACCGTACTGAGTGTTCTTTTTTTTCAATGACTGTGTTGACCTAAATAATACTCAGTTTACTAGGCTTCTGATTTTTAGATTACTTCCATTTGCTTTTTTAAAAAGAATTCCATTTCTTTTATAGGATGTATTTTTACCTATTAACATACTATCCCTTGTTCTTCTAGCTAATTTATATCAAACTTAAAGGTATCAAGGTACTAAGAAAAAGTCCTTGATTCTCTCATAGTAAGTACCAGGACAAAATCAATAGTTTTTCTTTGTAATTTGAATGGATACAAATGAAATAAAGAATGTCTAATATTTGCATGATTACTGAATTTTTAATGCTAACTGTTGTTAGTGACTGAAACATGAATGTAAAGCTAGTATTTTGACCACTTTCCTCTTTTTTCTGGATTTAAGTAAAATTCATGAGTAATTATCCTAAGTCGAAATCCAGATAAAGTAGTCATATCAAGAAGTTTATCAGAGATGGCGAAACTTTATCACAAAGGAGAATTTTATTTATTTGTCCAGAGATACAACTTCAGTAGCATTGCTTTATTCTTCATCATAGCCATTTTTAAATAATAATAATATTTTATTGTGTTTTTGGTTTACATAGCAAATAGGTTCCCATTTGACTATTTCTATATATATTGTTCATTGACATTAGTTATATTTTGCAATGATTCAGCATTTTCTTTAATTGCATTCTGGTTATTTCATTTCCAGTGTTCTAGTGAGCCCTCCTTGGGTTTCCAAGGAAGTATCTATAATGTAAGTAGATTGCCAAGTCTTCCTTCTGGAGTGGCTGGTGGGTTTGAACTGCCAGTCATCTGGTTAGCAGTCAAATGCGTTAGGTACTACACCACCAGAGCTCCGATATGGGTTGCTTATTGACATTAGTTATATTTTTCACAATGATTCAACCTTCTCTTGAATTGCATTCTGGTTATTTCATTTCCAGTGCTCTAGGTTCCTTCTCATCTTTACTTCAGAGTAATTGTTAACCTTTTGCTCTCACATAAATGGTTTTTTAATGGAGCACTGTTATCATAGGTAATATCCTTTATTTTGTGAGCCAATCTGTCATGTCACTAAAAAGTGACTTGGGATAGTTTTAGTTCAAGATTTATAGATAGTCTCAGGGAGTCCTCTAGTCTCAACTAGTCCAGTAAGACTGGACTTCTACAAACTTGAGTTCTGTGTTTTTCTCTGATTCTATCAGGGTCCAGTTATTGTGGCCCTGGTCAAAACAATCAGTAGTGGTAGCTGAGCACCATCTAGTTCTTCTGGTCTTAGGATGAATGAGGCCGTGGCTATGTAGGGTATTGGCCTTGTAGACTAGTTTCTTCTCTGAGACTCTGGTTTCCTTCTTTCTTTTGTTCCTAATAAGTAGAGGTCAACAGTTGTATCTTAGATGACTACTCACAAGTTGTTTTTTGTTTTTTTAATTGTGATTTGGGTGAAAGTTTACAGAGCAAATTCATTTCCATACAGCACTTCACATACACTTTGTCTCATTACACTGACTACAATTTACCACAATGCAACAGCTCCTCTCCCACTTCTTCCCCATAGTTACCTCTTCCCTGTGTCTATCCCTCCATGCACTCCTGCCCCCTGAGCTATGTTCTTGTCCATACATAGCCCTTCTATTCTCCCATGATTGTTCTCTCCAAGGATTGTATCTACCTAGTATAAAT
>NW_006921728.1:237659-250433 GCF_000298275.1 Orycteropus afer afer | reverse complement strand
CATTATGCTAATTGACCACCCCATGAGACTAAGTTCTTGTGGTAGTTAAATTTGTATGTCAACTTGGCTGGGCCTGGTTGAGTGGCTAGGCAGCTGGTGGTAGTTATTCCCCATGATGAGACTGGTAATCAACTCCATGGTGGGATCTACCACAGGCAGCTCAGTAGCTGCCTTTGGGATGTGGTCTGCTTCCTATCTATAAGGAGAAACCTTGGGGATAGTCTCTTATGGCACGCTTAGACCTGCATGTAGCCATGTCATTGTTCAGCAGCCTGCCATGCTCTGCCGACCTTAGGACTTACAGTGGACTTAAATTAATGGCCTGGTGTGGGGTTTGGTGACATCAGGACTGTGCCTTCTTACTTTGTCAACCTTGGGCTTGTCAGCCTCAGCAGCCAGCAGCTGTCTGAGTGAAGAAAAGCCTCTAGCTCCAGTGGGCTGGGAGCAGGAAGCAGAGCTGGACCCCAAGATTGAGGGGCTTTTACCCAGCCCCTAGAGCCTGGCACTTTGACCTTGGACTTAAAGCCTCCAAACTGTAAGAGAATAAACTCCTGTTTGTTAAAATCATCCCATTTGTGGTATATTCTTGTCAGAGCAGCACTAGGTAACCAGAACAGTTCTTAAGCCTTCAAACCCAGAAAACCAGTCTTGCAGGGTATTTGGTTATGTCTGAGAAGTATCTGTAGATGTGTCCTCTATGAATATATATGCATGCACACATTTATCTGTACACTCATGTGCTTATACATACTTCTATTTGTGCACATATATGTACACACCTATACCTGCCCATATGCGTATATGTCTATACACATACATATGTTATCCATCATAGACCTTTTGTTTCAAGAATTTTTTAAAAAAGAAATTAGAAGTAGATTTGTAACATTGTGTAACTGCTATATGGTTTTTGGGAAAAAACTTAGAACACCTAATTTAGACATGAAAACTTTTGCTATGTAGTATCAATAATGATCATGGGACTATTTTCTCTTCAATTTTCCTAAATCTTCCACTCCTAATTTTCATTATTTTAAGGGTCCATAAAGACATCTTTGCCTGTGGGATTTTCTGGAACAGAGTCCATTGACACATAGTCTCTGTAGTAAATTTTTAAGGCAAATATAGTAGCTTCTTCTGTCACTCCCTCTTCACTTATCTTACCCATGACTTTTTGTTTGTCAGAGAAAATTCTTTTAAAACAGTCAGTAAATGGTGAATGAAACATTAGAGAGAGGAATTCTAGAATTCTAGTTGCTGTTCTGCTGTGTGATGTCAGGAAAATGATTTGACCTCTCTGGGCCAAATTTAATCAGTTTAGCGAGTTGGATTCTACATTGCTGTAGTCTCTTCTAGTCTAGTCTGTTGTTATTGTTGTTGTTGTTGTTATGTGCCATCGAGTCGGACCCGACTCATAGCGACCCCTCCTTGGGTTTCCGAGGCAGTATCACTGCGGAAGTAGATGGCCCCATCTTCCTTCCGAGGAGTGGCTGGTGGGTTTGAACCGCCAGCCTTCTGGTTAGCAGTCATGTGCCTTAGGCACTATGCTACCAGAGCTCCTAGTCTAGTCTAGGATGATCAAAATATGAGTACTGCTTTTGTGGAGAAGGTTTAGAGAGGATTATAGATTGCTTCTTTCCAAGTACAGTATGTTATTAAAGTTTTCAATTTGCATTGTAGATAGAAAAGAAACACATTTTCCTTTGGAGGTAGTGCTGGTGGCAAACTAAAAGAGCACCAAACTCACTGCCTTCCAACTTATAGCAACCCTGTAGGACAGAGTAGAACTGCCCCATAGAGTTTCCAAGGCTATAATCTTTACAGAAGCGGACTGCTGTATCTTTCTTCTTCAGAGCAACTGGTGGGTTTGAACTGCCACCCTTTTGGTTAATAGCCACTGTGCCACCAGGGCTCCTTATTGGAGTTAATTTTGGATTCTTCCAGATGAAAACTGCAATTTTTCTAGCCATAGTTACTTTTCCTTTGTTTTAACATTTATTTAATCATGGAATTAAGATTTATTGTATAAAGTGACAGCCACTCTCCTAGGCAATGAAATAGAATGCATTGTGCAGTACAGTTGTCTGCAACTGCATGTGTTTTCATGATTTTTCATACTTTGAAACTAAGTTATTAATGTTTAAAAGTGCCCATGAAATCTATAAAACCCTTTTATATAATCTCTCTATAATTTTGTCCTGTGTATGTTGTTAGATAATTTTTTCATCACTAATAGTGATTTACAGGAGCAGGAAGCCTGTGTATGGAGCAGAAAAGGTATAACCTGTGATACTAAATTATTCTTTAATTTTTACTGAAACTTTATAATACTAAGGAATGTCAGTTTAGATTATCAAGATGACTTACACCTCATGTATGTTATCTGTGGTCCTCTAGCTTCACTCTGTACACCCATTTCCTTCAAGTTGGTTCCAACTCATAATGGCCCTGTAGGACAGAGAAGGACTGCCCCATGGGGTCTCCAAGGCTATAATCTGTACAGTAGCAGACTGCCTCATCTTTCTTCCATTGACCCCCGCTGGTGGATTTGAACCACTGAGTTTTTTAGTTAATAGAGAAGTGCTTCACCGCTATGCCACCAGGGCTCCTTTTGGCTTCATTAGTGTTTGTGCTCTCGTAGCATAATGCCTAAAGCACTTGACTGCTAACCAGAAGGCTGGCGGTTCAAACCCACCAGCCACTCCTTGGAAGAAAGGTTGGGCAATCTACTACCATAGTGATACCACCTCGGAAATCCAAGGAGGGGTCGCTATGAGTTGGGTCTGACTCGACAGCAAATAACAACAACAGTGTTTGTGAATTTGTTTCTCAACATAGACCGATACTGAACAACTTTTTTTGTAGTCTTCTGTTTCTAACTAATATATTAATAAAAGATTATCTTTCTAAAGAGAAACTTTGTTTTCTTGACTTTTGAAAGCTTTACCTCTCCCTTCCTCCCTGTCCCCCTCTTCTTCCTCTTCCATGCACAGGTTGCACCATCCCTCCTCTTTCCCTGTGGTGTTCTCTCCAGCCCTCTAACAATTTAAATCATAAAAGTCCAGATTCTGTTTGCCAGTATTTTTGTACACTTAAAAAACAGCATAGAAGTATTCCACAATCAGAAGGCATCGTAGAAACCAGTTGCCAAAGGCAGTTTGATTTAAAGTTACCCAAATCAACAAAAAATGAATAGTCACTTTCTCATTCTATGTCTCATCTTTGTCTTCTTATGCTTAATTTTATTGGAAACTTTGTTACTTTTTAGTGTACTTTTACTTATGTAACTCAAAAGTGAAAGCCTATAGTTAAGGAAGGCCCAAATATAATCAAAGCAAGAATTTTAAACTTTATGCCAGCTCCTTCAGGACTTCTAAAGTGTGACCAGTTTTTTAATTCTCACAATTGAACGAAAGTCAAACAAGTTGGTCATACACTAATGAAATAGCCATTATGTAAATTAATAATGGTGTTCAGTGGCTATTTGGAAATTGGAGGAGATAATTTGCATGTGGAAGTATGGTCAGGAAAAGCTAGAGTAGCGTTTGGAGCTTCTCTGAGGCAGTACTGGTGCTGGAGGCAGAGGAGTAGGGAGTTTTGACTGTCTTGTTCACTGCTGTACCCCCAACACTGAGAAAATACCAGACACAGAACAGGTCCTCAGAAATATATGCTGAAAAAAATTAATGATTGACTTCATTAGCATTTGTTTGGGATTGTTTTGTGCATTTCATTATGTCTGGACATTTTTAGTCATTTTAGCATAAATGGAGTGAAAGTTAGTGACAAATACACATTCAGGTTCTCATTCTATTGAGAAAATAAGTAATTTAGTAAATATCCCCAAAAAAAACCAATAAAAAAGGAAAAATAAGTAACTAGTGTTTCTATATTAACATCTCACTCTTCTAAAGACTTAGTCCTCTGTCAAAAGGAACAGATGATCTAGTTTTGGGATATGGAAATTTATAGAAGGATTTAGTGTGAGTTGATATCTTATTAATTTAAAAAATTAATTGAACTTCATCTTCTTATCTGTGTTCTAAGGCAATTCTAAACCTTGATGCCGTGCCTCATCCATTTGTCATACTGTGGTACTTCACATGTTGCAGTGATGTGGGAAATATGCCACTGATATGTCAGATACCAGCTGGGTCAGCCATGGTGGACAGGTTTCAGTGGAACTTCCAGACTGGCTGGAAGAAAGGACAGAAACATCCACTTCTGAAAAAATTGGCTACTGAAAACCTTATGAGTAGCAGTGAAACATTGTCTGATAAGCAGAGGGTCAGCAAAAGAGGGTCTTAACGAGCTGGTTTGACACAGTGGCTGCAATGATGGACTCAGTTATAGCAAGGATTGTGAGGATGATGCAGGACCAGGCAGAGTTTCCTCCTTTTGTACATAGTTGGTCACTATGAGTTAGAGCTGACTTGACAGCACCTAACAAGAAACCTTGGTGTTCTTAATTTAAACCACTTATATTTTAGTAGCAGCTCCAGAAAGAAGTAATTGGGAACTCCTCCAGCCCAGAGTCACAGCTAGAGATTTTCCTCTTCTGCAAGAAAATTGGGCTGGAGTTCTCTCTCCTCTGCCTTCTTTCTTCCAAACCTTCTTCCGTGTAGATTCTTGCCTTCCCTCATAGTCACAGCTATTCTCAGCTCTGGTCTTTTTAATCCAACCTTGCGGAAAGAAAAAGTGTGTTGATAGAAAGGAGGAGGGAGGTAAACTCCCTTCACATGCACTCTTCACTAACCTGTCCCTACACCATATCCTCTCTCCCCTTTCCGTTCCACCTCAACTCCTCATTCCACTCCACCTCTGCTCAACTTTTCATTCAGTTTATCTCCCCCAAGCCCCTGGTCCTCCTCACCTCCTGAAACCGTGGTCTTCTTAAAGGCCAGTTCCTAGCCTCACCCTGTGGCATGTAGGTCTCAGAGTCCTGCAGCAATGAATGGCAGAGGGAAGGGATGCTTGGCTCCCAGTGAAGGGGACAGAATTCCCACCCACAAAGAAAATGGGTCCCTATTACCCCACGTGCAGTTAGCACATGGGATGACTTTTTTCGTTGCTCTATGAAACCTTTGGCCCTTTCTTAGTGTTATTATGCATCAAATCAATTGTTGTGTGTTGACCTGTTGTGTTGTTCTTGTTCTGTGCCATTGAGTCAGACCCAACCCATAGCGACCCCTCCTTGGGTTTCCAAGGCGGTATCACAATGGAAGTAGATTATCCAACCTTCCTTCCGAGGAGTGGCTGGTGGGTTTGAACTGCCAGCCTTCTGGTTAGCAGTCAAGTGCCTTAGGCACTATGCTACCAGAGCTCCCATGTGCTGACCTAGTGCTGTATTTTTCTGCAAATAATGCAAACATTATATGGGTCTCCCCTTTTAGCAACCCGCACAACCCCTTCAGGTGTTAGTTTCCTATGTGTGTTGTGTACATATGCTCACTATTTCCATGAGTGTGTTATATGTGAAAAATATCGTAACGTAATCTCCAATTGTAGTATTTTTTTCACTGGGAAGATATTTAAATTTTGAGGAGCTGACTTATAAATGAACTTTAGAAACCATGTATTTGTGAATTAGTGACTGCCTCTTTCTGATAATATTGTGTCCTGCAGCTGTTCATAGGATATTGTTGGGGGGGTGGGGATTTTAAGCTCTCAAATCTCTTTGTAATGATTTTAATTTCTATTAATTTCTATTATTCTTCCATTTAAGTTTGGGCATTATAAATCATTTATCTGTAGAGAAAAGCATATATTCTATATACATGTAATTCTATAAATCTATACATCAACAGCTGTGTACCTATGCTGAAGGAAAGATTCCCTTTTATAGGCATTTCTTTACCATGTGGAAACTTATATTTTAATCCAACTTGTCGAAGAATGTACTGAGAATTTTTAGAGACTAGCTGGTCAGACTTCAACTGTGGTAAATTGAGTCATGCTGAGCAAAATGTATTTATTTATTATTTGTTAATTATGTTTTCTGTTAATTAAGAGGCTTGAAAGAAAGAGAAGTTACTGCTTTAGAAATATTTGTAATTTTTTTTTCAAGATATTGGCCAAAGTATTTATTAACCTTGTTACAAGGGCATTGAATCTTTAACATCATCCTTAACTAATTGTTTCTATGATTTTCTTTGTTAAACTTGATTAAATTAAGTATTTATTCAGGAATTTCATTGAAACCCATATCATGTAGGCAGTTTAATCAACAGCTAAAGCTTTTCTTGGAAAATGCTAGAAATTTTATTAATACATGTATTATGTATATCTGATAATGCTAGGGCCATTGTTGTTCTCCTCCTTGCATCAATAGTTTATAATTCTTCTCCACTGATAAATTTGAGTTAGATTAATGAGAAATAAGTCTAAAGATAAGTTTATAAACAATTGGAGAATCAGTAAAGTGAATATAAAATTGCAATTAAAAAGGAGACATGACTAAGACACTCAAATGCATTTCATGTGGTAAGCAGAGAGCTCTTTGCTGCTGCTGCTGCTGCTGTTGCGGTTATGTGCCGTGGAGTCAGCCCCAACTCATAGCGACCCCTCCTTGGGTTTCCAAGGCAGTATCACTATGGGAGTAGATTGCCCAACCTTCCTTCTGAGGTGTGGCTGGTGGGTTTGAACCGCCAGCCTTCTGGTTAGCAGTCAAGTACCTTAGGCACTACACTACCAGAGTTCTTTGCTGTTGTTGTTGTTATTATGTGCCGTCGAGTCAGACCCAACTCATAGCGACCCATCCTTGGGTTTCTGAGGCAGTATCACTATAGAAGTAGATTGCCCAACCTTCATTCCGAGGACTGGCTGGTGGGTTTGAACCACCAGCCTTCTGGTTAGCAGTCAGGTGGGTTAGGCACTATGCTATTGCTAGTTTCATAAAACTGAATGAAAATTACATCCTTGCTCCACCAAAATAGCATTATCAATTAAACTTTTTCATGATATAAGGAGCTACAACATAAAAATTAAAGTTGAGAAGACAGAAGGACAGAAGTTCAAGAATTAAGAAATTAACTTAAAATAGAAAAGTCTTAGATAAATTTTTTTGAGTCAACGTCCTCACAGACTCTTGCTAATGTTTGCCTTCTCCCCCTTAAAAATATGCATACCATTCAAAATCATAGTGTATTTGCCAAAGAGTAGAAACTTTTTCTAATAAAGTGAAATTTTATTCCAACAGCATGTTTTACATTCCTGATATACCATAAAACTTCATGGGGAACAGGAACCTAAAACCTTGACCAGTGGGTTTGATGTGTATTTTGAAACCAGAAGGCCATCACTGGGCTTGTTTCTGCAGAATGAACTTTGATGTTTTTATAGCTCACATTATCTTTTTATTGCATCAAGTAGAAGTGAAAACTCTTCAACTTATAGTTTGCTAAATAATGAAGGACAAACAGCTAAGTTAAAACTTTAAAGTGATTCACAATTTACAAGAATCGGCTTAAACTATTCTTAAAATTTCATTTAAGTACTGTTTCCAGCATTCCTACGGAGAAGGACTCTTTAGCTTGAAGCGGTATCAGATACCCCACGGTGCATAGTCAGAAATATTAATGACGTCTGTGAGTTGTAGTAGAAATGTTTATCTTTCCTTATGCTTAATTTAAATGTCTTTAGATACATATTTAATATCTAAAAGACACTGGTTTTATTTTTAAAATAGTGTACTAGTGTTAGCTAAAAATCCTAATCTATAATAGTTGTCCTATTAAGCCTGTGCTGGTATGAGTAATTTTTATTTTCCAAACTGTAAAGTGGTTATAGTACTTTCATAAATAGGCTTTTTTTTCTGTCTCCATGTGTGTATATATTTAGCTAGGAGAGAGACGCTGAATGACTCATTCTGTGGAGGGGAAAAAAAGGGCAGTTTTGAACTTTTCAGATAGCTTTCTTTTCTCTTCCTCCCATTTCTTCACTGAAATTTCCCAGTTACTGTACATAAAAGTGCCCCCTTTCTTTTAACTATCTGCTTGTTGCCAAGGTGTAAAGCAGAAAGGCCAAGTTTCTTTCTCCCACTTCATAAATAAGACGTGGTTCTGCCTCAGACACTTGGAGCCCTGCCAAAGTTGTCTTGATGATGTCAGTTTACCAAGAATGTTCACATTTCTCATGCTGTGTTCCACATTCCCTGGACTCTGAGCAAATGTCCTTTTAGAGCTCATTGAAGTTTAGGGTTGGATTAAAAAAGCATGCCTTGTTTTCAGTCCTTGCCCTTTAAGTGCTACCTTTTCAAACTCAAGGATCCATTTTTTCACAGCATGAAGTTCATGGACCCACAGGATACATTTTGTATCTGCTGATTAAGAAAATACAAAATACCCAGAAGTTTATCTATCAGGTGGTAAAACCAGTCAGATTTGCTAGTCTCATAAAGTGTTATATAGTATTCTCCCATTTGGCAAGTATTTGTTTATATTTTCTTATATCTGTAACATATTTATTAATACTTAGGGCATATTGTTTTTTATTTGTTTTCACTTTATAAATAGCAGTGGCATCCAGCTATGTTTTGGAGAGTAATTCTCACCTTCCATGCAGGAGGCCTGGCTTCAGTTCCTGGCTAGTAACCCTCATTTGCAGTCTCCACATTGGAGGCTTGCGTGTTGCTATGATGCTGAACAGGTTTCACTGGAGCTTCCATACTAACAGAGACTAGGAAGAAAGGTCTGGCAATCTACTTCTGAAAATAAGCCAGTGAATCCCTATGGAACGCAATAGTTCAATCCCATTGTGCATGGGGGTCACCATGAGGCCCTGAGGGGCCCAACTCAATGGTAGCAGCAACAACACAGCAGTACAGGAATATGTGGGAAATGTTATTCAGTGTGCAGAGTTCTCAACTATCTTGCAATATTTTTCAGTCCTTGGCCAACTGATAAGAAACCAGTATGCTATAGATAATAATTTCTAGTTATTTAATAAATGATTTTGGCCTGTGATCCATAAACGGTAGAAAATTCGGACAGTTTTTGGAGATTATTTAGACAGGTGGCTACAGGTAAGGGAGTAGTTTAACTCTGTGTATACCTGTCCTGATAAATAGAACAAGCTTTTCATTTAGGGGGAAGCTACTAGGATTGTGAAGAGTTTAGTCTTTCCAACATCTAACGTGTGTGAGCTCAGTTTTTCAGAGAACAGAGGTTTGAAAGAAAACCTGTTATATATCATTTTTGTATCATCAAGAAATGTGTAGACTTTTAGTTCTTAAATGATTCTTGACAAACATATAGCTGAACTACAATTTTGCAGGTAAGGCCTAGATAGATGAGTAAACTGGGCAGTTTAGCTACTTGTTAGAAACATTGGACTATGATAAATTCTGTAAAATAAATTTGTCCTCAGACAAAATTCTTTGCAAATACCAAACAGATGTGGATGTATTTACCTGGATTTGTTATACTTACTATTCACTAATGACCTAGTTAACCTAAGATAAAAAATACCCACAAATAGTTATTTATATTGAACATATATTTGATTTTTTATATCTTTTCTCATTGGAGTTGTTAAAATGTACACAATACTGACAAGGAGGGAAAGGAGGATTTTCTTGAACATTATTTTTTAAACTGGGCTTTAGTTGAGTTTTTAGTTTAATGTTAAATATCGCTGCCTCCTTTTCCTTTCTCTTATGATAATGGAAGGTATGGGTTTTTTTTTTCTTAATCACCAAATTTTCATTCATTTGAAATAATGGAACTTCTTGAGACAGATACTAGCCAAAACACTAAGAATGGCATTGTTAATCATAGGCAAAGACTTGACCATTTACCATTTGTTCTCATTGAGTAGCATAATGACTTTTGATGAGAGTCCAATTCATAAAGTCAATCATTGTGAATTTTAATATTAATCCTACTCCAATTCTTCAGTGGTAGATGTCTTTTAGAGAATTTTAAAGCATATCCTTGTGGCTTTTTACAAAAGTTTCATACCAAGTTTAAAATAGGTAAATTAAAATCTAGTTCAAATACAGAGATTTTTAAGTCTCTATTTTAAGAAATAATTGCAGATTCCAAAAGTGGTTCGCAAATTAGCAAGGAAGCCTCAACCAGTGTTTCATTCCCATCATATTTTCTAGAATTTGAAGAGTGGATTTGCAGAGCTGGAAAGGGACCTGGAAAGTTCAGTGGTGCCAGGCATCCAGATCCCGTTGTCCCTGAAGTTAATTCATGACCGTGAAAAATCATTACCAGTAAACTGATTCTGGTGTATTTATACAATGGGATATCATAGAGTTCTTCAAACAAATGAGGCAGTTGGATTGAAGGATGACCAAGATACATGTCTATGAAGCCACATATTTTTGTTGCAATGTTTTAGGTATTACTGTTGTCTCTGTGGGCTGGAACTCTTGTAAACCCTGTTATGCTCTTTGTTGCTACTTCTGTGTATCACACGAAGTACATGAACGTTTTGTTACTGACATTGATTTGGTCTTTTTCTAGGTTTCCATTAAAATTGTTTATTTATTTTGTGTATCCTATGGCATTTTCTAAGGGGGAAAGATTCCTTTTTTTTCTTCAAGAAAACCAAAAAACCAAACCCACTGCTGATTCTGACTCATAGTGAGCCCCATTGGTTTTTTTGAGGCAGTAACACTTTACAGAAGTGGATTGCCCCATCTTGCTTCCAGAGTGGCTGGTGGGTTTGAGCCACCAACCTTCTGGTTAGCAGTCAGATGCCTTAGGCAAGAAGTCTTCCCTAATGGACTCAACCCATCTTCATTGCCCAATGAGTCCAGTTCTCTCAGTTCACCTTTGAAAAGAGTGTTTTTCTAAATTTGGTTTAATATTTCTTTTTGTCTCCTTATTTCCAGTGTGGTCTCCATTAGGGTAGAGCTTCCTATCATCTGCTCCTTTTGTTTACAAGGAGCCCACTAGAGTACTGTAAGGGTCCTCACTCAACAAGGGCATGAGGTTAATGTTGGCTACAGAGTAATCCTGTAATGCTTTCCATAGACTAGAGTTGTACCATTTCTTTTCTTTTCTTTTTTTTTTTTTTTTTTGGTGCTTAAGGTGAAAGTATACAGAGCAGAGTTTGTTTTACATTCAACATTTCATGTACGTTTGGTTTCACTCCCCCATTACCATCCCCAGCCCTAACCCACTCTACTCCCCTCTGTGCCCAGTATCCTCTCCTCCCATGCCCTTCATAGTTGTACAGTCCTGTGTGTCCTGCATTTCCTCCATGGGAATGTTGCCCCTCTGGTGCCCTGTGGTCAGTTGCTCAAAGGGATGCATCTCCATAGAGTATGTGGGTGCATCACTCTGTGTTGAGTGGTCCGCATGTATGTCTTGTTTAACTATTGGGCTGAGAGCCAGCCCCTGGGAATGAGTTTTATTGCAGGCCCAAAGTGTATCCCAGGGTCATAGTATTGGGCGTCCCATCAGACTCCATCTGACCAGTAATTCTGGTCATTATTGTGTTTTTGGATTTTGTTCTACATTTTTCCTCCCACTCTGTCCAGGATCTCCAGTTTTGATCCTTTCCCGAGTAGTTAGCATTGGTAGCCAGGCACCATCTAATTCTTCTGGTCTCGAGGTCTGTCATGTCCTAGGGCTGACTACTTCCAAATGCCCTTCATTTTTTGCACTCTTCTTTGCTTCCGATGTTAGAAGACTCATTAGCTGCATCTTAGAAGGCCACTTAAAAGGTTTTAAAGCCCAGTTGCTACTCACCAATGTAGGTTGTGGAACAAGGTTTTTATGTATTTTGTTGTACCAATTGAGTCTGGTATCCCCCAATACTAGGTCCTGAGTCGGTAGATCCAGTGGACCTCTCTCCCACAGTGTTTGGCTGTCTATAAGGGATTGCTCTATGTCTGTCTTCTGTTGTTTCTGTAAGGATAGAGGCTATTTTGTATCACTGGTATCTGTGCAAGATTAGCCTCAGCTAAATCTATCCTTGGTCTAGAGTACAATCCTATTCACTGACCCCCATCTGATCTTCTCAAATGTTTATGTGTTTATCTGTAGCCTGGTGTTTGGCGTTAATGGTAATGCAGTATTGTGGATATACTGGTATTAGCCTCTGTCGTTTATATCTTATGTACACAATCCTCCCTTTCCCTAATGTTATCATAGTGGTCACAGACTCACAGACTCTTTTCATACCATCTTTCCCCTTTCCCATGTTAGTGTGTGGCCTCCAACTAGCCCGAAGTTACTCCCTCTCCTTCCCTCCCCACCCTGGTAACTTACAAAGTGAGTTCCCTTCCTTAAGCAAACCCTTCCTAATCTTTTTACAGTAATGGACTCATACAATATTTGTCCTTCTGTGATGGACTTATTTCACTCAGCATAATGTCCTCAAGGCTCATCCACATGGTGAGATGATTCACATATCCTTCATTGTTCTTTATGTAGCATAGTATTCCATTGGGAGCTCTGGTGGAGTAGTGCCTAAGGCATTTTACTGCGAACCAGAAGATTCCTGGTTCAAACCCAGCAGCCACTCCTCAGAAGGAAGGTTGGGCATTCTACTTCCATAGAGATAACTCCCTTGGAAACCTAAGGAGGGGTCACTGTGGGTCAGGATCGAGTCAACAGCAGTGAGTTTTTTAGAGTATTCCATTGTGTGAATGTACCATAATTTGGTTATCCATTCATCTGTTGATGGGCATTTAGGTTGTCTCCATCTCTTTGCTATAGTGAATTGTGCTGCAGTAAACATGGGTGTACATATGTCTTTTCATGTCCAGCCTCTCACTTCTTTAGGATATATTCCTAGGAATGGAATTGCTGGGTC
>NW_006921728.1:231748-237424 GCF_000298275.1 Orycteropus afer afer | reverse complement strand
AAAGCAGTATATAAGAGTTCCAATCTCTCTGTAACCTCTCCAGCATTTGTTATTTTCTGTCCTGTTGAGCTTTGCTATTATTGCTGGGGTAAAATGATATCTCATCATTGTTTTAATTTACATCTCTCTAATGACTAAAGATCGCAAGCAATCCTCATGTGTTTGTTGGCCACGAGCATATGGTCTTTAGTGAATTGTCTGTTCATGTTTCTTGCCCATTTTTGAATTGGATTGTTTGTCTTTTTGATATTGAAGTGTTGAAGTTTTCTATAGATTTTGGAGAAAAGTCCTTTGTCCAGTATGTCACAGGCAAATATTTTCTCCCGATCTGTAGGTTCTCTTTTTACCCTTTTAATGAAGACTTTCAACGCACATAAGAATTTAATTTTTAAAAGGTCCCAGTCATCTAGCTTCTCTTCTACCTCCTGTGCATTCTGGTTATGTTTGATAGCCTATTTATACCATAAATTAGGGCTCCTAGATTTGCCTCTATTTTATCTTTGATGAATTTTATAGTTTGGGGTTTTACATTTAAGTATTTGATCCAACTTGAGTTTGTTTTTGTGTGTGAGATGAGGTATGGGTCTTGTTTAATTTTTCTGCAAGTGGATATCCAATATTGCCAGGATGATTTGTTAAAGAGGCTATCTCTTCCCCATTTAATGGGTTTTGGACCTTTGTCAAAGATCAGCTGTCCATAGATGGATAGGTCTATTTCTGGGTTTTCGATTCTGTTCCATTGGTCTGTCTATCATTGTATCAATAGCATGGTGTTTTGGCTACTGTGGCTGTATAGTAGGTTTTGAGATCCAGGAGTGTGAGACCTCCAACTTTCTTCTTCTTCTTCAGAAGTGCTCTGCTTATCCCAAGGTGTCTTTCCTTTCCATAAGTTAGTAATTGATTTTTCCATGTCCTTAAAAAATTTTGTTGGTGTATTCAAAATGGAGTCTCATCAGTATTCACCATGCTATTTCCCTCTAGCATCTTAGTGTTTTGAAAACTGGGTACAGCAGTTTTAATTAGGGATTCTGGTGCTCTGAACAGCTCACTGAGTCAGACTACACCAAACTTGGGAGTAGAATTAGAAAGGAGAAAGGGAAATGGAGGGGAGGGGGAACAAGATTAGAAGATCTCTCTTGCAGAGTGCTGACAGGCAACTGAGAAAGGCCATTGGAGACCTCCCTAGGGGAGTGCCGACCAGCAGGCGAGAAAGTTCATCTGAGACCTCCTTGGGTTGAGGAAGAAGACACACCATACCAGCATACCAGTGACCACACCAGCATACCAGCAATCACCCTACAAATCTACCTTCAGCACTGGATTTTATCAGTAACTTGGGTTGGCTAGGTGCAAACAGGCATGGCCAGCGCCCCTGAGAATTCAGCAGAGAATCCATTGGGGCCACAAGAGGGTGGGCCCAGGGAGGTGCCCCTGCATCAGAACACCAATCAGGCTTGGGTCAGCTTAGTGGTACTGAGGAGCCCGCGCTTGACTTTGTCAGTAATATTGGAACTATGGGTTGCGCGGGCACTGGCCTGGCTCCTATGCTGCTGAAACCGAGCAGATCTTTGGTGCCACAGGTGGGTGGACCCAGAGAGGAAGTCCCATGGTGGATTGTGGTCTGGGTCAGTGCTGCAGGCAGGTAGGCCCAAAGAGGAACTCCCGAGGTGGTTCGCAGAACTGGGCAGTTGTCTTGGGTTTGCTTATTGGTGCCAGGAGCCTCAGGAGCGGGTTTTTGCATGTGTCTAAGCCTCGCAGAAAGTGGCAACCCCCTAACAACTGGAGCCTTTGCTGAAATTGAGCTGTGGGCCTGTGAATAACAGTACAATGTCATCATTAGCAGCCCACTCAAAACCGTAGAAACTGCCCCTAGCAACATGGCACTTTCTTTCTTTCTCCCTTCCACTCTCACCTCCTCTGACAATACCCTCACTCATCCAATAGAAGAAACCACATTCAGCCACCATAATACCTCCCGGTTCAAATTCCAAACCCTCTTTGTGGCAAACAGAAACTCATATCCACATTCCACACAGTAATTCCACCATTACAAAGAAAACTGCAGAGCAACCCGGCATACCTGAATTAATAACTAAAAAAATAAAATACACCAGCTTCACCTTTTCAAAATATTAAATCATAAAACCAAAACAAAACAAATCAGTACATAACCAGCAGTTAAAGACAACCTCAAAATGTTTAGGAAACAATAGTTAACCTCAAATCAAACACAAAAACAGGACAAGGCATTAGAAGCAAAACCACAAACAACAGTCTCATTAAACATTGAGGAAGAGGAGGCAATAGAATTATCTGAGAAGGAATTTAGAAGATAATTTTATAGAGCTTTATAAGAGCCTAAGGAAACCCCAAACAGAAGCAAGGAGAACACAGACAGTTCCCTGGAAGAACTCTGGAAAATCATTGAAGAATAAAATAACAAGATTAATGCACAATCAAAACTCATACAGAGACAGTAGTTAGAAATCCAGAAGATGCATACCAAAATTACAGAATTACACAACACAGTAGAAGCACAAAAGAGTAGGTTAGAACCTATGAAGAAATGAAGAAAAATCAGAACAAAGATTTAAGAGAAATGAAGAGAACCTAAGAATTATATGGGATGAAATGAGAAGAAATCACATAAGACTCATTGGAATTCCAGAACAAGAAAGGTGAAAAAAACACTGAGAAAATTGTGGAAGACCTGCTAATAGATAACTTCTCCCATATCATGAAGGAAGAAAAGATATTTGTCCAAGAAGCCCATAGAACCCCCACACAAGATAGATCCCAAGAGAGAAACCCTGAGGCATATTATAATCAAACATTCCAAAACCAAAGACAAAGAATAAATTTTGAGAGCTGCGCAGGACAAAAGAAATACTACTTATAATAATCAAACAGTTAGGCTGAGCACCAATCACTCAGCAGAAATGACGCAGGCAAGAAGGCAGTGGGATGGCATATATAAAAACTGAAGGAAAGGAACTTCCAACCAAGAACCCTGTATCCAGCCAAATTATCCATCAAGTATGAGGATGAAATCAAGGCATTCTCAGACAAACATAAATTAAGGGATTTTGTAAAAAGCCAGACCAACCCTACAAGAAATGCTTAAGCAAGTCCTTCCAATGGAGAACCCACAACAGAGATAAACAAAATCAGGAAACGTGGCATCAACACTAAAACCAAATCAGAAATAGAAACTCAAAATAAGACCATAAAACACTGTACAGTAAAAGCCAAGGAAGTCAGTCAGCACACGACAACAGCAACTAACCTATTCGAGGGAAGAAAACTTCTAGGTACAGACTTCCAAATGGAGAGGAAAATAGGACAATGTCTTCATGGTATGCACTGTTATAAAAATGTAGAGACAAGAATGTACTCCAAGGTAACCACAGAGAAAATTAACAATTGCCTAAGCAAATCCAGAAGGAAGGAAAACATATGAGTTTAATAAGCACAAAACCAGAAATAAAGAAGAAAAGAGAGAAAGCATTAGGCAACAAACTGAACTCAGCACACAGAAAAGTATATGGACCAAGGAAGCACCAACAACATGACAAAAAAACACAATAGAATGACAGCAATCAGTTCATACATATCACTAATTACACTCAATGTAAATGGACTAAATGCACCTATTAAGAGAAAGAGAGTGGCAGACTGGATAAGAAAAGAAGACCCATCAATGTGCTGCCTACAAGAGACCCACCTTAGACACAAAGATAAAAACAAATTAAGAGTTAAGGGATGGAAAAAAATATACCAAGCCAGTGGTAACCAAAAAAGAGCAGGAGTGGCAATATGGATTTTTGACAAAATAGACATTAAGGTGAAAAATATTATAAGAGACAAAGAAGGACATTATATAATGCTCAAAGGGTCAATTGACAAAGAAGATGTTACAATAATAAATGTTTATGCACCCATTGAAAGTGCTCCAGAATACATGAAGCAAATATTAACTGAATTAAAAGGGACAATAGACAACTTTACAATAGTAGTAGAAGATTTTAACACACCACTTTCAAAGAGGGACAGGTCAACTAAAAAAAACTCAACAAAGATACAGAAGAACTCAACGGTACAGTCAAGCAACTCGACCTCATAGACATATGCAGAACATTTCACCCAACAAAAGCACAATTCATATTCTTCCCCAGTATACATGGATCCTTCTCCAGAATAGACCGTATGTTAGGACATAAAACAAGCCTCAATAAATTCAAAAGCATTAAAATACTACAAAGCATCTTTTCGGACCACAATGCTATAAAATTAGAAATTAATAATAGGAAGAGCAAGGAAAAAACATCAGACATGGAAGCTGAAAAATTCACTGCCCAAAAACTACTGGCCAATAGAACAAATAAAAACTGAAATTAAAAAAAAAAAAAAAATTCCTAGAAACAAATGAGAATGAAGATATGTCATACCAAAACCCATGGGACACAGCGAAAACAGTACTCAGAGGACAGTTTATACCAATAAATGCATACTTCAAAATAGAGGAAAGAAACAAAATCAACACTGTAACTCATCAACTCCAACAACTAGAAATAGAACAACAAAAGAATCTTACAGTATCTAGAAGCAAGGAAATAACAAAGATCAGAGCAGAAATAAATGAAACAGAAAACAAAAAAGAACATAGAGAAAATCAACAAAATAAAAAGCTGGTTCTTCGAAAAGATTAATAAAATAGGTAAACCATTGCCAGATCTAACAAAAGAAAAGAAAGAGAAAATCCAAATTACAAGAATTGTAAATGAAAAGGGTGTACTCACAACAGAACCAACTAAAATAAGAAAGATACTGACAGAATATTACAAAAAAACTATACTCCAACAGATTTGAGAACCTACAAGAGATGGACAAGTTTCTAGAATCACAAGACCTGCCTAAACTATCCCACTCAGAGATAGAATATTTGAACACACCTATAACAAATGAAGAAATTGAACAAGTCATAAAAAAAACTTCCCACAAAGAAAAGTCCTGGCACTGATGGCTTCACTGGAGAATTTTATCAAATATTCAGTGAAGAGTTGACACCTGTGCTAGTCAAGCTATTCCAGAACATAGAAAAAGATGGAATACTCCCAACTCATTTTATGAAGCAAGCATAACACTAATACCAAAACCAGAGAAAGACACCACTAGAAATGAAAACTACAGACCAATATCCCTCATGAACATAGATGCAAAAATCTTTAACAAAATCTTAGCCAACAGAATCTAACAACATATCAGAAAATTAATACATCCGGACCAAGTGGGATTCATACCAGGTTTACAAGGATGGTTCAACATGAGAAAATCAATCAATGTAATACACCACATAAACAAAACAAAAGAAAAGAACTATAGGGTTATATCAGTCAGTGCAGAAAAAGGCATTTGATAAAATCCAACATCCATTCCTGTTCAGAACTCTCAGCAAAAAAGGGATAGAAGGGAAATTCCTCAACATGATAAAGGATGTATATGCAAAGCCAATGGCCAACATCATTATTAATGGAGAAAGACTCAAGGCAATTCCATTACGAATGGGAACCACTCAGGGATACCCTCTCACCACTTCTATTTAACATTGTATTGGAAGTCCTGACCAGGGCAATAAGGCAAGAAAGAGAAATAAAAGTCATACAAATTGGCAAAGAG
>NW_006921728.1:229385-230348 GCF_000298275.1 Orycteropus afer afer | reverse complement strand
GACCCAGCAATTCCATTACTAGGAATATATCCTAAAGAGATAGCACACGGACAGACATACATACACCTATGTTCATCGCAGCACAATTCACTATAGCAAAGAGATGGAAACAACCTAAATGCCCATCAACGGATGAGTGGATAACCAAATTATAGTACATGCACACAATGGAATACTATGCTACATTAAAGAACAGTGAAGGGTATGGAAATCATCTCACAATGTGGATGAACCTGGAGGACATCAGCTGAGTGAAATAAGTCAATCAGAGAAGGACAAGTACTGTATGAGCCCATTACTGTAAAAAAGACAAAGGGTTTGCTTGGGACACGGAACTTACTTTGTAGGTTACCAGCATGGGAAGGGAAGGGGAGGGATTAATTTTGGGCTAGTTGGGGCCCACACGCTGATGTGGGTAAGGGGAGGGATATATGGAAAGAAACTGTTGCCACCAAATGATATTAGGAAATGGGGGACACCGAATTGTGCACAGAAGAGATAGATGACAGATGCTAATACCAACCATTGTGTCCACAATACTGCATTTCCATTAACACCAAACACCAAGCCACAGATAAACACATAAACACCTGAGATGATCAGACAGGGGTCAGTGAACAGAAATACACTCTAGACCAAGGATAGATTCAGCTGAGGCTAATCTTGCACAGATACCAGTGACACAAAATACCTGCAGTCCTTACAGAAACAATAGAAGACAGACACAGAGTAATCCCTCACAGACACCCAGACACTGTGGAAGAGAGTCCAATGGATCTACCCCCTCAGGACCATAGTACTGGGGGACACCAGACTCAATTGACACAACAAAATACATAAAAGCGTTGCTCCACATCCTACATTGGTGAGTAGGGACTGGAGTATTAAACCTCCTTTCAAGCGGCCATCTAAGATGCAGCAAACAGTCTCCCAGCATCAGAAGCGAAGAAGAATACAAAACAA
>NW_006921728.1:225309-229148 GCF_000298275.1 Orycteropus afer afer | reverse complement strand
CAGGGACTGGCTCTCAGCCCAATAGTTAGCAAGATGTACATGCAGACCACTCAACCCAGGATTACGCACCCACAGACTCTATGGTAATACATCTCTTAGAGCAGTACACCCTGTGGCACCAAAGGACCAACATTCAAATTGAGGAAATGCAGCACAAACAGGAGTGCGTAAATATGACAAGCACAAGGGGAGGGTTACAGGGTAGGAGGGGAGGAGACTGGGTTAGTGTTGGACACAGTAAATGGGGAGTGAAACTAAATGTACATTTAACATTGAATGTAAAACATGCTTTTAAAATAAAATTTAAAAAATATATGTTGGTATCAGGATTGAGATTGCGCTGAATGTGTGGATTGCTTTAGGTAGTATTGACATTTTTTTTCATAATATTCATTCTACCTATTCATGAACAAGGTAGGTTCTTCCATTTATATAGCTCCCTTGTTGTTTCCTGTAGTAGTGTTTTATAGTTTTCTTTGTATAGGTCTTTTGTGTCTCTGGTAAGATCTATTTCTGGATATTTTATCTTCTTAGTAACTATTGTACATGGTATTGGTTCACTAATTTCCTTTTCACAGGAAATTCCTTTTCAGGAATCAAACTGATTTTTGTATGTTGACCTTGTATCCTGCCACATTGCTGAACCTATTAGTTACAATAGTTTTTTTGCTGAGTCTCTTGGGTTTTCTATGTATAGAATCATAGCATCTGCAAATAAAGATAGCTTTACTTCCTCTTTGCCAATTTGGATGCCTTTTATTTCACTTTCTTGCCTTATTGCCCTGGCTAGGACTTCCAGTACAATGTTAAATAGGAGTGGTGGTAGAGAGCATCCCTGTCTGGTTCCCGTTGGTAAGGGGAATGCTTTGAATCTTTCTCCATTAATAATAACGGCCATTGGCTTTGCGTATATGCCCTTTAGGATGTTGAGGACTTTCCCTTCCATCCCTATTTTGCTGAGAATTCTGAACAGGAACGGGTGTTGTATTTTATCAGATGCCTTTTCTGTGTCAATTGGTATACTCATATGGTTCTTTTGTTTATGTTGCACCATTTCTTTTAATGTTCTTGTTTCTAAAACCTTAATCTTTTCTTCTCTCGGTGATTTCTTTTTATCCTTCCACTGTCTTAAAATCACTTTTTTTTTATTGTTGTGTGCATATAGCTAGCATTTGGGGATACCATATATGCATACTTCCATATAAAGAAGGGCCTCAAACCTGGCTTTCTTGGAGCAGGTTTCTATTCAGGTTTCTCCCAAGTTCTGTTTCCAAACAGAAATGTAATGAGAACAGAGGAGACACTGAAGATGGAACTGAACTGGGATGGAGCCGACACAGTGTCTTCTCTCTTCTCTTGAACCCTGGGGACTGACCACTTTCCCTTTTGTAGGAAGTTTTCAGATCTGCAGCCGTCTGCAAGGCTCTTTCTCCCCTGCAGTTCAACTCTGCTTTATAAACATTCGTTTGATGTTTGTATTTTTGAAACCTTTTTAAAAGTTCTTGAATCCTATGCTATTAAGTTCACCAAAATCCAGTAATTTTGTATCCCTTCAGTTTTCAGTGTGTGAGGCAAAACGAGGAGTAATGTATCAACTTTTTTTTTTATCTCCATAACATTAATCCACTGAAAGCCGTACCAGAACAACCAGCTGCTTTTTCTCCTACTTGAGCCCAAATTCCTTGGTTTTATTAGAATTTTATTTTTATACATGGTCTAGAATACAAGAACCATCAACCAGAGATTGGACCCTAGTATTCGTATAGCAGTTTACCTCTAATAATATTTACCATAACAGGATTCTCTTTATATTGTTGAAATATTAATTGCTTCAAGAAATTCTCATAAAAGTATGGCCCAAACTGTATTGTAGATTTAAATCAGTAGAGTTCAATAATTTTGTTTTATGCAAGTATATCCCTAGATATACATATGTATCTTATTCTTACATTTATAATTTTACATTTGCTTAACTTTGCTTCTTTTTCAGTTACATTTATAAATAAGAAATATGTTGATTTTGATATTGTTGTCAACACTTAATAAACATGGTGATTTGTAGGGGGACTCACAAATTTAACCCATCAGGTTAATAAATGAAACCAGCCAAAAGTATAATGTAAGATGTTGTTTTTGTTGTATGCCATCAAATAGATTTGGACTCATGGTGATATTATAGAAGAGACTAAACTACCCCATAGTGTTTCCTAGGCTGTAATATTTACAGTAACAGGACATTTCTCCTGTGGATCTGCTGGTAGGTTTGAACCACCGACCTTTCAGTTCACACCTGAGTTCTTAATCATCATGCCAGTAGGGCTCCTTAATATAAGATGTTTGTTGTTGTTAGGTGCCATCCAGTCAGTTCCAACTTATAGTCACCCTGTGTCCAACAGAACAAAATACTGCCTAGTCCTGCCCCATCTTCATAATCATTGTTATTATTGAGCCCATTGTTGCAACCACTGTGTCAGTCCATTGCATTGAGGGTCTTCCTGTCTTTCACTGACCCTCTGCTTTACCAAGCATGATGTCCTTCTCCAGGGACTGGACCCTCCTGATAACATCTCCAAAGTATGTGAGATGAAGTCTCACCATCCTTGCTTCTAGGGAACATTGTGGCTGTACTTCTTCCAAGACAGATTTATTTGTTCTTCTTAAAGTCTATGGTATATTCCATTTTTTTCACCAACACTATAATTCAAATGCATCATATTTTCTGTCTTCCTTATACATTGTCCGGGAGCTCTGGTGGGGTAGTGCCTAAGGCATCTGACTGCTAACCAGAAGGCTGGCGGTTCAAACCCACCAGCCACTCCTCGGAAGGAAGGTTGGGCAATCTACTATCCATAGTGATACTGCCTCAGAAACCCACGAAGGAGTAGCTATGAGTTATCTGACTCCAGGCAGTGAGGTTTTTTATTGTTACTATTTAATTTTTATTCATTGTCTAGCTTTGACATGCATATGAGGTGATTTAAAATACCATGGCTGGGATTAGGCACTCCTTAGTCCTCAAAGTGACATCTTCACTTTTTCACACTTTCAAGAGGTCTTTTGCAGAGACAAGCTTTTCTGGTCTGATAGAGCCTGGTGGAACCCCTGAGACTATGGCCCCTAGCTGCCATTCAGGTCTGGAATTGAATCCACTCCTGTGGCTTCCAGCCAAACAAAAGACAGGCATATGAGCTGAACATCACTACATTAGGTAGATACATTGCTTGGCGATATCAGTCACAGGAGAATAGAAGGGCTGTGTATGCACAGGGAGATAGCTGGGGGGTGGGGGACAGGAGTGCATGGGAGGGAAAGACACAGGGAAGAGGTAACTATAGGGAGGAAGTGGAAAGAGAGCTGTTGCATTGTGGAAAATTATAGCCAATGTCATGAGACAAAGTATATGTGAACTGCTGTATAAAAATGAATTTGCTCTGTAAACTTTCACTCAAATCACAATAAAAAATTTAAAAGGAAAAAAAAAGAGAGAGCGCTCTTTGCAATAGATTTTCCCAGTGCAGATATATCATTTAATTTCTTGACTGCTGTTTCCATAGGCATTGATTTTGGATCCAAGAAATGAAATCTCTGAAAACTTCAATCTTTCCTCCATTTATCATGATGCTTATTGTTACAGCTATGGAGATTTTTGTTTTATGTTAAAGTGATCCACACTGAAGACCGTGGTCTCTGGTCTTCATCAGTAAGTGCTTCAGGTCCTCTCTGCTTTCAGCAAGCAAGGTTATGTCACCTACATATCACAGATTGTTAATGAGTCTTCCTCTAGTCTTGATTCACATTCTTCTTCAGTCAAGGAATCTTTCGGTCAGTGATTCTTTTTT
>NW_006921728.1:220456-221605 GCF_000298275.1 Orycteropus afer afer | reverse complement strand
AGCATAGTGGCTAAAGCACTTGACTGCTAACCAGAAGGCTGGTGGTTCAAACCCACCAGCCACTCCTTGGAAGGAAGGTTGGGCAGTCCTATTTCCTTAGTGATACTGCCTCGGAAACCCAAGGAGAGGTCGCTATGAGTCGGGGCCGACTCGACAGCACATAACAACAACAACAACAAGTGTACTGAAGTGGCCTGGTATTGATCATTTTGAATTGGATAGCCATATGGACTAGTATGCCAGGAATGACAAAATGAAAAGGAATGGTGTCGTATTCATCATCAAAAAGAACATTTCAGGATCTATCCAGAAATACAGCACTGTCAGTGATAATATCTGTATGCCTACTAGGAAGACCAGTTAATAATGACTGTTACTCATTTACATATCTACCACTAGTGCCAAAGACTTATGCACCTGCCACTAACTGAAGATCTTTACCAACTTCTGTAGTCTGACATCGATCAAACATGCCATCAGGGTGCATTGATACTTACTGGTGGTTGGAATGTGAAAGTTGGAAACAAGAAGGATCAGTAGTTGGAAAATATGGCTTTGGTAATATAAACAACACCAGTAATCACATGATAGAATTTTGCAAGACCAATGACATATGCATTGCAAATACCTTTTTTCAATAGCATAAATGGCACCTATACACTTGGGCCTCCTCAGATGGGATACACAGGAATCAAATCAGCTGTATCTGTGGAAAGAAACAATGGAGAAGCTCAATATCATCAGTGAGAACAAGGCCAGTGGCCAACTGGGGAACATCAGTGCAACATCTTGAGCTTCTCATGTGCCTACTTGTCCATATGTGCTTCCAGCAGAAGGTGCATGTATTTTGCTGAGCTTAAAATGCATTACGTTGCTGATCAGCATTAGCCCTAAGTTCAGCATTAGCCCAATTACAAGAAACTTTCAAAATTGCATTTTAGGATGAAGCCAGTGGTGCAGGAACAAGTTTATCAGGAACGTAGCCAATTCAGTCTAAGTCCAGTTGTCTGGACCCCAAAAGATCAAATCAAAAAGGAACAGGACTGACAGGTGGCTTTGGGGGTGGAATGGGGGAGGTAGCACAATTATATGAATATAATGCAGAGGTGATATTAATACCAGTTACCAAACTGGGCATTTCCAAGACTT
>NW_006921728.1:213411-219626 GCF_000298275.1 Orycteropus afer afer | reverse complement strand
TTGTAGTATGTATTAGTACTTCATTACTTTTTATGGCTGAATAATATTCCATTGTATGGAATTTTGTCCATCCCTTCATCAGTTGAACAGTTGGGTTGTTTCCACCTTTTGGTTATTAAAAACAGTGTTGCTTTGAACATGTACAAATTTTTATTTAAACACCCATTTTCAAAGGGAGAACAAAAGATGGTCCAAGGATATCTGGGGGGAACTTCTCCTTAGTGCCTCCAAAGCTCTGTGTGATGTGGTCCCTGCCTGTCTGGCACCTTCCTCTTGGGCTTCTTTTCTTCCACATCTCTGACACATCATCCTTCTCTTAGTATCTGCAGTCATTTTATCTAACCCATGGTCCAGGTCATTTCTCAGGGCTCCTTGGACAAACCCAGATCCTCCTGACACAGAGCAGTTTTGCTTTAGAGCATTTTTCCTGGTTATAGCTATGTCTTTGTCTGAGCAGTTTTTTAAGTAGCTGGCTCCCTTGTACCCCTGATCACCTTCTAAGAAGCCAAGACTATCTGTTTCCGTCACCATTATATCCCTAGTGCTTAGCATAGTATTTTGCCCAAGTGAGAAGAAAAAGGGTGGTCCATGTGGAACTGAGAACCCTTGCAAAGTCACAGAGGGGAGAATGGAGGCTCTATAAGGACTAGAGAAGAGGGTAGTGACTACATTTGGAAGGAGACTGTAATCTCTGCCAAGGCTATAGAGTTTTATCCAGACATCTTTGAGGTAGCCAAGGGCATGATTATAGGATTAGGTTTTATTTAGAGTGGTCACTCAAACACTAGTATGGTGACTAATTGGAGTATAGAGCCAGACTGTGGTACAATAAAAACCAAAAAATCCAAACTCACTGCCATCAAGTTGATTCCGACTCATAGCAACCCCCTATTGGGTTTCTGAGGTGGTAAATCTTTATGATTTACTTTGATAAATCTTCCTTCTGCAGGGTGGCTGTTGGGTTTGAACCATCAACCTTCTGGTTAGCAGTCAGATGCCTTAAGCACTGTGCATAGAGATGAAAATTGTCAATGGGCAGAATTTGAGCAGCAGAAATGGATCAGAGAGAACAAATTTGAGAAATATTCAGGTCAAAGAAATAGTAATACTATGTGACTGAGTAGATGCAGAGAAACACAGTGATAATGAAGATGACTTCCAAGTTTCCGGTTTTGATTACTTCGTGGAATGAACTTTTCATCTGGGAAATTAAAAAGCAGAAGGTAAAGATCAATGTAGTGAGACATGATATGAAATGATGGGGGTTCCTGGGTAGCACAGATGGTTAAAGCACTGGGCTACTAACCCAAAGGTTGGGGGGTTGAGTCCACCAAGACATGCTTCAGAAGAAAGGCCTGGTGATCTTCTTTCACAAAAGTTGGCTGCTGAAGCCTGTGGAGCACAGACCTACTCATGCCCAGGGGCTCCATGAGTTGGAATCACCTCCGTGGCAACTAGTTACTGGTTTAATATGAAATGACATTTGACTGTGTTAAATGCCTGTGAGGCATCTGCCTTAGTTCTCTAGTGCTACTGTAACACAAATACCACAAGTGGATAATTCTAACAAACAAAAATTTATTCTCTCACAGTTCAGGAGGCTAGAAGTCTGAACTCAGGGCACCAGCTCAAGGGGAAGGCTTTCTCTCTCTTTTGGCTTTGGAGGAAGGTCTTTGTCTCTTTTCAACATCTGTGGGCCCCTTGGGAAGGAAGGTTGGGCAATCTACTTCCATAGTGATACTGCCTTGGAAACCCAAGGAGGGGTCGCTATGAGTCGGGTTTGACTCGACAGCAGTGAGTTTGGTTTTTTTGGTTTTTGTCCCTTGAAGATTTCCTTGGCATTCATCTTCTCCTGGATCCCTCCTTCTCTGCTCTGAGGTAAAAGATGATGCCGGCCACATCCTAACAAAACTCCCCAAACATAGGATCAGAGCTGTCACCCAAATAAAAGTGTTGCATCCAACCCTAATCCTGCCTTATTAATATAACAAACATAACCTAATTCTCTTTAATATAACCCAATCCTGCCTCATTAACCACAGATAAGAGATTAGGATTTACAACACATCAGACAATCACATAAGATCACAAAATGTGATTCCCAATACTGGGAATAATGGCCTAGCCAAGTTGACACATAGTTTGGCGGACACAGTCCAATCTATGAGAGCATCCTAGAGGAATTATGTTATGGAGGCTTGTAGCAGACTGGGCCACAGAGGTATTTGGGAGGTGTGGGTTTGTACATGGGTGCTATAGGTGTGCATGGAGCTGTTCAGACAGGAATGCTTCCTGTGGGACCATCTTGAACCTATCTTCTTCTATAAAAAATTCAGTGCACAGTGATTCCAATTTTTCTGCCAGTTTGCTGAACCTAGACAGTTGTATATCTTATAAAATATTAACTTGGACTATAAATATTTTATCTTCGCGCCCCCGCCCCCCCAAAAAAAAATACCTCCTCGGGAACTTTTATTTCATAAGTTTCTCTTACAAGGCCTATAGGCAATTGTTAAACAAAGAAATGCCTTTTCTGCTCTTGGAGACTCCCCCACAACACTATGACAAGGTTATCACATAGTAGGTATGCAAGAAATGCTTCTTCAGTGTTTTGTCATTGGGCCCCAGGACTAGCATTCACAATAGCAGTGGGAATGAAAGAACAGTATGAAATGAATTTTCATGGTTTAGTGTTCAAAAAAGATTAGGAAGGGAAAGCCCAGTAAGCTCCCCTTGACTGTGCCCTTTGCCTACTCCAGGAAAGCTTTGAATGTTGTAAAAGAGGGAGTCTGGATGAGCTTCATATTTTGATCTGATCATCTGGTGCTTAAGTGTGAAGTCTCTAAAATTCTCAAAAGTTTGAGAACCTTAAGGAACCAGAGTGCTTCCTTACTTACACTAGTACGGAAGCTTTGCTGTTGCTTTAGAGGTCTTTAAGCATCATGGTTTCTGACTTTTGTTTTCTGTTTGTATTACTATTCAATAGCAGAGCATGTGCTATCAAACACAGAAATCAGCATTTACAGTTCTTTTCCTTTTTATAGATAATGAATCTGAACTGAGACAGGGCAACATTAGGTTCCATTGCCAAATTGATGGCCAGTAAGTGGCTAGAAGTTGAACTTGTGTCTCCTCACTTTAAATTGAGCCCTTCTTCAAGACCTTATTTCTAAAGGGAAAGGAGAGGGAACAAATGAATGAATAAATGAATGATAGAATGAATATAAATTGTAGATACCTGAATTCAGTATAGGAGAAATAAAAATTTTTCCTAGATTGTGTGCCTCACTTGATTTCTCTGGGATTGGTTGTAGGTACTTCAGACCACTGGGAAGTTAGAGAAATTTAGATTTTGAGTCCTTTCCTTTCTAGATCTTCATTTATGGTGACTATATTTGTAGGTTAATAAGTATTGACGCTTTAAAGAAACCACCTCCTTTGCTTTCTCTGGTTCGCCCTCCTTGCTCCCCATAGCCTTTAAGAGAGTGTTTTCACAGTCATCCAGTCTGCCAGGAGTGGGTCTTGTGGTATGCCTCCTTCCAGTTTGTTTGGTTAGTTAGCTAATGTGTTTTGCATTCAACCAAGGAAGTTCTAAATACTGTCTCTGAGAGTGCCAGCTAGGGTAGAAGTGCTGTCCAAGTTAACGAGTGGCAGGCTGGCTGAGTTCTCTAGGTGACGATTGAGTAAACCACTCACTAATTTTAGGCTGAGAAAGCTTGGAACACAAATTCTGTTTTCAGTGGAAGAAAATAATGTCTTTCTAAGACATTCTGTAAAAAAAAAAAAAAAAAAATCAGAAACCGAACCCACTGCCATCAAGTCCATTCCAACTCATAGTGACCCTGTAGGACAGAATAGAACTTAGGGTTTCCAAGGCTATAAATCTTTACAGAAGCATACTGCTTCATCTTTCTCCTGCAGAGCAGCTAGTGGGTTCAAACTGCCATCCTTTTGGTTAGCAGCCTAATGCATTAGCCATAGTACCACCAGAGCTCCTATAGACATTCTGTAGCCATTAGAAATATCTCCTGGCCTCCTAAGCTCTTGGCCTTTTTGAAGGTTCATTATCATATTAAGTATTGTGAATATTTTAGTTTTAAAATTTTAACATTGAGATCATCTGGATCTCAAAGGTGATGAAAACAAAACTTGCCCTTTTTCTGTAATGTATATGGACAGGCCCTGGTGGTGCAGTGGTTAAGCATTCAGGTTCTAACTACAGGGTCACTAGTTCAAAACCACCAGCCACTGTGTGGGAAAAAAGTGTGGCTGTCTGCTTCCACAAAGACAACAGCCTTGGAAACTCTATGCGAGAGGTCTCTGTCTTATAGGTTCACTTGACTCGAAGGCAGTGAGGATTAGGGAATGCAGATGGGAAGCAATAAGCCTCAGGCAGCAGTCTCACCTGTAAGTGACCCAGAAACCAAGCCCACTGCCATCAAATCGATTCTGATTCATAATGACCTTATAGGACAGAGCAGAACTGCCCCATAAGGTTTCTAAGGCTGTAAATCTTTATAGAAACAGACTGCCTCACCTTTCTCCCACAGAGCAGCTGGTGAGTTCAAACCACTGACCTACAGTTAGCAGCCGAATGAATGTATTAACCACTTCACCACCTGAGTTCTGTAATAGCACACAGGACTACAGAATTTCCATGTGTTACTGTGTTGTTCAAGTTCATATACCAGATATTGAATTATAATGTTCCAAAAAGTATATGAATTGACCACACTTACATACGTATTAAAATAGTAGTTGTGATTCAGACATATTGAAACGTTTTTCCTTGTTTCCCATTTGTCTTGATTTGCATGGATGAAGTTTAGGTTTCTAGCCAAAGCTCCTGTTTGGTCTTTCCTAAGGAAATTGCATATGGCTTAGCAATTTTTCCCATTCGGGATCCTTTTGGAACATTTTGGCATGAAAATCATACCATTAAAAATAAAACATATTCAACAGATGAATGGATAAACAAAATATGGTACATGCATACCATGGAATACTGCTCAGGCAATTGTTGTTGTTGTTGTTGTTATGTGCCGTCGAGTCAGCCCTGACTCACAGCGACCCCTCCTTGGGTTTCCGAGGCAGTATCACTACGGAAGTAGGATTGCCCAACCTTCCTTCCGAGGAGTGGCTGGTGGGTTTGAACCACCAGCCTTCTGGTTAGCAGTCAAGTGCCTTAGCCACTATGCTACCAGAGCTCCCATAGGAGAAGTGAAATCTTGATATGTGCTATAGTGTAGATGGAGTTGAAGACACTATGCTGAGTGAAATAAGCTAGTCATGAGAGGACAAATACTGTATGACTTCAGCTCCCTATAAAAAGATAAGAAAAGACAAATGTATAAAAACCAAAGTTTATTAGTGGTTTCCAGGGGCAGGAGCAAGGGGGAAAACAAGAGTTAACAGTCATGGAAAAATCACACTGATTAAGGGTAGCCAATTATTGTAACTGCTGCCAGTAAGTTCTATAACTTTAAAAAGTTGAATTGGCAAAAGTTGTGTGATGGATATACTTACAACAGTGACAATGGAAAAAAGAGGAGCTGCTGAGTCTCCTTGTGTACAACCAAACACGTTGTGGAATTTGGTGCATTGGTTTAGAGGTTTAGGGTCATCATTTCATGGGACATCCCAGTTAATTGACCTAATAATGTGATTAGTACCTCTCTTCTACCTCCTAGTTTGTTGCATAGTACCTTGGGTCTTAAAAGCTTGCAAGTGGCCATCCAAGGTACAAGAATTGTCTCTATTCACCTGGAACACAGAGGAAGAAGCCGAATCAAGAATGAGAGGGGGATAAGGAACTCTGCCATTTGACTTTTCACCTGAAGGTTGGCGGTTCAAACCCAAGAGATGCTCCATGGAAGGAAGATGAGGCCATCCTCTTTTGTAAAGATTTACCACCTTAGAAACCCTGTGGAGGTCGCTATGAGTCATAATCAACTTGGTGGCAGTGGGTTTGGTTTTTGGTTTGAGTTTATGGAGTGTGTGAATAATTGCCTCCATGAATAATTGCCTCCTTTGCCATGAGACCATAAGAACTGGATGATCACATAGGGTAAAGACTGAAAACTCATTGGCTTCCCCCCAAGAGGTTATTAATGAATTTGTCTTTTGTTGTTGTTGTTGTTGTTATGTGCCGTCGAGTCAGCCCTGACTCATAGCGACCCCTCCTTGGGTTTCCGAGGCAGTATCACTACGGAAGT
>NW_006921728.1:206207-213311 GCF_000298275.1 Orycteropus afer afer | reverse complement strand
CAACCTTCCTTCCGAGGAGTGGCTGGTGGGTTTGAACCGCCAGCCGTCTGGTTAGCAGGCAAGTGTCTTAGCCACTATGCTACCAGAGCTCCCCTGGCTTGAGCATTATGGTCTATTAAGAACTGTCTACATGTGCTCAGATTGACAACAGCTATTCAGAAGATTGGATAGGAACGTTAAGAGGCAGTTAAGTTTATGTTAATGAGGGAGAAACAACTCAGAAAAGGAAGGGTGAGAATGGTTGCACAACTTAAAGAATGTAATTAATGTCACTAAATTGTGTGTGTAGAAACTGTTGAATTGGTGTATGTTCTCAACAACAGCAACAAAATAAAACTTAGGCTTCCCGGGGATTGATTTCCCAAAGACAATACCAAAATACAATATATTTTTACCTTTAACATAGACATGCCAATGTCTAAACCTATAGTTTGAAAGTACTTCCCTTAGATTATCTCAATGAATTCATAACAAAATCTGTACAGTAGGTAGAACAGCTACTGTTTTAAAAAGTGAAGACAGAGGAATAGCATTAACCTAAGGACCCCCAGACTGCCTGCATATTTTGGTTAGCAGTTACCTACTGTGCATCAGGAATAATTGTGCTGGCTGTTTTGCATACATCCGTTAATATTTAATCTTCATAACAACCTAAGATGTCACTGGCTGGGCTCTCACTTTATAGATGAGAAAGGCAAGTTTCAAGGAAGTTACATAATCTATCCAAGGTCTCACAGCTGATGGTGGAGTCCATCTGGTCTAAAGCCCATGCTTTTCCCGTCTTCAGTCTGTGCCTTCATTCCAGTGTTCAGATTGGTATCACCAAGTTGTATAGCCATGTATGACCTATAAAACCAAACCAAACTCACTGCCGTTGAATCAGATCCAACTCATAGCTAGCAACCCCTCCTTGGGTTTCCGAGGTGGTATCACTACGGAAATAGATTGCCCAGCCTTCCTTCTGAGGAGTGGCTGGTGGGTTTGAACGGCCAGCCTTCTGATTAGCAGGCTCATGCCTTAGGCACTACGCTACTACAGCTCCCTATATTTGTTTTTAAATCCATCAGAGCACTTGAGTAGAGCCTAGGTCAGAGCCAATGCAGATTTGATTAGTTGGTAGTTTGCTGGATCTTCACTTCATGTAAACTTTACTAATGAAATGTTATAAGTCCCTATATTTGCATTTTTCATGACAATTTAGATGCTTTAGCTAGGAAGAAAGTATAAAGTGAGGAAATTAAGATAGTTACATTCAACAAGTATTTGGACAGCACCAGTATCTGCTGAGAGCTGTGATTGATTCTTTTGCACACAATAATTTATTGATTTTTATAACATCTCTGGAGGCTATAATTACTACTTATTTATAGATAAGGGAACTGAGACTCAGAAAGAATTAAATTACTTGCAGAAGGCCGCATAGCTAAAAAAATAAATAGAGCTGGATATGAACTCCGGGATCTTTTAACTTCATGTCCATTCATTACTCTTTCTGCCCATGTTAGTGCTGGTTGCTTACAACGATCTCTGTTGCTGTTGTGGTCACTCTACTGTTCCTTAACACATACACACACACACACACACACATACACACAGTCAGCCCAATGTCTTCCTTGTCATTTGCATACCCTCACTTGTAAATTTCAGATAATTTAGGCATCAACTCAGAAAGCATTTAGTGAAATCTAACTGGAATTGTCTGTGGGAACTCATGCATCTAAATAAGGTATTATATTATGCAGTCATTAGCATCTTGTTTAGGAACCTCTGCTTTTCAGAATTAATTTCACAGAAAGCATTGGCGTTATCTATCAAGCATTTCTGAGAAATAAATACAAGAGATAGATACATGTAGTTCAAATCAGGACAACTCATTACATCTGCAATGGGTATTTAAGGAGTCCTAAGGTAATTGAACATGGTAATTGTGTTGTTGTTTCTGAAGGGTTTCACTGACAACTGGTTTTGTTTGTATTTTGCCTGAGCCCATAATTGCAGACATATTCTCCCATGGTGATTAGTTCTCAGTTTAAAATAGACTGTTTCATTAAAGGTAACTGTTTCATATAAAGCTATAACGAGACCAGCGAGGACCCAAGCTGTGTCCTTTAAAGATAGTACTACTTCCTTAGCTTGCAGCTTGACCATGGGAACACAAAATGGTGTGAGTTAAAGTCTTCAGCTTAGGTCCTGCTTGAATTGTAAAAAAAAGAAGAGGTTGAATTACATTACCTTTAACGTCCCTTCCAGCTTTAGCATTCTATGATTCTTTGGAATATTCACCAAATGGAGGTTCAAAAATTGATTCTGCTTTCACACTGAGAGGGAAGAATGCCCACAATTGAATAAAAGATTAGAAACTGTGGAGAGGAAGTAGTTGTCTTGAGTGAGTTCTTTTATTGGCAATCAGCCTTGTACTACTGGACAGGAAATTAAGTTCTTGCCTGGGTCATTAATCATCATGCTGATTTGAAAATTGGCAGTGGGGGGAGATGGCTATATTTGAGAAGGCAGGAAGGAGTGGGCGGAAAGAGCTCTTCTAAAAGCTTACCAGCCTGAGTGGACATTAGCCAGCAAAACCCACTGCCATCAAGTTGATTCCAACTCATAGCGACCCTACAGAACAAAGTTGAACTGCCCCGTACAGTTTCCAAGGCTATAAATCATTACGGAAGCAAACTGCCTCATCTGTCTCCCATGGAGTGACTGGTCAGTTTGAACCACCAACCTTTTGGTTTACAGCTGAGTGCCTGAACCACTGTGCCACCAGAGCTCATTTAGCCAGCAGAAGATAAAGTGATATCAGGTACCCTTTCTGTTGCAGGTGTCTCTGATCATTTGGTAAGTTCTTCTGATAGTTCCCACACATTTCCTGCCCATCCCTGTTTCCCTCTTATACGTAAAGAAGGGAAATAGAATCACGGGATCTTCAGAGGAACAGGCAGAGGTAGACTGATGGAGGTCCCACTTCCCTCTTTAGCTCAAGAGAGATGTATAAGCAAGGAAGACCACAGAAGCAGAATATCCTCAATTTGTGTCCGAGTGAGTGAGGATAACAACAACAACAATCTGGGTAATAAGACTGGGCCCTGCATCCTGTGCCCTTTGAACTGCTCTGTTTCTAGCATCTCCTAACTCTCTCCTTTTCTTCTTCCCAAGAGGAACCTCACTCGGGAAAACTCTTCCGCCACATAAATTTGGCACTATTTTCTGCCTATGTTCACTGTGTTAGAAAAAGATCAAGACCGTCTTCCCCTAAACTCTTCCCTTTCCACCCCAGTGTGTGATTAGAGTATTTGCACTTATCAATCTTTGATCCCCCTCTGAGGTGAGAATTTTGGTAAATAAAAACTTGGCAGCAGATTTTATTTCCACAAAACTAACAATGTTGACATCTCAGACTATCATCTGTCTCAGAGCTGTTCCCAGTGGAGTCTAAATATATCACTGGGCTTTCTCGTTGCCCATCAGAATCACCTAGGAAATTTGCACCCCGAAGGGTATGATTGACTAAGCCTGCTCTAAAGCCCTCTCTTCTCTTATAGATATTTTTCTGATGGGAAAGTGGCTAAATTAGGCTGGGAATTGAAGTATTTGGCTCAGTTACAGTTTGTGTGGGTTTCTGCTCTTTCTGTCTGTCTCCAGACACCTGCTTCCTTCTGACTCTAATTTCACGATGTTCTTAACTGCACAGTGCACAGTGTAGTCCTCCACATCACCGATGAGTCCTGCCCTGAATCATCCTCCCAAGCACAAGCGCACCCGGGCTGGCCTGTGTGCGGATGGCTTTCCTGCTTTGGTGGAATAGAAATAGACTTCGCTCATCTCTCTCTAGATCATACACCAGCCCGTGTAGAGATCTGAGTCTTCTCTCCAAGCTAGTCACAGCTGCCTCTGCCCCCATTATTTGCACTAATGATGAGCATGTAGAGATCATTTCCAAAATTAAAAATGCAAAATCAACAACAGGTTAAGTCAGCCCAGGAAGAGCATTTGCAGCTAATGATGCAGAGGATGAGACCAACTGTTGTGAGCCGCCTCCTCACAGAAAATCACACAGGCCTGGAGGATTCAGGGCTCTTTGAATTAAAAAGTATAGGCTCAGCTCCCATTTTATTGGAATTTGTATACCAATCTCGCTTGAGGAGAGATGCAGGTTTCTCAAAAAGTCTTGAAGTTCTGGCTTAAACTACAGGATCACAACAAGGCCTTGGTCTCCTCCCTTGACACTCTACTTAAAAGCTGGCTTCCAATGTCATACTGGCTTCTAATCATCAGCCCCATGGCGTTTTCTGTTTCTGCTCCTTGACCCTCTGTAACACTGGACACTAATGGGAACTGTCCTTGAAACTCTTCTTCTTTCTGACATTCCACTCTCCTGGCTTCCCTCCACCTTCGCCCTTCCTTGTCTTCTGTGGCCTATCACAACTGTGGTGAACTTAAGACTCAGAGCCTGTTCTCTTTCTGACCTTCTCTCTCCATCTCCCCAGAAAACATAACCCTCACAGTTCCCGCTGTCATCTCCTATAGTTTTGACTCTTTAACCTTCTCCTTTTGCAAAGTTCAGCTGCCTACTTACATTCCCACTCTCTTGCAGAATTATCATCTCAGCCACAACTTGTCTAAGGAAAAAAGAAATCTTCCTTAAACTCGATCCTCCTTGAGATGCATCTCTTTTTGTCAGGGCTGTTGTTGTCTCATTCCATGTCCTAGGCTATCATGTTGTTCTCACACTTTTTCTCCTTCATGCCAGTGGTCACAGGGGAGGGCCTACACAGGCTTCCAGGACCCATGTATGAGGGACCAGCATTGAAAGCTAGGCACAGTAAGTTCCTTCTGGGAAGCACTGCATCAGTGCCAAGCACTATGCTAAGCTCTTTTCCAGGTTTATTCCACATAATCCACACAGCATCCTGTCAAATGGTGACTACATGTAGGACAGAGGAGGGGAACAGTCATCACTCTCCCTCCTTTCCAGACAGCACAGGACTGACTATGACTTTAGTATAGGAAAGGTGAATAGATTATAAATCTAGATTATCTTGTTGGATCTGTTCCCTTAGGGATTTTGTGGCTGAAGAAGGACTTTTCTTCAACTGTTTTCTTTTCTCCTCCCTTCCTGGAGTAGTAAGAGTTGGTTCTGGGGTACCTTCTGTTTGGGAGTGAGAAATCTATGACTTAGTGTAGGTTTTGCCTCTTGGCTTTAAAAGACAGACAGAAGGAGCCAGGAAGAGTTCATTGTGCTGTGATCAACTTGGATCTGAAGTCATGTGTGCTGGCATTCATTCATTCATTATTTGTCTTGCCGAGGCATACTAGGTGACATGCAGAGACGCAGCACAGCCCCAACTCTGGGAGAAACAGACTTCATAAAGTGAATTAACAGTTATTATTTAACTTGAAAATGTGATGAGTGCTTAAAAACAGAAGTCCCAGTGCTATGAAAATTTGGCAGGCAGAAGCCCTGGCGGGGAGGAGCATTGAACTGTCCTGTCCCCCAGGCTTTCTGGCCAAGGCATCCTGAGTGCAGAGCAGCAGCTGCACACGGTGCAGACAGAGCACACAGGAGGGCCGTCCAGAGCAGCAGTGTGCTCAAGTCGTCCTCTCCTCACAAAATTTCAGGAGCCCTAGACTACCTGAGAATTGAGACTCTCCCACCTCCCCCCTCACCTAGCCCCTCAGGCTGCTCCTGTGCTGGCCATTCCCACCTCAGCGTCCCATGCACCTGTGTTCTTACTGCCACCCTTTCTTTCTCCTCACGCCTCCACCTTCATCTTGTCTAGTTATCCAAAGCTCAGCCCAGACTTCAGCATCTCCCTGATGTTCCCATTTCCTCTCTGTCCAAACAGTGCCATTGTCCTCTAGTCCTCTTCCAATTGTTTATGGCAGGGGTTCTTAAAGTGGGGACTAGACTGGCAGTATCAATATCACCTGGGAACTTGTTAGATGTCCAGTCTCAAGTCAGTCTCACCTCAGACTGACTCAGAGACTCTGGGAGTGGGGCCCAGCACTGTCCTATAACAAGCCCTCCAAGGGATTTTGATGCACACGAATGTTTGAGAATCTTTACAATTTAACTAAGGAGCTCTGGTGGCGTAGTGCTTAATGCATTCAGCTGATAACTAAGAGCTCAGTTTTGAACCCATCACCTGCTCCATGGGAGAAAGTTGTGGCACTCTGTTTCCATAACGATTTACAGCCTTGGAACCCTGTGGGACAGTTTTACCCTGCCCTAAAGCATCGCTGTGAGTTGGAATCGACTAGATGGCAATGAGTTTAGTTTCTTGGGAAAATTAATGATAATAGAGTTGAAGAGGGAATAAAGTATTATCAGTATGATATGAACTTGGTAGAAATGATAAAGAAATGAACAGATTTTTTGTGAGTTGAAGAGCTAGGTTAGATTGTGAGGTATTTCTTACTTCAAAGGCTAGGGTATAGTAGATACGCCAGGGTATATGTCTGTGGAGGCCTACTGGAACTTTGAAGAGAGTGCAGCTGTCCTTATAAGAAAGAATATTTTAATTCATTTTCCAAAGTCAAAATTTGGCCTATAATATAATCAAAATGTTCCCTTCTTTCCTCCTTTCTTTTTCTCTTCTTCCCTCTTTCCATTTTGGTACATTAAATAAGCATTTCAAATGTCAGTCAATAGAGTTTTCTTTCTAGATATGAAAGTGTGGGGGAATATTTTATTTTATTTCCTTTCATCCTAATTGTGCAGTCATTTTCTCTGGCTTTCCCAAATGCAAACATTTAAATTATTGTGTATTTATCTCTGGATGTATTTTATGTGCAAATACTTTTCTTTTACATAAGTTATACATTGTGTTTTAAATTTTATAAGTTTCTTTTCTTTTTAATTAAGCAGTACATTTTAAAGATCCATTATGTTTTAAAAATTCATTCTCGGGAGTTCCGGCAAGATGGCGGACTAGGCAGAAGGATTGCACAGACCCTCTTCAACAAAGAAAAGGGACACCAATTAACACAGACACAGAAGATAATCATGGAACCCTCAGCCTTGAAGGGAAGGATACAGAATTGGACTAAACCCCAATTAGCAGAAGAATTTGAGTGAAAATACCAAAAAAAGGAGACATA
>NW_006921728.1:187600-201126 GCF_000298275.1 Orycteropus afer afer | reverse complement strand
ACGGACTCCAAATATCATGCATTGAACTTCCTTTATGCATTCCCCTTATGGTATTGTCTGAATATTTCTTTGGGATATATATACACCAGCCCCTCCTCAGAAGGAAGATTGGGCAATACACTTCTGTAGAGATACCACCTCAGAAACCCAAGAAGGCGTTGCTATGAGTCAAATCAACTCGATAGCAGTGAGTTTGGGTTTTTTTTTAGTATAATTTATTATACCATAATATACTACATTGTAGTATATTATACTGTATTATATAGTGTTTAAGGGCAATGGAGGAGCTCTGGTGGCGTAGTGCCTAAGGCATTTGACTACTAACCAGAAGGCTGGTGGTTCAAACCAACCAGCCACTCATCGGAAGGAAAACTGGCCAATCTACTTCCATAGTGATACTGCCTCAGAAACCTAAGGAGAGGTCTCTATGAGTCGGATCTGACTCGACATCAGTAAGTTTGGTTTTTTTGTTATATACACACACAAGGGTGGAGTTGCTAGATCTTAGGCACTATATGGAGTCCCTGGGTGGTGCAGACAGTTAAGACACTTGGCTGTTAACCAAAAGGTTGGAGGTTGGAGTCCAGCCAGAGGTACCTTAAAAAAAGGCCTGGTGATCCACTCCTAAAAAATAAGTCATTGAAAACCCAGTCTGGGTATCCACACTTGGGGTCTCCATGAGTCAGAATCAACTCAGCAGCGGCTGGTTAGAGAATATGTACGTTTAATTAAATGGAGCCAGATTATGCTTCAAAACGGCTGGTGTAGCCTCACTCCCACCACAGTTGGACAGGATTCTTCACCCACACCAGGAATTTCTAATTTTGCAGTGTAACAAGTGTGAGGTATTAACTCTCAATGTGCATTTCATTTGATGGCTTGAGCTTCTCTTTACATGTTTGATAAACTTTAGGATAGCCTCCCTGGTAAACTGCCTATTTTCTTTGCCATCCTTACATGATGGTATAGGCTTTCTCTTAGTAATTGGCAAGATTTGGTTGAATATTTCAGATATCAATCCCTTTTCAGTTTTAGCTTTGCAACAGCCTCTGTCCTAGTGCCTATCTGTCCATTATCCCCAGCATTTCCTTCATGAAACAGAAAAACTTAATTTTCATATTATCATTGTTTTTGCCTCGTCGGTTCTACTTCTAAAGTTTATGTAAGCAATCCTTGCCTGCTCTGAGGTTGTGTCAGGGAGGGATTCATTTTCAGTTTTTCTCCCAATGGGGAGCCAGTTCTACCAACACTAAAGACTAAACAATAAACCCTCTTCAAAGGAGCTCTGGTGGAGTTGTGGATAAGGCATTTGGCTGGTATCTGGAATGCTGGTGTCTGGAAAGTCAGCGGTTCAAACCCACCAGCCACTCTACAGAAGGAAGATGGGGCAATCTACTTCCTTAGAGATTTACAGCCTCAGAAACCCACTGAGGGTCGCTATGAGTCAGATTCGACTCGATGGCAGTGAGAACATCTTTATCATATATTTTTTTCCTTTTCCATAACCTCTGTAATTTCATTGATGACATAAAAGTACTTGTAGAGGTTGACATGACTCAGAAGGCTATAAGAATAAGTCTGCCTCCGGATGACTGGTAAGAATAACACCCATGAAAACAATGTCAACATGCCCTTACACAGGCCCTGGAAAATTTCAGTTGGACTCTAAGTGGAAATAGAGTGTATTTGCTGAGGGAAACTATTACTTGTTGACATGGTCTATTCTGCCTACAGAGTGCTGACCACATCAGCCATCATAAATGCAATTCTCATCCTACCTTTTGTGGTTCAGTTTATCAATTATCTATTCATCTTAGATTTATTATAAAAATCCTGTTGCTGTTGATTCCTACTCATGGCAACCCCATGTGTAAGGTATGCAAAGTAAATATGCTACTATCTTTGTCTTAAAAATTGGATAGATGTTGGAAAACTTGAAACGTATGTAAATGAGAAAAAAGAAACGCAGTAATCACCACTTATTTTTGTGCCCAGAAATCTCTGAGCTCCTTAAAATACTCTTAGCACTTTACACACTGCCTTGAACAGAGAAATAAATATTCTTGGAATTTTTATATTAGTTTCATAGTTAGAATTAACAAAAATAAATAACCCACTGTTATTGAATCAGGTGCATAGAGACCCCAGCACTTAACCACTGTGCTGCCAGGGCTCCTTGATAGTTAACCATTTAAAAAAAAAAAAAAAAAAAGAGGCGCTGCGGTGGTGCAGTGGCTAAAGCATTCGGATGCTAGCCAAAACTTTGGCAGTTCGAACCCACCAGCCACTGCCCAAGAGAAAGGTGAGGTTCTCTGCTTCCGTAAAGATTCACAGCCTTGGAAACCCTATGAGGCAGTTCTATTCTGCCCTATATTGTAATATCAGTCAGACTAATGTAAAAATTCTAGGAATATTTATTATTTACTTATTATACTATTCAAGGCAGTGTGTAAGGGGCTGAGAGTATTTCAGGGAGGTGAGAGATTACTGGGCGCAAAAATATTTAGCAATTTCTGTTTCTTTTGATAATTGCAGTGGGGAAGAAAAACTCGATATGGTCCTTATCTCTTACTGAATCCTAATAATAAAACCATCATATGAATCATAGTACTAATTGGGTGCTGACCATGTTAAATCCTTTCTTGAGTATTGTACATGCTTGGTCACCCTTCAGGAGTTCTGGTGGCACAATGGCTAAGGCATTTGGCTGCTTACCAGAAGATCAGTGTTTCAAACCCACCAGCTGCTCCACAGGAAGAAGATGAGGCAATCTACTTCCATAAAGATTTATAGCCTTGGAAACCCTATGGTTGTCAATATGAGTTGGAATCAACTTGATGGCAGTGGGTTTGGCTTTTTGGTTTTGGTCTTCTTTTGTCCTTGCAGTAACCCCATGAAGAACGTATCACTATTCCCATTTTATAGGTGAGAAAACGGAAGCTCAGAGGCATATTATTTTCCCATAGTCACGTATCTACTAAGGGCAGGGCTGAGATTCAAACCCAAGTCTGCCAGCTTCAAAGCTGGGCTTTCGTCCACTACTCACACTGCCTCCTGTTAGTGTGGATTAAACTTAAGTAGTATGTCTCTAGCTGAAGCTCTGTTTGTATTTACACAAAGACACTTGAATACCGCAACTGTTCATTTAACAACCGCAACTGTTCATTTAACACCAGGAACTCAGGCTTAAACATTTAAGGTCCAGTCGTCACATGATATGTTTTACAATGAAATTGTAAACCAAATCCTAACTCGTTAGCTTTTTAGTTGTTTCTTCCTTGTGACGTATTAGCTGGTGTCCAATTTCCATTATTGCAATTCCTGTTTGTTTTAATTGATACTTCTTTCTTCATTGTAAGCTATCATCACCTTGGTGTAGTGAATCTTCTAAAATTAGTTTGTTTTAATATTTACTTCTTTGTTTGCAAAGCTAAATACTGTATTATCATCACTATTTCTATATGCCAAATATTAATGAAGATGTGATAAACCTTTTTCAACACTAATCAACATGTTGTTGTTGTTGTTATGTGCCGTCAAGTTGGACCCAACTCATAGCAACCCCTCCTTGGGTTTCTGAGGCGGTATCACTACAGAGGTAGATTGCCCAGCCTTCCTTTCAAGGAGTGGCTGATGGGATTGAACCACCATGAGTACCAAAAAAAAAAAAAAAAAACACTGCCACCGAGTTGATTTCAACTCATTGCAAGCTCCATTGGGTTTCCAAGGCAGTATAGCCACCAGCCACTCCTCGGAAGGAAGGTTGGGCAATCCTACTTCCGTAGTGATACTGCCTCGGAAACCCAAGGAGGGGTCGCTATGAGTCGGGGCCGACTCGACGGCACATAACAACAACAACAACATATCTTTATGGAAGTAGATTGCATCATCTTCCTTCTGCAGAGCAGCTGGTGGGTTTGAACCGCCATCCTTCTGGTTAGCAGTCAGATGCCTTAGGCATTACCCCACCAGAGCTCTTGAACATGAGTACCATACTCTGATGAGTAGTATATATCTTATCTAACTGATAAGATTATTAGCCTGATTTCTATTTAGCAATTTAAGTATTTTAAATTCTTAAAGTACCCTTCTGATATACCTGGTAATTTAAGTGTTTCTTTTATTTTTAAGGAACTGTTATTGTCCTTTTTAAATTCCTCCCAGTCGTTCAGGTTTATTGAAAGCCTGATCTTGCATTAGAAACAAGAGTATTTTTATTTGAAATGTATGTATGTTCCCTCACAAAATCTTTGCTCTCCAAAAGTACTTTTCCTCCAGCCTTGTTTATCCCATCAGACATTTCTGTCCTGTTTACATAACTGCCCTTATTGGACGGAATATTTTACGGAGCACAGTCCTACGCTTGCACCACAGCCTGTTTATCATGGAAAAGGGTCAAAACCTGAAAGGCATTAGAGAATGCTCAATAAGCAAGATCCATGGTGAATAAAACTAGAGGCATTTGGATGAAAATGAAGCATTGGAAGCAGGGAGCAGGGGCATTTTGTCAGCAAAGACTAAAGAAAACAAGAGCACAGAGAGTAGTGCCTTTGTGAGAAGTAGAAGGGGGGAAACCTAGTAGCTGGTGCCGGGGTAGGACAAAAGGATGCATTTACTATTTGAAATCATGCTCATTAATTAAACACGTTTACAAAAATGAAGCTACACATAGACTGAGCTACAACAAGCATATTTGCTTCTACCTTTTTTAATTAAAAGAAAAATATTTGGCAAGAATGAAAGGTACACAAGACCTTTTCATTTTACTGGTGTTTCCCATTTTACCACAATTATGACTAGTTTCTAATACAATAGGATTCTAGTCCATTGTTATTGTGATCACAAATTTATTAGAGTAATTATATTCTAAACATGTGACATTTTTATTTTAATCATTCTTCATTTGAGCAGAGGGCTCAGTAGCAACTTGTCAAAGAAAAGACAGTGCTTGTTACCTTCCACTCATTCTATTCCCAGAGCTGGCATCTCCAACCAGGTGGCAGTCCACCACTCTCGTCTCACCATAACTACCTGTCTTCATTTCTCACTTCCCTCCTCTTCCCATCTACCCAGCTACCAACTGTGCCACTTCTTTATCTATGTCAAATTCGTAATACTGATGTCACATCTTGAAGGAGTTTTTCCAAGGTTAAGAAAGAACTAAGTTTTCTTCTATTCAGTAAGAAAATCGGAATAAGACATTGATTACACTCCATTTCAGTGATGAAGTTGTCTTTCTCCTACATTTTGATTTCTCTTTGAACACTTATTGTGTTAATTCCTTTACATATGTTCACTCTTCCCAGTAACTCTATGATGTTGGTATTATTGCCCTTGTATTACAGTCCCTGGGTGGTGCAAACAGTTAAGTGTTCAGCTAACAGAGAGACTGAAAGTTCAAACCTACCCAGAGGCACATCAGAGGAAAGTCCTAACAGTCCATTTCCTTAAGATCACAGCCATTGAAAACCCCTTGGAGCAGGGTTCTACTCTGACTCACATGGGGTCACAAAGAGTCTGAATCAACTTGATGACAACTGACTTGAATTTTTGGTTTTATTATAGAATTGTAGAAAGAAAACTGACATGTCAAAGTGCACAGAAAGCATGGATTTGAAGCACAAAAGTTCATGCACTTAACTGCCATGCCTTTGAGTAACGACAGCCCTTGTGCTGAGCCATGATAAGGTGAGCACTTCTGCCTCTGTTGTGGTTCTGTGGTGTCAAGTCAGACCCGACTCAAAGCAACCCCTCCTTGGGTTTCTGAGGCAGTATCACTACGGAAATAGATTGCCCAACCTTCCTTCCGAGGAGTGGCTAGTGTGTTTGAACTGCCAGCCTTCTGGTTAGCAGTCAAGTGCCTTAGGCGCTGCGCTACCAGAGCAGCCATACCCTAAATATGCTCTTGTGTCAAATGCAGGATTTTAAGGAGATGCCTTGCATTTTGTAGCTGCAGGATTTGGTAAAAATGTGTCCCTAAGTGTAATAGAAATGCAGTCTGAGACCTGTACAATATACTGTTATGTCTTTGCTAGCTTTCCCATATCCAATTTACTGCACCAAACCAGGGTGGATGTTAAATTTGGACTGTCCCTCTCCCTTTTGATAATGTTGAGTATGCACTACATCATACTTCTAAAAAGCCATTCATGTGTCTGGGCATGGAGTTTTAATGACTTGAGTTTTGGCACAAAGGTTAAAAACTAAATCTTTTGTAATCAAGGCATTTTTCCCCTTAATGAAAACCACAGCTTGAGCAGCTGCTTGTATTATTTTCTCTCCTCTGTGGTCCCACTGGTGTGTGGGAGTTTACTGTTGGGTTGTGGAAAAGGGAGCAAATAAGAAGCCAAGAACGGGGTCAGATTTCAATAGAGAAATAATAATGGAATGTCAAAATCCTTGAGGTTTTTTTTTTTTTTTTGCCTGCCCCACACTTTGGACAGGCAGTTTGGCTTTCTTTTTCCTTTTTAAAAACTTTCCTAAGGCATGGGACAGAAGCATGTATCATAAGACCTGTAGTGTTCAAAACTTCTAGGCTTCAATTTTCATTTTGACAGGACACCTTCATTTTTGCCTGTAGTTGTAAAATCACAACATAGCTTTAAGTCTGTTGTGTGCACATCTCATGTTTTGTCCGTCTATGTTGATGTAGTTAGTCTTCCTTTGTCTGGGTGGGAATCCTGCTTGTCTGTGTTGTGTACGCACATCTCATGTTTTGTCCATCTGTCTTGATGTAGTCTTCTTTTGTCTAGATGGGAATCATGCTTAATGTTTTCTCCTTGTGTATATTTCTATGTTCCATTTCCATTTTATACCTTTCTACTTCCATATCTCCCTTTCTACCCATTTTCTCACTCCTGTTTCCCATTTTCCTATTCACCTTTGTTTTTCCCTCAACATTTCATAATATACTACTTAAAATTCTACAAATAAAAATAGTTTTATTTTTGCTGTTCTTAATTTTTTTAAGCAGATAAACAGATCATTTCATGTTTCTGCAAAAGGATCCCACCTCAAATGCAATTGCTTTAATTTTTCTCACGTAGTTTTTTTCGCAGTTGAGGTAGAAGCAGGTGCTCCCTCCTGACTCCCAGCTATGATGCCAGATATCATAGGAGGCTGACTGGGGTCTGAGCGGAGTCAGTTATCTCTGAAGCCATGGACCTTCCATACATCAGTTACTCTTAAGTTACACTTAGATGAAGATCTGTTTAATCATTTAAATTATTGCCAGGGTAATTTTTAGGATTGAAGGAAGCAACCTAAATAGCTCTTCAAATGCCTTGAAAGAAGAAATAATTGTGTGTCTAAATAGTAAATGGCCATCTCTCCTCCTAGAAAGATTTTGGGTATTTTTTCAGTCAACGCTTAGCCAGGTCTTCATCCTGTTCTCCTAAAGAAGTGTGGTGTTTTTGGAAGGAGCGTAATAAACTGGACTTGGGGTCAGAACACATAGGTTACAATCCTGAATTTGCCACTGACTCACTGCGACCAAAGGCAAAGTCCTTAATCTCTGTGAGCTTCAGTTTCCTTATCGGTAAAATCACTACTAATCCTCACTGATGGTCTTGCATTGTGTATGTGTGCAAAAGCTTTCAGAGGCTGGAAAGCACATGGTGATTGTGATGAATCCTTCTGGTGTGAGTCTCTACTCAAGAGGATGAGTAACTTTTGTGTTTTCCAGGATGTTTTGTCTCTCCAGATCTGATTGAGTCTCTTTTTAAAAGCTGGACATTTTGTGTTTTATTCTCTAGACTGTGCAGTCTACTTCTATAGAGATAGCACCTCACAGACCCAAGGAGGGGTTGCTATGAGTCCGATTCCATTTGACAGCAGTGAGTTTGGTTTTTTTTTTTTTGGTTTAATCGTTGTCAGCACTGGAATTTAACACATTCTGGCTTTCTGAGTCAGGCAAGATCTAAAGTCTTTTATTACCATGTTTTAGGTTGACTACATTCTGCTTAAGGAGCCCTGGTGGCACAAGCTGCTAACTGAAAGGTTGAGGGTTTGAAAGGAGCTCTGGTGGTGTAGTGCCTAAGGCATTTGACTGCTAACCAAAAGGTTGGCGGTTCAGAAGACTTCGCAATCTACTCCCGTAAAGATTTACCACCTCAGAAACCCAGTGGGGGTCATTATGAGTCGGAATTGACTCGATGGCAGTGAGTTTAGTTTTTTTTCTTTGAGCGGGTCTGTAGGGGAAAGAGCTGGTGATCTGCTTCTATAAAAATTACAGCCAAGAAAACAGTCTGAGGCAGTTTTGCTGTGTCACATGGGGTCACTGTGTCAAAAACCAACTCCACAGCACCTGAAAACACATTTGGTGGGCCAGTAGAAGTAGAAGGAGCTTTGGAGGTCTCAGGCAGAGTGCCGTCAACAGTCTGTGATCTCAGAAATGCAGCATGGTCCTTGACTTAGATGACTTTTGTTTCGTTTTTTGTTTAGTTTTTGAACCAACCATTAAAAATTGGAAGATCTATCTGGAAATCCAGGTTCCAGCCACTGGAAGCCAGTAGCTGCTGCACTATGAGGGAGTCATCGCCACTTATTTCATCAGTGTCTAAGCCTTTTCTTGTCCCATGAGTGTTTGAGTGTGAGCTTCCTGAACAATCTATTTCTCCTACTCTAAACTCCTGCTGTTCAAAGCAAGCATTTATTAAGTCTCTAGTATTGACGAGGAGCTCTTGTGGCATAGTGCCTAAGGCATTTGACTGCTAACCAGAAGGTTGGCAGTTCAAACCCACCAGCCCCTCCTCAGAAGGAAGACATTATTCTGCCTCCACTAAACTTGTGGTCCAACAAAAACAAGTGAAGTTAAGTAGAGAATAATTATATGTTAACTGTGGTAATAAGTATAAATGAATCTCAGTATGGGCTAAAGTTGTCAGGAAAAGCATGGATGAGGTTGGACTTGAGCTGACACTTAAATTTACTCATTTAGCCATCATTTATTGAGTACCCATTATGTGTCTTTAGGAGGTTTGGTGGCGTAGTGGATAAGGCATTTGGTTGCTAACCAGAAGGTCAGTGGTTCAAACCTATCAGCTGCTCCACAAGAGGAAGATGAGGCAGTCTACTTCCTAAGATTTACAGCCTCAGAAACCCATTGGGGCTCTCTATGAATCAGATCAACTCAATGGCAGTGGGTTTGGTTTTTTTGTTTTGTTATGTACCTTGCAGTGCTAGGAACTGATGATAAAAAAGTTGTAACACATCGCCTGCTTGTTCTAGAGAGTTTACTGTTTGTCTACAAAGATAGACATGTAAATACATAAAAACAATAAAATAGTGTACACGCTTGGATCAAAATATGTAGGTAAGAAAATGAGGTCTTAAAGAAGGGTGTGGTCAATTATAACCATGGATAAGAAGGTGTTATCACAGAGTACATGATGATAGAATTGATTTCAGAAGATTAATAGATTGGCCAAACCTGGGGCTGATGGAGAGACATTCCAGGTAGGAGTTCCTCATGAGAAGAGGCATAATTCACATAGATGGATCTACATGGGTTGGAGCATGATGAGAGGAAAGAAAGTGAAGACCAGAGGTTCAAACCCACCAGCTGCTCCACTGGAGAAAGATGTGGCAGTCTGCTTCTGTGAAGACAACAGGCTTGGAAACCCTGTGCAGTTCTGCTTTGAGTCAGTATTGACTCAACCACAAGGGGTTTGTTTTTCGTTTTTTCAGAGTTTTTTGTTTTGGTTTTTGGTTATTTATTATGATGGTAGGTCTCTGGTAGTGCAGACAGTTGGTGTTCAACTAGCTTAACGGTTGGTGGTTCAGACTCACCCAGCATCGCCACAGAAGAAGGACCTGGCCAACTTCCCTAAAGATTACTGCTAAGAAAAATCTATTGAGCAGGACTGCTCTGTAACACGTGAGGTCACTGTGAGTCTACATTGATTCAACAGCAACAGATTTGGTTTTCTGGTTTAATTGATGGTGCGTGCAGGTGGGGGAAATCTGAAGCAGTAATACCATTGTGAAGTGGTGAGGGTTGGAACCAGAATAGTAGCAATGGGCACTGAGAGCACAGAGATTTTAAGGAAAGAATGAGCAAGAGTTGGGGGGGGGGATGAATATAGGAGAAGAAAAGAAGAAGATGACTTCAAGACTTTCAACACAGCACATTAGCAGACATACTCAAATCTATGACATTTTCACATTTCATTGTGTTTACAATAAATTTGTCCCAGAGAATATCTGGTCATTCTAAAGACACAAAGACCAATTAAATCAATCAAAAATTCAACTTTCCCTTTTTCAAAAAATAAGGAAACCATTTGCATGGTGTGAAATAGCTTGACTGGTTAAGACATACGTCCTAGAATGACTCAGTTTTAAATCCAGGTGTAGTTCAAGAATGGAGTTTCAAGAAGGAAAGCAGTGATTTATGATGAAGCTCATTATTTTTTTGGTAGATGATTTGCTTTCTGTTCTTTGGCTTTAATTCCTCTTCTTTGAGGTTATATGCTCTGAGTTCTTTATTGTGGGAGGTCTGGTGGCATAGTGCCTAAGGCATTTGACTGGTAACCAGAAGGCTGGCAGTTCAAACCCACCAGCCACTTCTCAGAAGGAAGGTTGGACAATCTACTTCCATAGTGATACTGCCTCGGAAACCCAAGGAGGGTCACTATAAGTTTTTTTTTATTGTAATAGACTCTTTATTGTTCTTTTCCTCTAACTTCATTTCCATTTCTACTTTCTCTCTTCTAAAAAGAAAAAATCATGGTTTTGATAAGTCATTAGAAGTGATAATAGGGAATCAGATATCAGAATAGAGAATGCTTGTGTAGTATTTCAAGGTTTGTGGACTTTCAACAAGATAGATTGGCACAGTGACTACAATGATGAACTCAAACTTAGCAATGATTGCAAGGATGGCGCAGGACCAGACAGTGTTTTGTTCTGTTGACCATAGGGTCATTATGAGTCAGAACCAACTCTGCAGCACTTAGCAACAAGTAACCTTTAAAATGATTCACATTACCCGGGAAAAGAGAAGCTAACTGGCATTCTTCTTGTGAAGAGTTCAAGTAAATGAGCTTTCATATTCTGTTGGTGGAAGTGAATATTTACATAATATTTACATAAACTTTTTGAAAAGGAACGTAGTGGTTAGTGCTATTCAAATTAACAAGACGTTCTCTTTTCCTTCTGTGTTTCAGTCCTATAGAAGAAACTCCAGCCTGCACACATACATAAAGATAAAAATACGAGCGTATACTTAAAGTTAAAAATTTGATTTTAAATCCAGATTCCTGTCCAGTTTATTTACTTCTTAAAAAATAGCAACTGATGTGTTATTTCTCTCACTTGAGAATTGCCTATTTCTTCACATTTGAAAATGGCCCAATAGTTTTAAGATCCAGTTAGTTGAGCCCTTTATAATACATTTCATCTGCACTGACTTGAAACCATCTGAATGTCTGTGACCTGTGTCTATAGAGGTAAGAGAGTGAATGTGAGAAGCTTTCATTCATTCACTCCACAGCTCTTTATTAAGCACTTGTTTTCTGCCATGCATCGTGCCATGCGGGGTACCACACTGGACACCACAGATGTAGTCTCTTCCTTCAAGGAGCTTTCATCCTTCTGAAGTTCCCTTTTCTTAACCTCTTCTCTCATTTTAGTAATTTTTAGGTTGTTTTTGTGCCTTGCTGCCATCTTTGTTGCTGTTGCTTCCTTTTCTATTTTATCATTTCGTGCTACTTTATGCAGTGTTTCCACGAGGGAAACATCAATAGAATGTTGTTGTTCACTTGAGTTATGGTCACACAGATGGCACTGGGGGCCTCAGCTCCTGCTCTGTTTCATTTTATTTGCACACATAAAGCAGCCCACTTTGCAGGAGGGATGGTGCACAGTAAAATCATAGCTGTGAAAGAGGATTTCCCACAGGCCATGCATGTTGCCAGTGTGATGGGGACCAGGGAGGCACAAGTCACTGGAAAGCCCTGTAGCACGAAACTTCCTTCCCACTGACCATTTGACCATAGCTTTCCAGCCAGTAGCAAAATTGGCAGGCCTGAATTTGACCACCTCACACTCTCCCTGTAATTTCTATGCTTCTCAACATTATTGCTCTTTTTAATTTTTCCTAAATTTTAAATTTGCTTCCATTTTTTATTCTGACAGGTAACCTTTCCATAAACAAAGGAGAGTGGGTGATAGTACAGCCTCTTCAATATTACCCAGGTGCTTGAAACTTAGACACCTACAGTAGGACTTTGGACTTCTCTGTGCTTAATACATCATTTGTTTGGAGGTGAATCACAGTGATCACCTTGAAGGACACAAAAATAATATTTTCCATATGAGAGTTACTTCTTGCCAACATATTAATTATGCAGTACAGTTTTAGAGCCCCATCATGAAAGCAGTAACATATCAGCATCAATCTTTGCTTTTAAAATGTTACTTTAAATTCATTTAAGCCATAACCGGTGAGCGTGACCCAGTGTTGAATCAGTTCTGGGAGTGTCAGGGTCCTGCAGCTGGAATAGCTCTCAAAGCGGAGATGTTTTACACAATCATCAAAGCTGTTGAAAGACAATGCGCTTCCTCCCTCTCCTACAGCAGAGTTTGACAGTAACAGCTCAGAACAGATGTTCCAGCAACCTCCAAACGTTTTTATTTGGTGGCACAAAGACTCTGTTATTCATGAAATGGTGTGTTTAAAAATTAGTTCCTCCCTGTGGAGGTTATGGGAATATGTGTTACGTAAATTGATTTCACATTTGGCAGGGGAGTTGAGCTTAACTCTTTAGACTGTCTCTGAAGATTGACTCTGACACGTTTCCTTTTCCAGGCCACAGCAGTCACAGAGAAGGTAGTAATACAGATAGCTCAGCATCTTTCTCAGAGTGCTTAAAGCTGAATCCTCTGAGAGTGTCACATTCCTTTATAAAAGAACTTACCAAAAGTTCTTAGAAATCCAGTCCTGCAGAATTCAGTGACAGAATGTGGGCATTCATATTTACGAATATTTGCATTATTCTCCTGATACAATTTTTCTGAAGTTAATTTCATATTCCTATCTAAAGGAAAAACTACCATTCTGAGATAAAGATGGGACAGCTCAGCATGTGGATTCAGGTACTTTGCAAGAGATCTGTTGTTGATGTGCAGTCTAGTCAATTCTGATTCATAGCAACCCTGTGTGACAGACTAGCGCTGCCCCATAGGGTTTTCTTGGCTGTAATTTTTATGGAAGGAGATCACCAGGTCTTCCTCCTGTACAACCACTGGGTGGATTCAAACTACCAACCATTTGGGTAGCAGCCAGGCACTTACCATTGTGCCACCAGGGCTCCTTACAAGAGACCTAGATACTACTATTTAGTAGTATGGAGTAAGAGGACGAGGGCCATTTTCACTTTGAATCTCTTATCTTCTTGCCACTACCCTGATCTGTATGTACTTTTCACTCTCTTGACCAGGACAGGTGTCAGTAAACTACAGCCTAATGGCCAAATCAAACCTGCTGCTTTTATAAGTCTGATTGGCACACAGCCACACCGATT
>NW_006921728.1:183463-187460 GCF_000298275.1 Orycteropus afer afer | reverse complement strand
GAAGTAGGATTGCCCAACCTTCCTTCCGAGGAGTGGCTGGTGGGTTTGAACTGCCAGCCTTCTGGTTAGCAGTCAAGTGCCTTAGGTACTATGCTACCAGAGAGCCATAGAAATTATATAGACCTCAAAGCCTAAAATTTTTACAGATAATGTTTGCCAACCCCTACAATAAGATGTCACATGTATAGTATGGTCCAGTGTTTAAACATTTCATTAAGAAGACATTTGTTAGGTTAGCTATTTAGATTTTAAAGGCATTTGTGAGATTTTAAAAAAAAAACTCACTGCCATCGAGTTGATTCCAACTCAACGGGACCCCCTCCCTGAGTTTCTGAGGTAGTATCTCCATGGAAGTAGACTGTGCAGTCTTCCTTCCGAGGAGTAGCTAGTGGGTTTGAACCGCCAGCCTTCTGGTTAGCAGTCAGATGCTTTAGGCACTATGGTTTAGGAAATGTAAAATAGAGTAATTGTTTTGTTTTAATAATTAGATGTATCATAAAACAATAATGTATGTACACAAACCAGCATATAATCTAAAATAATAATATGTATGCACAAATAATAATGTGTCCACAAATCAACATATGAACTAAAATTTTCAAGCATAATCTAAAGAAACTGTACAGAAAAGAGGACAAAGAAGTGAATTGACTCATTAGGTATTCAATAAACACAAAGAATGAAAAAAGGAATTTTGGGGGATGAACAATAGATTCAAACGTAGGAGTTGTGACATTTGGTCATATTTAGCCATTTCTTTTTATTTTATACTTTTATCTTAGCGTTATTTATGTTAGTTGTTCTCAGTACAGTATCTTATAGGTGCTTTCATGTGTTTGTGATTCTGAAGACTTCCTGTCCAACAAGACAACAAACATAGGTCGAACTTTAGAAGTTTAGAAGGTATGCAGCTTAATACTGACACCATGACCATATGAATATGATTGTTCAATTAGTTCATACACCAAAATATACTTGAGACTGCAAATGATAAAAAATCATAGACAGTAGAAAAATAATCAAAGAAGGCTTAAAGAGCAAGCACCCACATTGGAGGAGACCAAAAAGTGGTGTTAAAGGAATAGAAGTAGTTATACCAAGAAACAGGCTCTAAGCTTTGAATCAGAATATCAGCAGTCATGGTAAAAAAGGACAAAGAGAAGATGTAAGACATCTAAAGCTCTCATTTCATGAGAGGAGCCATTCTGTTTTGTCAGGAGATGTACATCTTCCTACGTCTCTAAGGAGACTCTGGCACATGTTTATTTAGGACTTCTGCACTATGTCTGTGATCATAGTTTTAAGGGAATGCAGAGATGGTCTAGACCTGTGCTGTCCTGTACAGCAACCTCTAGCCACAGGGGCTAATTTCATCTGTGTCTGTTGCTTTTTAAAATGGGGCTACAAGAATACACAAAATTGAGTACTCTTACTGCCATCGAATCAGATCCAACTCATAGCAACCCCTCCTTGGGTTTCCGAGGCAGTATCTCTACTGAGGTAGGTTGCCCAATCTTGTAGATTTAAGGTAATCTCTCAGAGCAGGGATTAAGCATCTACAGTTCACTTAATGATTATGTGGCATACATACAGACCCAAGCTTAGAGAAATTTTCCTAAAATTAGGATTATACTTTAAAAATAAACCAATTATTTTTTGTCCTTGGGAAGATACTGTATATACTTCCATGAACCTATACTTCGTTCAATGATAGATAGTTTGAGTTTATTTAAGTTCCAAATCTACAATTTCTTTTTTTCATTTCTTAGTTCTAACAAATTAGTAAGTATAAATCACAATTACAAGTAATCAGAAATGTTGGCACATGCTGTGCTCTCTTTCACATGGTTCTGGATATTCATAGATCCATTCAAATGGATCTATGAATTTTAACTCACTGAAGACTACTTCTTCTCCCTTATCTACCATTATGTTAATAAGCATATTGTAGCCCAGTGCTGAAAGATTGTCTGTTTCATCTTAGAAGATAATTTTCAAATGTCTATCTAATCCATTCTGTGGTTAGATTGATCCAATAAAAGTTTTTCTTTTGATTCTGTTCACCAAAAACTAACCCACCAGATCAGCCCAAATAACACATAAAACCTAAAATAACACCAACATACAGTGTTCACAGAGTTCAAAGCAATGGTGGCTTGATGCTGAGATGCTCAGTGTACTTTCCAGGGAAGGAACGTGAGTGTGTGTGTGTGTGTGTGTGTTAAAGAGAGAGAGTATGCAGAGGGTCAGGAGAGATCTCATTAGAAATAACAGGGGCCGAAGGATTGAGTTTAGACAGAGAGGAGGTCAGTGATAATCAGTTCGGCCAATAATACATCATTGCTTTCCTTCTCTGATGAGCGAAGACATTCATCTAACGTTGACAAACAGTTAAATCTTGTAATAGTAATATAGCTCATTTTTTATTTTAACTTTGAAAAACCATGATTACTAATGTGATTTTTGCTAATCCCAAGAATAAATAATTTTTTATGTCGGTAAAAAATAACTCAGTAAACGTTCATTAAGTGCCTTTTACATGCAAAGAGTTGTGTTCCCTAGAGTTTAGACAGGTTGCATTTGGTGCTAGTGGGACATACTAGTAGAAATAGCCAACAGATTCTTATATCTCTAGACATTAAGAGAAATTTAGACTATAGAAAGTCAAATAAATATTTCTATAATCATTGTTTGCCTAAGAAGAATCTACTTTAATGCCCCTAATCTTCAGAGAAATACAGATTAATTCAAAAAAGTGATACTGTTTAATACTCATTATATCTATCTAATTTAAAAAGTACTCAGTGCTGGTAGGATCATGGTCCAACTAGAACACGCGTACACCACTGATGGAAATAAGGAGCCCCAGTGGTACAGAGGCTGAGCACCTGGCTGCTAACTGAAGGGCCATGGTCCAGACCCCCCTGGTGTCTGCAGGAGAGAGACCTGGGAGTCTGCTTCTATGAAGTTTTATTCTGTCACATGCAGTCACTATGAGTCAGAATTGACTAAATGACAGCACATTAATAGGTTACTGATGGAAATACAAATTGGTTCAGAGACAGGTTGTCCCCACTATCTGAAAGTAGAGCATTCCTATGAAAGCTATCATAAGCCAAAATGGCATAAAAGAATAAAAGAAGTAATTATCATTAATGTATATGGGGAAAATTTTTGAGCATTCCCAGAGCCAAAAAATCACCTACCAGATCATCCCAAATAACACATAAAACCTAAAGTAACACAAACATACAGTGTTCACAGAGCTCAAAGCTATGGTGGCTTGATGCTTGATGCTTGATGCTTGGCGTATTTCCTGGGGAAGGAGCGTGTGTGTGTGTGTGTTTAAAGAGAGAGAGAGTATGCAGAGTCAGGAGAGAGATCTCATTAGAAATAACAGGGCCCAAAGGATTGGGTGCAGGCAGAGAAGAGGTCAAATTTGAGCCCTGGAAGGCTGAGATGGATTGACCAGGAGAAGAAGAAAACCGAAAAAGGTACTTCCTATAAGAGAGATGACTTGAAGGGCTTCAAAGGGAAGGATTGATAACAGTATCAAATGCTATGGACAGGATAGTGAAGTGAAGACTATAGAATTTAGATTTAAAAAAAAAAGACCAGGTTTGCTGGTCTGATAGAGCCTGATGAGACCCCTGAGACTATGGCCCCTAGCTACCCTTCAGGTCTGGAATTGAACTCACTCCTGTGGTTTCCAGGCAAACAATAGATAGGCATATGGGGTGAGTGTTTACATCAGGTAGATACACTACTTGGAGCAATCAATCATGGGAAAATAGAACGGCAGTGTTTGCACAGGGAGCCAGCTGGGTTGGGAGGGAGTGCCCAGGAGGGAAGGACACAGGGAAGAGGTAACTACAGGGAGGAAGTGGAAAAAGAGCTATTATGTTGCGGTCAATGTCATGAGACAAAATGTGTATGAACTGCTGTACAGAAAATGAATTTTCTCTGTAAACTTTCACCCAAATCACAATAAAAATTT
>NW_006921728.1:177152-183363 GCF_000298275.1 Orycteropus afer afer | reverse complement strand
ATAGTGACCCCTCCTTGGGTTTCCAAGGCAGTATCACTACGGAAGTAGGAATGCCCAACCTTCCTTCCGAGGAGTGGCTGGTGATTTTGTTAATAGCAGTGGAATAGTCTGACTGAACTGAATTTGAGAGAGTGCCTTTTACATGCAAAGAGTAGTGTTCCCTAGAGTTTAGACAGGTTGCATTTGGTGCTAGTGGGACATACAAGTAGAAATAGCCAACAGATTCTTATATATCTCTAGACATTAAGAGAAATTTAGACTATAGAAAGTACAGATATTATATTAAGAACAGAAACCAGCCACTCCTTTGAAGGACGGTTGGGCAATCTACTTCCGTAGTGATACTGCCTCGGAAACCCAAGGATGGGTCGCTAGGAGTTGGGTCCGACTTGACGGCACATAACAACAAGAACAGAGAAGGAGTCCCTGAATGGTGCCCACCATTAACACACTTGGCTGCTAACTGAAAGGTCAGAGGTTTGAGTCTACCCAGAAGGAGAAAGGCCTGACAGTCTACTTCTAAAAAGTCAGGTATTGAAAACCCTATGGATCACAGCCCTACTCTGACACATATGGGGTGGTCATGAGTTGGGGGTCAACTTGATGGCAGCTGGTTAGTTTGAGAAGGGAGAAACTAGGAACAATAAGAATAGACAAAAATAGTTGTTTTAGGGAGAGTTTTGCTGTAGAGGGGAGAAAAGATATGGAGCAGTTGTGAAAAGAAGCAGAAATAGATCTAGGGAATGATATTTTTTCATTAATATGATGAGAGAAAGAACAACATGTTTGGGTGATGATGAAAATGCCCAAGAGAGAGGAACAATTTGATGATGAAGGAATTCCTGGAGTCATATCCTTGCAGAGGGACGGCATCATGTCATACCTGGATTATTGTAATAGCTTCCCAACTGGTGTATCTGTCTCTGTGCGTTACACCCCAATACTCTCTTCTCACAACAGCCAGAGTAACCCTTCTCTATATAACATTGGTCACGTCACCCATCCTCTGCTTAGACCCTCCAGTGATTTCCCATTCCATTCAGATGTTCTTCAAGGACATTCATGTCTGACCACCTATTATCTCTCTGACTCTTCTTGATGTTCTTCCCTTTAGCCCCCTCCATTCCAGCCACAGTGGCCTCCGCCAGCATGTCAGTAGGCACCTGGCTGCCACAGGATATTTGCACAGTGTTTAGAATAGTTCTGGAACACTGAGAACTCTACCCCCAGCTCCTGAACACACCACTCCTTCACCTAAATCAAAAGTCACCTTCTTGGCAATACCTCCTCTGGTCACCTTGCCCTCACCACCCCCCTTATGCTGCTGTATTTTAGTATTTTTAATTCTCATCTTCTAACCCGTATATACGCTATGCATTTATTGTGTTTGTCTTCAACCTCTGCTAGAATGTAAGCTTTAAGAGAGCAGAGATGTTTATTTCTTCTGTTTATTCATGTATCACCAGCATTTAGAACAATGCCTTTACCTAGCAGACACCAAAAACTATGTTGAGAGAATGGGTGAAAGTTTCTCTAGGTCTGTCTGATACTCCCTAGACACTTGCTGAGATGCCTGCCTTATAATAGCTTTTAATTCCTTCAGTATTATTTTATAAACAGGATTCCGAAAACAACTGCTAAAAAAGACTAAGTCCTTGACTGAATTACATATGATCTTTTTTTTCTCAATTGAAAACAAAAACTCCTCTGGAATGTAGTGATGGTTTCACAAATATTGTAAACGTGTAAACATAATTGGTCCTAACATTTTTAGAAATATGTTCTAATAAGCCCTTCACAAATCCTGCCCCCCAGTTGGATACCACAGTACTACTTTCTTTTACTGTAAATTTCATAGCTAATAAGAAAAGAGGACAGAAGCCACATGGAGCTTCAGGAGCTGAGTCGCTCACGGGACCCATTCATCAGGAGATGCACACTCATGGCCCAGCCTCTCCCTGCTCGTCAGCAACATCACAATTATAGTAGTTATTCTGAAACCAAGAATATCGATTCTGTGAAAGTCAAACATCCACTATATTAGTCTATTTGCAAAAATAAAATAAAATATTCATTTTAAAAAATTAGTTCGCCCAGGCCACTAGGCCTTGGTTCTAGATTGTAAATATGTGCTAAAAGAAAATAAGCAACTTTTTTTTTTATTATTATTGTGATAAAAATGCATATAACAAAACTATGCCGATCAACAGTTTTACATTTCAGTTCAGGTCAGTGGCACTGATTATGTTCATCACATTGTGCGATCATCACCCCATCCATTTCCAAATTTTCGGCCCTCCGAGCAATGCCTCCCTCTTTCCCCATCCCCCCGCCCCACTTCTGGTAACCACTAATCAACTTTGGTCTCTATACATTTGTGTGTTCTAGATATTTCCTCTAGGTAGGGTAATGCAGTATTTGCCCTTTTGTGACTGACTGATTTCACTCAACATAATGCTTTCAAGGTTCACCCATGTTATAGCATGTATCAGAACTTCATTTCTCTTTATGGCTGAGTCATACTCCATTGTATGTATTTACCACATTTGGGTTATCCATTCATCTGTTGATGTATTTTTAGGTAGCTTTTACCTTTGGGCTCTTATGAGAAGTGCCACAGTGAAATGGCATTGGTGTACTGAGCAATCATCTCTAACGGAGTAACTGTATAAGGTTGTTTTTACTTTGAGAACAAATTTTAAGTAAGCCTCCTATTTGATTTTGGACCTCTGGAAATAAACTCCGAATGCAAACTAAAAACACATTTATTTATTATTTTAAGCTGATTTTTAAATATGTATTCTAGTTGGTGAAAATCTTTTCCTGTGGTAACTTTTTTAAGTGATGATGATGGTCACACGACTTTGACAGTGAATGGTGAGAGGAAGGATTGAGGATGCTGTGGTCACTGAGACAGCTGCCCAGTGGAAATACCTCACCTCTCTTCTGTTTATCATGTGTTTCAGGGCAATTCAAGCTGCTGGAGCAAGATCGAGATATAAAGGAGCCAGTGCAATATTTTAACAGTGTGGAGGAGGTGGCTAAAGCATTTCCTGAACGTGTGTACGTCATGGAAGAAATAACATTCAATGTGAAGGTACTTCTTGAAGAACCAAATATTTATTCTCCTTAAAGTAATTTACCTTTCAAGGCAATAAGTGCACCTCTGTACCTCAGAGGAAAGTTCTGTCTGTCCAACACATTGGCGTCAGAGGCCAAAACTGGTCTTTTAAAAACTGCATTACACTACATCTGACTGGACTCCCTGACAACTTACTATATTTAATTAGTTTTCCCTTGTTTTGTTTTGTTTTTGTTTTTCGCTAATATTTAAAACCAATCTCTGAATTCGAAAATATAATTGTTAACGTAAATCCAAAGGTTTTTATTTATTTATTTATTTATTTATTTATTCACAGTTTTATTTAATTTTTAATTTTTTAACCTTATTTCCTAGTATCTAACAGTTTGGCCAGATCTGGGAGTCTGATGCCTCCATTTTTAGGAGCAAAACTCATATGATAAAACTAATGACAAATACTTACTTTAAAAAAAAAAAAAAAAACAGCATGCCTTGAGATCAGCACATACTCATCCCATATAGTCTTTGTGACTATCAATATGAATATATATAAGGAAAACTGATGTACAGAATGTTGCCCAGTAGGTTTTAATCAATCTTTGTTCATCAAAGAAAAGCTAAATCGTGTTCACTGTGCTGCTTTTGTTGTGTTTTTAAAGGGACAGTTCCATCCTCTTCCACATGTTGAGTGAGCTCCTTTAACTAACTTGCTGTTCAGGGGGATCTAACCAGAGAAACCATGTCACCAGCTAGTTCCAACCTGGTTACCTACAAATCCACTGGGTTTTCTTCACTATCACTCAAATTACACTAAAATGTTTAGAAAGTTGTCTACATTGAAAGGATTTTCTGTTTAACCTGACTTCAGCAGGAAGTCCAACTAAGTCATGCTCTCTGAAAATTTCCAGAAATCAAGGTTTAATTTAGGAAACAAGATTCTTGTTTCTTAGAAATTCACACTATGTGAAAAACAGACTGCGTGGGATCTTAGCCCAAGAATGCAGCAGTGTCTCTGTGAGTGAGTCAGTCACTCCACTCCCAGTCCTTAGGAAAAGGGGGAAGATGCCAAGACAGCCTCCTTATTGGAGAAGCAGTTCTGCCCATTTTATTGGCTAAGCTAAGTCTTTCTTCCAGTCTACAAATACAATACAAACACTATTATATTCTCTGCTCTCTTTAGTTTTATTATTAAGATGGGTGAGATTTGTGTTTTGTTAAATCTTTACTGAGTAAATTATGTTTATATGCAAAAATATTTTTAATTTTAACTTCAGTGGTCTAGTATGTAAGTAATCAAGACAACTTGATTCACTTACAGTGAAAATTTGTGAGAACGTGTACATCTTTACAATATTCAAGACTCATTAGCCAGAAGTTGACCAGATTCCATTCCATTCATGTCTTGATATGATTTAAATCTCTCTTGAAACTTACATCTAAAATTACCTAAAGGAGAAAAAGAAAGATTTTTTAGAAAGTTAATATGTTTATACTCTTTTCTGAACACATTTTATTTGCTGCTAAATTATGAGAAATCATCATAAAAATGTTGTAAGGTTTCCTTGAGTGTTAAAATTTAACATGTGTTTGTTACATATTGGTCATGTCCAGTGTATTTTAAAGATGCCTCTAGCAGATAATTTTTTGTGTGTGAATTTGTATTAAATCAGCAGTGATTGAAAGGATGATATTGAAACCCATGCATTTTGATTGTTGTGTGTGTGTATGTGTGTGTTTATATATATAGAATAACATAATTGAGTGTATTCATTAAAATGTTTTTAATAGAGATGTTAATTAAGAATTCAAAGGCACATATAAGTGTATGAAACACAAGCTTGTAGCATCCATAGAGCTAATTGGATTTGGGTTGAGTTCCTGTGCTGTGCGTGCATAAATATTTAATATCTCTAGGCTATTACTATTACTGGGAGCTCTGGTAGCATAGTGCCTAAGGCATTTGAAGGCTGGCGGTTCAAACCCACCAGCCACTCCTCGGAAGGAAGGTTGGGCAATCTTACTTCCGTAGTGATACTGCCTCGGAAACCCAAGGAGGGGTCGCTATGAGTCGGGGCCGACTCGACGGCAAATAACAACAACAACAGGCTATTACTTATAAAGTTTTAAGATGCCATCATACTCAGCTTGCACTAACCATTAAGACATTATTCTGTGCTATTCAAAGAAGGATTGATAGAGAGGAATCTTAGGAAATTTGCATCAAGAAATACACAGAAGTTGGTGTTCTTAGTAAGTTATACACCCAAGTAGGTAAATAAACTGAGGAGATATAAGCAAAGATGTCTGCATACTAATGGAACAAAATAAAGTTTGGTAGTCGTGGTCTTTAATTAAAAGTATAATTGATTTATAGAATGTGAAGTTATATAATGTAGTATTTAATGTGAAAACTAAGTAAAGGTAAGGAAATGGATGCTTGGTTATTACTTCCCCTGGAGAGGGAGAACAAAATGGAAAACAGTACTTACCTGTTCAAAAATACAGCTATTGTCTAGGAAGCAGTTTGTTAAAAGCAGATCTCAAACCTCTTTGGAAAATTTTACCCTGTATCATCCACTGCAAATATAGCATACGTTAGACCAACAGGATAAACATTGAAGGGAAAACTGTAGTTTAGAATGGATAGCAAGCTGGCATTATGATAGGCAGAAGATACAATTATTATTTGAAATAAAGAAACGTGTGTTTGTAAGTACAAATTGGAATGAGTCATGATGAGAACATGGAGAAAAGCAAAAGTATTGAAAGAATCAAAACTCTACTTCTGGTTTTTTCAAGACTATTCCAGAATTTTAACTAAATAACCTAATAGGTAGTGTAAGTGATATTTACAACTTTATTTTAAAATGAAGCATTCCTATTAGCTGGAAATTATAATAGCCTTTAAAAAATTCTTTAATATGTTAAAAAATATCTGCCTGATTGCCCATCATTGATTAACTGCATAAAATTAATTAACATATGTGTATTTAGTTCTTTAGGTAGCAAATGTATTCTGAGCACCAGCGGTGTGCCTGGCACTGTTCTAGGCACTGGGATAGTGACTATGCAGATCCCTGCCAGCATGGAGATTATAGTCTTATAGAGGAAGATGGATGGATGGATGGA
>NW_006921728.1:133367-176387 GCF_000298275.1 Orycteropus afer afer | reverse complement strand
CTATGAGTCGGGGCCGACTCGATGGCACATAACAACAACAACAACATAAGAAAAAGTTTGCCAAACTCTGATCTAGTACATAAAATCATGCTAAAAGAAAGGTACTGTTTTTTCATTTCTACCCCAGGTCATTTCATGTACTCTTTATTTAATATTTTATGCCCAGTATCTTAATACTAAGAACTCAGTACATAGTAACTGCTTTTGTTTTGTCTTCAAAATACACCCTTATCTCAATAATTTTTTGAAGTCTTAATACAGCCAGTAAGTACGTAGTGAATTATTTTAAGTGTCTTCTACCATTTCAAAATCAGCCCTGTAATGACAGAACTTTTCCCACGCATTATTTTTTGCCATCAAAATAATGACTAACAAAGCAACTGTTGAAGTTCTCTTTACTGTGACAGTTGTGGAGGGTGAGGAAAGGGCCACCAGATTTAGGATTGGGCAATTTGCAGCATCCTGTGAGTGGGTGCAGGACATCCTGTATTCACTGAGGTAGCCCCTGCATTAAAATCCTTGCTCTCCAGGCTTAGGGAGCCCCAATACCCTTATGTGAATGGTAAAATGTTGCTATTTTAGTCTAGCTAGAGAGGTGCATGCTTTCAGCTGTTCCCACATAGCTTTTTGTAGAGACAAAATAGCAAGTTTGCATTCTTAATTAGGGGAAATAACCCCCTTGGGAGTTATGAGATTTTAGTCACATGTGGAATAGTGCCTTAAGAACAGCCATGCTCCATGGTCTGGGGTGGGGGTTGAGCTTACAGCCTTGTCACCTGCACATCAGTCCCTGATGACTCCATTTGTCACCTGCATTTGGAAGGGGTGTCACTGACTTACAATGGGTGGCTGTAGTGGGGGGAAAAGAATTGCAAGGCTTTCTGTTATATATAGGGAAGAAAGTATGTAAAGTTCAGAGAACTTAAGTGATGGTCAGGCTTCTCAATTCTGAGAATTATGACCATGAGTTAAATAATAAAATATTATAAATAATCCAGCTGGATTAGGAAGTTTACATGATGTTATCATCATCAAATTCTTGTAAAGAACAGTAGATGCAGGCTGGTCCTACTTCTTTTGATAAGCATAGAAACTAACATACAGGTGCATTAGTTGACTTCATTGGTTCTCATGAAGTCACAAAAGTACTTAGTGGCAAGGTCTTGGCACCTTAATCCAATCATCTTTCTGCTCCATCACGTTCTGTTTGTGGACGCAAGATTGTGGTTAGACTGTGCTTTAACACTGATAAAATAGTTTGTACAGTTAATTTGTTAAAAAAAAAAAAACCCTCTAAATAAGTATGTTCACTAATTTTTGCATGTTGTATAATACCTAGCCAAAATCATTCTATTTCTGAAACATTTGTGGTCTAACACACGGGATTGGGCAGCTTTACAAAATTATATGCACAGATTTTTAAATCTTAAAACATGCCAGGATATGATGCCAAGAATTTTGAAAAATAAAATCGTGTAAGTTAATTTAATGTTTTCTCTCTATCAGCATCAGTGCAGTTTCCAATTAAATAGTAAGTGCCAAACTGAGTCCTTCAGAAATATCACCATAAAGGATTAACCCACCAGAGAGAAGCAAGGCTGGAGAGTTGGGTTCTTGAGCTATTTCTTGAAATAAGGTAACAAGGAACACTGAATTGGGAAAAATGCATCGCTAAATAAATAAACAGGAATTGTAAAGTTGAATCTGATGCATGCAATTTGATGTTGAATTTTGAGTTTTTTTCCAAGGCTTCCAAGTTACTGGAAGCCAGTCAACCATTTTTCCCCAGGTCATGGAATTGAGACCGTCTGTGTGCCGTTTTTCACGACACATTAGTTACCCTTTTCAAAGTTGCCATCTGAAAAAGTGCTGAGGAAATAAAGATTGTCCCCTGGTGCCAGCTAGTTAGACTGTATCTTATTTGCATAGATAAAGTAGTTAATAAATTAAGCATGTGTCATGTTACTTTTTTCACTCATTTTAGTAGAACAAACTACAAATTAGGTCTTGGGAGGGCATCAACGGAGTTTTGGACTGCTCCTGATTCTACTCTTGTCATAATTATTTTTTTCTCTTCTAACTTTCTGATCCTGTTTAGTAAAATGCAAAAACAGTGTATTAGCGCACTTGGTTCTACATACATTGCCATCCTAGGATCATCCTGTAAAGTAGTACAAGATGGTGGTGCTGATACTTCCTCATCGTTTTTGTTGTTGATGTTGGCAGTGTAGTTCAACATAGTTCAATAGAGCCACTATTCCCAGTTTAAAATCCTATACCTAGTTCTGTCTTAATAGAAAAGCATCTCCTCCTTGTGTTGTGAGGTCATGATAATGTCAAGGAGGCAGTTTTTTCCGTTGATTTTTAGAAATGGATAGGGATCATTTGTTCTGCCATTTTACCTCTCCTTTCTGGAGCCCTGATTAATGGTGACCTCATATATATAGGAGCTCTGGTAGCGTAGTGCCGAAGGCACTTGGCTGCTAACCAGAAGGCTGGTGGTTCAAACCTTCCTCAGAAGGAAGATGGGGCAATCTACTTCCATAGTGATACTGCCTCAGGAAACCCAAGGAGGGGTCGCTATGAGTCGGGGCTGACTCGATGGCACATAACAACAACATATATAACGGAATGAACACCCAGTTTTATGCTGTCTCCATGATCAATCATGGATCATACCATGTAATCCATAGAGTTTTCTTGGGCTGATTTTCAGAAGTAGATCACCATGCCTTTCTTCGTAGTCTGCCTTAGCCTGGAAGCTGTGCTCAGACCTGTGCAGCATCATGGGAACATGCAAGGCCCCACTGACGGATGGGTGATGGCCGTGCATGAGTACCATTGGCCAGGGATCAAACCCAGGTCTCCCGTAAGGAAGGCAAGAATTCTGCCACTGAGCCACCACCACCGCCCCCCCTGCAACCTTTAGAGCGTGAATAATTCTAGGGAGCCAGCTCTTTAGGTTACCTGTGAGTTGTATCAAAAAGGTTGTCCACAATAACTAGACTTTTCTTTCAACTTTTAAAAATGCATTATAGTTTTCTGCCGTCTTAGAGTATTTGAACAAAATTTCAACTTCACCCTCACTTCACCCTCACCTCCTGTTGTATAATTCACTGAGGCTCTCAGTGCCTCTTGGGATGTGAGATGTGTATGACTTTTGCCTTTATGTGGGGAGACCTACAACACTGAGAATTTGGCATTTTATGGTCTCATGTAATTTTTCCCCCCGTTTTGTGACTGTTAGAATGGCTACCTCAGTAGTCCCTATTTACAGCTTTAATTTATACTTCTGCTATGAGCTGGAAACTGGTAGCCAGGTTTGGTAGAGTTTTGATTTTGGTAGGATTTAAGTACACTGAGTTAAGGCCTTAACAGGTTTTTCCTGTCAGCCCTAACATCAACAATATCACATCTTTTTGGCTGTTGAGAGGCCTTTCAGCTTACTCCCTTGTTCTTAATTATAGTCCAGAGAGGTCAGAAATTATAACTATACAACGTGAATTTTGTCAGATGGAAGATGGGATTTTAAACAAGGTTGAATGAGCATAGAATTTAGACATAGCCTATTTTTATTTTCCAGCTTTTAAAAGAATTGAATTTTTTTTTAAATAATGACTCACATGTCATTTATTTTCAGGATTCATTCTGAATAATAGAATATGAAGTTAATTGCTTCAGGGTTTGAAGACAGCTTTTTTGTCATCTGAAGTTTTGAGACTGCCTCTGAAAAGCTGCCCGTTGCCAAGCCTCTGCTGGGCCATCACAGATCAAATCATTGACACTAGTCACCCTCACCTAGTTCCTGTTTTTTAAAAAAAACTACAGTCAAAATTAACATTTATCTTAACTCTTAATGCACTTTCTTTTGCATTTTAGGACATTTACCCAGAGAAAAGAGTTATAAAAATTGAAGTTTGGAGATAGTGATGTGATACTAATCAAATATTATCTATATAATCTATATGTCAGATCATTCCTGATTTTTATCCCAAGAATTGGAGTTTTAACCTCGTTTACATGTTTGGTCTTTTCAAAAATGATCTTAGAAAACAGCCTGTCAAAGCCATCAGAGAGTGTGTGTGTATGTAAAATTTTATATATCAGTGCTTTAAAATGTTGCTAGCCCCAAACCCCATCACTGTCAAGTTGATTCCAATTCATAGTGACCCCATAGGACAGAGTTGGACTGCCCCATAGACTTCCCAAGATACAGAAAGCAGACTGCCACATCTTTCTCTCACACAGCTGCTGGTGGGTTTGATTTGCTTTTACCTTCTCATGCACAGCCAAGCACTGTAACCACTGCGCCACTGGGGCTCCATAGCTTGACCATGCAGTATTAATTCTGGATGGTATCATGAGTAGTAAAACCCTGATAGTTTCCTAGATTAGTTAGACCTATTAGAGTTGTTTAGATAACACACTTTGAATTACTTCCTCTCAGGAAACATTGAAACTGAAAATGTTAACCAGGCCCACATACTGAAGCACTTAGAAGACATTGTTTCTCTTGCTATTGGAAAAAAAAAAAATTAAAAAGGAAGGAAATACTGCAAATAAATCACATCTGTAGAAACCTGAGGAGACTGTTTGGCTCAACTGCCAGAGGAGGAGCGTTATTTATGAGATTCTTCATCTGTCACTGACAGGGGCCGCAGAGCTGTCGTGTACATAGCCTCATAATTTATGCAAAGCTAATTGCTAGCATTGGTGATGACATCAGAGTTGGAAGCTTGGACTTGCAGATTATGCTCACGTTATGCATTTTTACATATAGGAGAAGGAGTAACAAGGTTTAGAGGAACACACGGTCAAAACTATTGACTGTGCCCAGATAGTGACATTTAGTAGGGGTAATTTTGGTTTATTTAATCTGTGCACACACTGAGTCACAGCCAGCTGCTGAAGATATAAGAACGCTCACAAACCCGATGGCATCCTCTTTTAATTCGTTTGGTATACAGTAATTCATTAGGTCCATAATTTCATATTATAATTTTGGACGCCTTATAAAGGTAAATTAGGAAAGATATGCTAAGTATAGATTTAAGGAGATAAAAACAAATACTTCGTTATTCTTTCAAGTTTGAGAAGCACTGTTGGCTGCCTGTACACTAGCTGGAAATACTTTGTTGTATGAGAGAACTTTGTGTGTGTGTGTGTGTGTGTGTGTGTGTGTCTTAAATCTCATGAGACCCCTTTCTGTCTCACTCGTGATCCAAATGGGTGAATCGCCAAGTTTTTTACAAAGTTCCAATAAAAAGGAAGCATAATGATGCAGCTTAGCATTTTGGAGACTAGTCTTTCCTAAGCAGTGTATTCTGAATCATTTCAATACGTTCTCTTCCTTTGGGATCTAACTAATGATTTTTCCAAACTCTATTCTGACATTAAGTTTTATTCTGGGATAATATATTCAGTAAAAATTTGAACAGTTCTTCAGGACAGACAGAAGAATAATACTTCGAAGGAGTGACTTGGGCTTGAAAATAGTAGTTGATGGAAATTTAGAAACCAGCATGAGAGAAGGAGATGTGACAGGCAATGAGAAACAGGATTATAAAGGAAAATGTTTTTATTGCTCAGGAGAAGAAAGTCAGCCTGCACATGTGTGAGTACTGGCATTTATAAAGGATTCATTAGCTTTAAAAAAGAAGAAGAAAAAAAAAGAAGAAGAAGAAAATCCCTAAATTCTATTCTTCAAAAGTGTCAAGGGCAAGAAAAACAATGAAAGTGCAAGAAATTCACAGATCAAAGAATAAAATGCGATGTGGTAGTTTGATACTGAAACAGGAAAAGGATATTAGTGGAAAAAAATAGGTGAAATCCAAATAAAGCTTGACATTTAGTTAACAGTATTGACCCAATGTTAATTTCTTAGCTTTGATAAATATACTATGATTATGTAAGATGTTAACAGGAAAGCAGGCTATATACTCTTTATACAGAAATTCTCTGTTCTACTTTTACAACTTTTCTGTAAATCTAAAGTTACTCCAAAATGAAAAGTTACAATTAATTTACTTAATTAAACGTTCTAAGCATATTCTAATATAAAAGCCCTGGATCCATGTTAAGGTAGATTGAATACTTAATCTGAAGATAAACGATAGATCATTTGAAGTCTTATTTAATGAAAAAAAGAAGAAGAAGAAATAACATGAACCCTAATCACCTAAAGTGGACTTTAAGCCACAGCAGTCTAAATTGCCATTAAAACAATACTGTACTGGGCTGCCATTTATGTACTTAAAATGCCTCTGACAGAGAAATACAATTCATTATAGAGACAGCAGAGTTGTTTATTTTTTATAACACTAATGTTGGTTAAAGGAGCTCTGTGGATAGTATAGTGGTTAAAGCATTCAACTGCTAACTAAAAAGCCAGCAATTTAAACCTACCAGCCAATCCATAGGAAAAAGATGAGGCAGTCTGTTTCTCTAAAGACTTGCAGTCTTGGAAACCCTATGGGGTAGTTCTGTATTGTCCTTTAGGGTCACTATGACTTGGAATCAACTCAATGCCTGGGTTTTTTGGAATGCTGATTGGAAAATTGCTTGTTCCAAAGATTAGAATTATATAGGTAAAATGTAGAATGTTGTTGTTATGTACTGTCGAGTTGGACCCGACTCACAGCGACCCCTCCTTGGGTTTCTGAGGCAGTATCACTACGGAAGTAGATTGCCCCATCTTCCTTCCGAGGAGTGGCTGCTGAGTTTGAACTGCTTAGCCTTCTGGTTAGCAGTCAAGTGCCTTAGGCACTATGCTACCTATCTACAATGATTGTTTCTACCTAGCTTTCTAAACAAATGCTAACGATCACTGTTCAGTGAGAAATATAAAGTGTATGACATTGACAATCACTTTACCCAGATACTTTGTTATTAACATAAAAGAAAAATCAGGTATGTCCAGGCAGAAGGGAACATAACCAGACCATGTAAGATTGGCAGGTGATATTTCTACATATGTATTTGTATGTGCTGTAGGAATGTCCATACATATAATAGAGCTAACAAGGTGCAACGTTATGATAACTTCTTAGCCACAGCAACTACTCTGAGAGAATGAGTAGTTGGACCTGTGAGCTCTGGACCATGGTTGCAGGGGTCATCAAACTCAATTGGCATAACATACTGCCCAAAGAGATTGTTCTACGTCCTACTTTGGTGAGTAGCAACTGGGGGTCTTAAAAGCTTGCAAGTGGCCATCTAGATGCAACAGTGGGTCTCTGCTCATCCAGAGCAGAGAAGAATGAAGAAAAACAAAGAGGCATGGAAATAAGTAGTCCAAGGGACTAGTGGATTGTGCAAACCTCAGCCTGTATGACCATGAGAGCAGAAAAACTAGAGGGTACCTGGCTACCACTGTCAACCATGTAGGAGATCCTGGATAGAGGAGGAGAACAATATGGAACAAAACTCAAAATCATGAAAAAGACCAGGTTTTCTGGTCTCATAGAGCCTGGTAAAACTCCCAAGACTATGATCCTAGTTACCTGTAGGTCTGGCATTGCATTCACTTTCAGGGCTTTCAGCCCAACAATAGACAGGCATTTACATCTGGTAGATGCACTCCCTAGAATGATCAATCATGAGAGAATAGAAGGGGGTAGTATTTGCATAGGAGAACAGCGCAGGGGCAGGAATGCATAGGAAAGAAGAACACAGGGAAGATGTAACTAAAGGGAGGAAGTGGGAAGAGAGCTGTAACATTGTGGGGAATTGCAGTCAATGTCATGAAACAAAATGTGTATGAACTGCTGTATAGAAAATGAATTTGCTCTGTAAGCTTTCACTAAAATCATAATAAAAATTTAAAAAAAAAAAAGAAATCTCAGGGTTTTGTGAGCCCGATACCAAAACCTGTTAAAGATAGCATGATTGAACAATAAACCAATCTTTGAGTTTGAGTTTGAGTTTGGTATAATTACGTTAACGAAGCAATGAGTTTTGTATAATTACGTTACTTCCTGTCAAAACATTGTAGAATTACAGGCAGTCCCGGGTTACAAGCGTGATCATTCTGTGTCTTTAAGGGGAATTTGTAGGTAAGTTGGAACAGTTGAATACGGTTCTTATTTAGCCTATAGTGCAAGCAAGACTTGAAGCTTTTCAATTTAAAAGCTGTATGTACAGCAAGTAAAGGTGATTGTGAAGAATTTGTTGTAAGTAGGGCTTGTTTCTATCGTTTCAAAATGAGGGCAAATTTTTATAATGTCAACAGGCAAATAGTAGATGTCCCTAAGTCTGATGTTCATAACTTGGAGACTGCTTTAATGTACTTCCAGTAAAATTATCAGTGCAAATCACAGGCAAAATGATTCTAAAGTTCATTCGGAAAAATCAGTAGGGAAAATATACAAAACTTTTTTATTGACATGTTATTGCATTTTAGCTTCATATTTTAAATAATTTCAATCTTAAAGAAATGTTTCAGGAGTAATGTAAGAACTCCCTAAACACTTTAGTCATATTCACCAATGTTTAACATTTTGCCACATATATCTTGTCATCCTCTATCCCCTACATGTACATGTATAAAATACAATTTTTTTTTCCTGAAGTGTTTAAAAATGTACTGGCATACATTATGTCCATTACCCTTAGCATGTCAGTGTGTTTGCTAAGAACAAGGATATTTTCTCATAACTGCAGTATATTCAGGAGATTTAACATTGATATGATACTTTTATCTGCAATCCGTATTCCATACTTGTCATTTATCTCAGTCTTGTCTTTCATAGCATTTTCCCTCCAGTACAGAATCCATTCCAGAATTACGTATTGCATTTAGTTTTCTTTTACTTTCTTTCCCTTTAATCTGGAATATTTGTTTAGCCTTTGTCTTTCAAAATATTGACATTTGAAATAAATAAATACACACCAGGTATTTTATAGAATATTTCTCAATTTTGCTTTGTCTGCTGTTTCCTCATAATTCCAAACCAAAAACCCAAACTCACTATGAGTCGATCCTGACTTATAGCAACCCCTGTTGGGTTTCCAAGGCTGTGAATCTTTACGGAAGTAGATTGCCCCATCTTCTTTCCATGGAGCAACTGTAGGTCTGAAACTCTGACCTTCTGCTTAGCAGCCAGATGCCTTATTCACTAGGCCACTAGCGCTTAGAACCCAGTAATTCAGGTTTTGATTAAAATGTTCCATAAGTGAGGTCATGAACTTCTCAGGGAATCACATCAGGGCACACGATGTCGGTATGCCCCACTTCAGTGATTTCAAATTGGATTACCTGGTCAAGATGTTCAGTTTCTGCACTATTTAGGTGAGTTTTTTTTTTTTTTTTTTTTTTTCCTCCCTATAATTGAGAAGCATTCTGGGGGAAGACATTCTAAAACCATGCAAATAACCAGCTCCTTAATCAAATTTCCTCCTATAAACTTCATATCCATTGCTTATTCTTATGTAAATCAATCTTTACTGTAATAGTTTAAAAATTATGATTTTCTAGTCCTACCACTTCTCCCATCAGCCACTCCTCAGAAGGAAGATTGGGCAATCTACTTCCATAGTGATACTGCCTCAGAAACCCAAGGAGGGGTTGCTATGAGTCGAGTCAGATTCGACAACACATAAGAACAACAACAAACCACTTCTCCACATTTATTACTCAGCTTATCCTTCATTCATTTTTTAATTCATTTATCCTTTTGTTGTAAGTATGGGTTCACAGATTCCTAATTTATTCAGTAGATTATTCGTTACTGCCTTGATTATAATGGTCAAATTGCCACAAACTTGCCCAGTGAGAGCCCGTTCAGATCAGCTCCTGTATCTTTTTGACCAGTCTCCCACATCTTACAAGTACTTCTTTACTTTCTGGCACAAGATGTTCCAGGCTCCTCTTGTCCCTTTCCTGTCCTAGCCCTGGAATCAGCTGTTCTTCCAAGGAGCCCTGGTTCTTTTTAGTGGGGAATGGTATTTAAAAACCAAGTTCAGACACTATGTGTTCCTTGCTACCAAGAGTCTTTGCATTTAATCCCTTGGGAAGAGCAGGGCTAAGAAGTGTGTGTGTGTATGTTTATAATTTTCTAAAAAATTAAGGCCAATACCTCCAATTCCAATTAAACCCTAAAAAGGTTCTTGCATTTCCCACTCCATATTTCTCTCTCTTCTTCCTTAGTGAGAACTCTGGCTCTGAAAATTTCAACACATTTGCTCATTTGCTGAATCCTACAGTACAATAATGTTGCTTCAGAGTCCCTATACTCATACTCCTGTGAAAAACAAATCTACTAAAAACACAATTTTTTGTTGTGGTGGTTATTTTTCCCTTACTTAGACTGACAGTACATAGTCACACTACTGTGTTCCAAAGCTACTTGCATTATTTCTCTGTCCCCAGTGTGGTTATTTTATTCATTTGAAATATAATTAGATTCATTTGCTTCCATTTTTATTCAGTTTCCATTTTTAAAAAACTTCTTGTGGACTTAATTTTATTTTTTGAATATGTAGAACATTAACATGCCTACAAAAAGTCAACCCTCTATAGTAAGATATATTCAGAGAAGTATCACTCCCTTCCATGGCCCCTCCACCCAATTCCTCCCACCCTGCCTCCTGAAAGTATTCATTTTCATTGTTTTCTGGCTTATATTCCCTGTGTTTCTTTTTCCTACAAAATTACCAGAAAGTTATATGCTAATTTTCCCTTCTTTCTTGCACAGCAAGGTGTTGTTGTTGTTGTTATGTGCTGTCGAGTCAGACCCGACTCATAGCGACGCCTCCTTGGGTTTCCGAGGCAGTATCACTACAGAAGTAGATTGCCCCATATTCCTTCCGGGGAGTGGCTGGTGGGTTTGAACTGCCAGCCTTCTGGTTAGCAGTCAAGTGCCTTAGCCACTATGCTACCAGAGCTCCCCACAGCAAGGTAGGATACTGTATAAACTTTTTTTTCCCACTTTGCTTTTTTCACTTAACCATCTATTCTAGAAGTCACTAATGACCAACTCATTAGAATCGTTGTCTTTCTTTTCACATAATATCATAACATCTGTGTACACCATAGTTTGTTTATTTAGCCAATCTCCTGTTTGGGCATTTTGATCACTTTCTGTAATTTGCAAATATAAACAATACTGCAATGAATAACATTGTACCATGTGGATATTTATATTGTTAGAGGACTGTCTTCAGGGTAAATTCCTACAAGTAGAATTAATATGTCGAGGGAGAAATGCATATGTTGTTTGGTTAGATATTGCTCATTTCCCTTCCATGGAGGTTGTATCATTTCCCATTCCCACCAGCTATGCCCAAAAGTACAAATTTCCCTACAGCCTAACTGAAAGAGGGCAATGTCAAGCTTTTGAATTTTTACCAGTCTGTGAGGTGAGATATGGTATCTTGATAGTTTTAATTTGCATTTCTCTTACTATGAAGTTGACCACCATTTTATAGGTTTAAAGGCCATTGCTCTTCTTTTTCAGTGAATTTGCTTTTCATGTCTTTTGCCAATTTCTATGTAGGATTTTTGGTCTTCATTTTTTTAAAAGTTGCTTATGCATCAGGGATATTAGCCCTTTAACTATAATGTGTTGCAAATACTTTATTTTAGTCTGTCATTTGACTTTGCTTCTGCTGGTTTTTGTCATTCAAAACCTTTTGAGTCAGAATAACCACAAATGAGGGCTGTGGTTATCAGATCTGAAAATGTAAGATAAAGATTTAGTAATTAAAACAATATAATTATAATGGAAAAATAGACAAGTCGCTAGACTAAATGGCCCCAAAATATATTTGAGTGTTTGGTATCAATTTCATATAAATGATAAAAGTGGCATTTCAAGTCATCAATGAAAGAGATGGTTATTAGGAAATGTACCAGATACTCAGTAAAGTGTATTTAAAAAAAAAAAAAACCTTAAGTTAGAGCCCTATCTTGGAGAAGCCACCAAAGAATTTTCATATAAATAAGTTACATATTTAGTAAATGAAACCATCAAAAGACTAGAAGAAAATACTGGTAATTATATTAGGATTTCTCAACTTCGGCACTACTGAGATAATGAACTAAGTAATTCTTTGTTTTAGATGGTTGTCCTGTGCATTTTAGCCTGTTTAACAACATCCCTGGCCTCTACCCATTAGATGTGAGTAGCACCCCCACTCATAACAATCAAAGTGTCTCCAGGCATTGCTACATATCCTTTGGGGGCCAAAATTGCTCTTGATTCAGAACCACTGATCTATATCATCTCAACTGAAAGGAGCATAACACCCAAGAATGAAATCAAACAGGAAAGTTTTGAAAATATTGACTACCTAGAGGAAAAGAAGCTCTTTAGTTCTTATAAAGAAGTTATAAATTTGAATACATAAATAAAACTATAAAATTGAAATCCAAGCAACAAGTTGAAAATAAGTAGTATAAGTGACATTCACATTTCATTAAATCAGTAAAATAACCATCCCAATAGGAAATGGGCAAAAGGCAGATACAGGCAGTTCATAAAAGAAGATATCTAAATAAATAGATAAATACAAAAAAAAAAAAAAAATCACTAATACTACGATCAAAGATATTCAAGACAAAACATGAATAAGTAAATTCAGGATGAATGCTTTACGTTTCACATGGGCAAACATGAAATACACTTAGCATGCATGGGTCTGGGAAGACAGGTACTTTCACAGAGTCCTGGTAGAAATATAAATATGTATAAGTTGATGAAGAACAATGGGAAATGCATATATTAGATTCTTCAAATATATGCATAATTTTTGCCCATGAAGTTTTATTTCTGAGACTTTACCCTAAAGAAAGAATTTAACTATAAAATAAAAGTTTATTTCAGTACTATTCATAAGTGCTAAACATTCGAAAAACGTATATGTTTAACTATAAGGAACTGGTCAAATAAATTATTGGAACATCCATATACAATGAAATATGTAAGCTCAGCATCAGAATCTGTGAGGATGGAGTAAATACACAGGGGCAGATGGATGGTTAAGTTATAATTAGAAACTTAGGTAGCAAAATTGTGGGTGTATATGTAGTATCTCTGAGATAGATTGATAGATCCCATTTCTTTTTTTTTCATTCTGTTCATACAAAACCATTAGCAGAGATTTCACAGTAATACTGTGTAGAAATTTTTAAATTTTTGTATCTATTATCTAGTATTTTTAGTTATATCTACTAATATTTCTAATGTTGATATTTCTAATACTCAAGCTTGAACTATTTGTAAAATGAAATAAAAGAACAGGGAAGAAATAAAATTTTAAAAAATCCTTTGTTTCAGTTCTAATTTTAAGGAACCTAGTAAAACATAAGGAGCTCTGATAGCATAGTGGCTAAGGCATTTGACTGCTAGCCAGAGGGCTGGTGCTTCAAACCCACCAGCCACTCCTTGGAAGGAAAATTGGGCAATCTACTTCCGTAGTGATAGCGCCTCAGAAACCCAAGGAGGGGTCACTGTGAGTCGGCTCCCACTCAACGGCAGTGAGTTTGGTTTTTGGTTTGAGTAAAACAAAATCAAAGAATTTTCTGCAGTGGTGTTCATGAAAGCATTATTTAGGACATGGGGGGAAAATAGTGATACTGTAAATCTCCCAAAATAATTATGCATAGGCTAGACTACTCTCCATGTATGTTAATAAAGACAGGAAGGCTGTTTACCGAGCCATTCCCCATGACTGTCTCTGAACCAAGGGCAGTGGTGGCTCAGTACAGTTCTTGGTTTCCATGCAGGAAACCCAGGTTTGATTCCCAGCCAGGGCACCTCACACACAGCCACTGCCCACCTCTCAGTGGACACTTGTGCGTTGCTTTGGTGCTGAACAGGTTTCAGCAGAGCTTCCAGACTGAGATACGACAGGAAGGAAGGCCTGGTGACCTACTGCTGAAAATCAGCCAGTGAGAACCCTAGTGTCACAATGGTGTGCAGTCAACAGCTGATCGTGGGGGTGGCACAGGACCGGGCAGTGTTTCATTCTATTGTACGTGGGGTCACCGTGAGTTGATGGCCATCTCAACAGCAGTTAACAGCAGTGTCTCTGAATCAGAGTCATGGGTGTTGCTTTCTTTTTGTGCTTTCCCTCTGTACTGCCCAGTTTTTTATTGATGAATATAGATTACTTTTGTCTCCAAGGAAAAACATGTTTTTATAAATCCAAACTAACAGACAAAAATTGTTTATTATTAGCCATGTGAATATTATAAAAGAAATGTTGTCTAAATTCGGTGTTCAAGCAAAACACAGTACTTTTCTCTGTCTGTGTCTTAGTAGCAAACCCTTTATGTCTTTGTGTGAAAAGACAGGAGAAAATTAACCTAAAATTTGATTTATCACATTGTAGGTTGCGTCAGGTGAATGCAATGAAGACACTGAAGTTTACAACATCACCCTCTGTACTGGGGATGAACTCACTCTGATGGGTCAGGCAGAAATCCTATATGCAAAGACTTTCAAGGAAAAGTCAAGACTCAACACAATCTTCAAAAAGATTGGGAAGCTCAATTCCATCAGCAAGCTGGGTAAAGGCAAAATGCCATGCCTTATCTGCATGAACCACCGGACCAATGAAAGCATCAGCCTGCCATTCCAGTGCAAGGGCAGATTCAGCACCCGCAGTCCCCTGGAACTTCAGATGCAGGAAGGTGAGCACACCATCCGCAACATTGTGGAGAAAACCAGGCTGCCTGTGAATGTGACCGTGCCAAGTCCCCCACCGAGAAACCCATACGACCTCCACTTCATCCGTGAGGGGCACCGCTACAAGTTTGTGAACATCCAGACCAAGACGGTGGTGGTTTGCTGTGTGTTGCGGAACAACAAGATCCTCCCCATGCATTTCCCTTTGCACTTGACTGTTCCCAAGTTTAGCCTCCCAGAACACCTGGTGAAGGGTGAGGTGTGGCCCGAAACCCTGGTCCATCACTGGCTGGGAATATGCCAAGAACAGTTTGACATTGATGAGTATTCACGGGCTGTCCGTGATGTGAAAACTGACTGGAATGAGGACTGCAAGAGCCCCAAGAAAGGCCGGTGCTCTGGCCACAACCACGTACCCAATTCCCTTAGCTATGCCCGCGATGAGCTCACCCAGTCCTTCCACCGGCTCTCTGTCTGTGTGTATGGCAACAATCTCCATGGCAACAGCGAAGTGAACCTCCATGGCTGCAGAGACCTGGGGGGAGAGTGGACCCCCTTCCCTAACGATATCCTGCCCTACCAGGACTTTGGTGATAGTGGAAGTGACTACCTTTTCCCGGAAGCTAGTGAAGAATCAGTAGGCATTCCCGGGAAGTCAGAACTTCCTTATGAGGAGCTGTGGCTGGATGAAGGCAAGACCAGCCACCAGCCTCTCACTCGATCCCTGAGTGAGAAGAGCAGATGTGATAATTTCAGAAGTTCTGTCCGGTCTAAATGTGGAACTTCTCCTCTTCCTGTCCCTGGGGCTCTGGGAGCAACAATGAAGTCTTCAGATATCACCCTACCTCCACCTCCAGTGCCTCCCAAATCTGAAGCCGTAAGTTATTTCTATTTTTCAGTGGGGTGCCAGTCTTTTCTGCCTTTTTGCTCAGTCATTCACGGTTTTCTTAAAGTAAGCAACTCCCCAAGCAAAGAGTATCAGAACCAGCAAAATGTTAAATTTTGTAGTGAAATAGAAAGGCAAGGTATGTTTTACCAGTTAAGAGTTTTATTCTGCATTTAATGAGAAGTACATTGAGAGTTTTTAACAGGAGAAGTGAAAACATTTTAACATTAAAAATTTTAGACTTTTGCTGTTCCTAGATAATGGGTTAAAGGAGGGCAGGGTGGAAGCTGAGAGCAGGAGCTACCAGATGGCCTGTTGTAGTAAGGTAGGTATGAGATATGATGCCGTGGGCTGCAGCAGGGGCTAGTGGTACACTTCAAGGGGAAATGAGCTGCTTCAGAATATGTTCAGAGGTAGACTTTATAGTAGCATTTACTGCTGAATTGGATGTAAGGAGTGAAAAAGAGAAATTAAGGGTAGCTACTAGATTCTTAGCGTGAGCAACAGAGTAAATGTTAATGCCATTTACAGTGATAGAGAAGACTGAAGGGGTTTGGGGCAAATGGGTATCAAGAGGCATCAGCATCACTTGTAACCCTCTTTTGTGTCCCTGAAGTTACAGTGAAAGCAAAGCATAGTGAGCATGCTCCTCACATGTACATACACACACACTCTACAGGTGTCTGGATGGTACTGTTAAGTCCTTAAACATAACTCACTCAGAGGTTGAGGAGGCTTCTATCAAATTTTAATGTAAAAATACAAGACAGAAAGGGGCCCTAGGTTTTGACCATGTTCTTTGATTGACAGCCATTCAAAACCTTTGATACTTATTTTTGATCACGAGATTTCATTATATCTGAGGGAGAAAGTGCTGGAGGCACTGGGTGTAATCATGTTCATTTATTTGACAATATTGCAGTGATTTCCTTTTTTCTTTCCCCAGCAGAATCCCTTAAAGATATGTAAACATTTACATGAATCTCAATATATGAAAGAATTAAAATCAAAACCAATCTGACTGAAGCACAGATTTGGGAAAGGAGGTCTTTCTACTTATCCCTGCCCACTCTCTTTTCCTGCCACCCGTACATCCTGGAACTCTCGGGTATGCAGGACAGTTTCAAAGCCATTGAGTTACTGGGCTAGCTGCTACAAATATGACCATATGTAAGACCTGTACTCTGAGATTTTTGGTACCTTTCAGATTTATAAGGAAGGTAACATGTGAAGAGAGATGATTGCTATGCAAGTTAAAAGGTAGTAAATGATATGAGTGAGATGTAGACAGATAATGTGTGTGGGAATTCAGAGGAGAAAGAGATACTTCTAGTTGGAGGATGAATAAAGGAAGCCTTTGTGGAGATTGTGACATTTTAAAGATGGTTTAGAGAATATTCAAGAATTGGCGCAGCAGAGAAATGAGAAAAAAGGGCATCCAGACACAACGTCACGTGAGCAAAGGGCTGGAAGCAGAGACAACTTTAAGCACATGTCCTTTAACACATCCGGTTGGGCTGACTGAAGAAGGGAGGGTAGCCATAAGGCTGGAGCCAGGCCACGAGGAGCCCTGAATGTCAGGCACCAGAGTTTGGGCCAGCAACCCTCCAGCTTAGCTGTCCAAGAATCCTCCTGACTGCAAAACTTAGCCTAAAAGAGAGCCACCCCTGCCTGTTTGTCCCAGGACATAGGAACCCGTAGCAACTGCAGGCCCTGGACTTAGCCCAGCTCATTACAGGATCTTCCAGGGACCTTAGGCACATGCTTCAAGATCACTGTACCCGTGAGGTGCTGGGGAAGATTTGTGGCAAGCCTTGGTGGAATTTGCATCCTTAGCCATTGTATTCATGTCAGAGAGTTCCCTAAGGATGTCCTCAAAAGCCAGGTAAAAAGTGAGGGGTCATTTCTCCTAGTCAGGATTTGAGGCAATCTTAAGGTGGTCTCAGCTCAGCCATACATTTGATGTTACTTGTAGTTTAGGGCCCTGATCTTCAGTGGGAATAAGACTACATCATCTTTTTTGTAGAACTTTGGTCATTCCTGGCATATAGTAGGGACTGACACGTCCAAGATGCTCACACCCACAGGGCATTTATGGAACTAAGTCTAGAGGTAGGAAACTAGTATTAGTTGTTTTTTCTGTGGCTAAGGAAAGATGTGCAAGAACATAAATATTAAGAGTCCTGATGTTGACCTGCCACTTAAAAAAAAAAAAAAAAAGGCTAGAGTTAAATTTGAAACTAAAAGCGAATCTCACTGGAAAGGAAAAGATTTTGGCCCCCATTCTAAACTGTCATTTCTTATGAGGTAAAAGAATCTTTTCAGAGCATGTCCAATGTTTATACAATGCTATAAACAGATTTTTTATAAACACCTGAAGTCATTTAATTTAGTTACAGAAATAAAAGAAAAATTAGGGCATTTCATGAAGTCATATATTTTATTGGTCTGTGACCATGAAATGAATTTTCCATTTTTAGGATGTGCGTGGGATCCAGAGAACGTCATGATTGTTAGATGTGGCCTCAGCTTGTAACTTTCAAAGGGGAACTTTAATGGGGCATAAATTGAAGTGCTCCCACAGAATTAAATAAAGCTTCTTCTTTGGATAGTTACAGTGGAGTGAATCCTGGGAGAGAGATGAGCCATGTGCCTAACAGCTCTCTCGCCCGACAATTAAAGATGGCGGTAAGCTTTCAAGGGAGGCCAGCTGGACAGTGTCTGGGAAGGTGCCAGCTCCCACCAGGTTCTTAGGAATGGAAGGTGCTAGAGCAATGAAAAAGAGTCAAGAAAAGCATGTCTTTCGTGGTCAAAGAAGCAAAGCTGGCCATTAGCAAATAAACTCTGGCCACAGTGCATGACCCAATCATTTCAAGATCAATTAAATAGCTACATTGCAGTTATGTTACCAATTAGGCAGCAGTGTCCTACCTGGGAGCCCCAGAACCCAGTGATCAGTGTCTTCCCTCTGTCTTCAGTAACAGAAAGAAATGCGTTCCCTCTTGGTTGGTTGCTGACATCATAGCGATTTCTGAGATTTGTGCACAAAAAAGTAATAAAGGAGCTCTAGATTGTGAAGCACCAGTTTAAACCAAGGTTTATGTGCATCTTTAATGAAGAATGTGTCAGCGTTGGTGATAAACTGCCCATCCCTTCTCACTGCTTATGAGAAACAGGACAAAAGGATTGAGTTATTAGATTTCCAGCATATGTTCATTGTTAGTTTAGAAGTCCATCATGAATAGTTTTTTTAATGAAGCATACCACCTTGTTGGTGTCTGAGAAAAAATAAGACATAAAGGGTGAATTTACTGCCATATTGACTGGGCCTAATACAGTAGGTGCTTGGAAAAATTGATTTAAAGATAGAAAAGTGAGTTGGAATGTCTGGACCTATCTCAGACAGGCTGAACAATTCGTGGGGAAATGGAAGGATGTACTTAGGTATCCTTGGAGTCTTCAGTTCCCTTCTCAGTGAGATTTAACTGGAAGCAGGAGGGTGATGATATTCACGTGCCATGAATAAATCATTAGAGGCTGCATTGCAGCATGTACGAGACACACTTGAAGCTTCAAGCTTTGTACCTTGAGCAAAACATTTAGGCTCCCTGAGTCAGTTCCTATGGGGATAATCACAACTTCTTCATTGTGTTATCACATTATACAAAGTACTTGGCATTTTTCCCTGACACTTGGTAAGCATTCAATAAATAGTACAAAAAAAAACTTGCTGCCACTGAGTCAGATCCAACTCATAGCAACCCCTCCTTGGGTTTCCAAGGCAGTATCACTACAGGAGTAGATTGCCCAACCTTCCTTCTGAGAAGTGGCCAGTGGGTTTGAACCGCCAGCCTTCTGGTTAGCAGTCAAATGCCTTAGGACTGCACCACCAGAGCTCTCTAATAAATAGTAGCAGTAACTTAATAAAGATGTATTCCAATATAGGGTCAGATAAAAAGTGATATTTTGGAGATTTTTTTCCTCTATCCTTTCTTGACTAAGGAATGAAGAAGGAAAGTCATTGTGGTAGTTAAGATTATGTGTCAACTTGCCTCGGCCTGGTTTTGAGTGTCTGGGCAGCTGGATATAGTTATTCCCCATGATGGAACTGGTAATCAGCTCCATAGTGGAATCTACTGTGAGAAGCTGAGTAGCTGCCTTGGGAATGTGGTCTGCTTCCAGTCTATAAGAAGCTACTTTGAGAACGGTCTCTAGCTTTTTGGCATATCTGGATCCTGCATTTAGCTGAGTGTTCATCTCAGTGGCCTGCCATGTTGTCTGCCAATCTTGAGACTGTTTCTGGGCTTGAACTAGTGACCTGCCATGGTGCTTGATAATGTTGGGACTATGCCATTTACTTGTTGACCTTGGGTTTGTCAGCATCAGTAGTCAGTAGCTGTCTGAGTTAAGAAAATCCTGCAGCTTCAGTGCGTGGAGAGCAAGAGGCAGAGGTAAAGCCCAAGGTTGAGGGGCCTTCACCCAGCCCCTAGAGCCCAGCACTTTGAACTCAAACTTCTAGCCTCCAAAACTATAAGAGAATAAACTCCCATTTGTCAAAGCCATTTACATTTTGGAATGTCTGTTATAACAGCACTAGAGGACCACAGTCATCCTCTGCAGCTGCATTGGCCCTTCCACAGAAGATAATGGGGATGGGCATACCCACCTGAGCAGCAGCCAGGGCGGAGACAGACAGCTTCCCATTCCAGAAGTGTATGCAGTGGTAGTGGCAGTTGCCTTCAGGTTGAATGACCTCATGGCAACCCCTTGTGTCAAGTGCTTAACCATTTGCACCACTCAGGGACAAAAGTAAGCACAGAAGTTTCATTTTGCTAGGTCTTTAAGATACTGGTTTTAAGATAACAAAACATTTGTTTCATAAAACAGGTGTTATAGTGACCGAGCTGCAGAGCCAAATTTGTAACCGTCAGAAACTAAATACCAAACTCACTACCGTTGAGTCGATTCTGACTCATAGCAACCTCCTTTGGGTTTCCAAGGCTGTAAACCTTCACAGAAGCAGACTGCCTTATCATTCTTCTTCCATGGTGCAGCTGGTGGGTTCAAACCACCAACCTTTTGGTTGCAGCCAGCTGAATGCCTTAACCACTACAGCAGAAGAGCTCCATCATAAACCAAAAGAGCTAGTGAAACATTCCACGTCCTGAGGATCCTAATAATATATAATCCTTTAACGGAGGAATTAGAGCTTTTGAGGAACCTAGCTCAAACTCACCGGCGTAGAGTCGGATCCGACTCATAGCCTGTTAGTTATGTGTTGCTCTAAAGAACTAACATTCCTAGCAAACCTATAAAAAATATTAAAGCTGAGAAGTTGCCTTGGGTACCTGAATTCCTGGGGTTTGGTTAGGTTATGGTCCTCCCAGACCTCACAACCCTGGACATGATAGCCCTTCCGAAACAGGAACCTCACACATCTACCCAATACATAAATTGTCATAAAACTACGTTTATAAACTGAGAGGAGTGACCATAGAATTGATTATATACTCTGAATTTATTTTGATTAATTTTATTTTGTTTTTTTCCTTCAGCTTTTTCCTCTATCAAATACGGTATTAGAAAAGGCATTAAAGGACAGGTTTTCTTAAATAAACCTGATGTATTAATTTTCATGATTAAATACTAAAAGGATTCATCCTGTACAAAAAGATTTACTGATTATTCCATTAATTAATGAGGACTTCTGGGACATTTGACATTTAATTAATTTTAATTACAACTTTTGAGGAAGACATCTACCCCATAGGCAAACCATATTTACATTCCCATTTGTTAATTGAAATATGGACTAAATTATTACTGTTTTGATGATTTTGAAGCTAATAACCTTCAGTTTCATGTAGCTTTGTTTGTTTTTAAATGAAACCTTCCAGGCCCAGAATTGTCCTCTCCTTTTGTGTCCCTTGAAATTCTCAATGATTGGATTATTAGTAAATTATAGTATTCTATTGGATAAACCATGTTTCATATCTGTACTCATAGATGCCATTGGTATAAAATCACATTTATAGGAAGGTTATAAACTATTTAAATAGATTTATCACTTACATTTACATTCTTATTCAGAAAAGGTCTTTATTCTGTGCCCTAGTGGCATATTCTTTCTTCTACGCCCATGGAAGCACCCTAGAACTTAAACAAGAACTTCTTTTCAGAACCACTTGCAGCTCTTTCCTCGGAGTCAGTGACCGCCTGCTCTCTCCCCTTTGCCTCCTTTGCCTGAGGCTTGGATGTTGGAGACCATTTCAGAGACAGGTCTGTGTTAGAGTCTTCTCCTTAATGGACAAAACTGGAAAAAGAAAACTGTGTGTCTGAGAATCAGATTTTTGACTGTAAATCACATCTGCCCTCCCATAATTAATCCAATAGAGGTTAATTGTATCACTACTCTGTCCTTGTAAAGCTTTAATTTCTGTTTGGCTGAAAATATCCACTGATAGCTATGTGACAGGGTTATGAACTCTTTGTATAAAAGCCTCTTTATAAATAAGATTTCTTAAGGCTGTACTGATTTTGTTATCTGAGAGAGGGAGTGTGGGAAGAAACGTACAATACCGGGCAGAGAGCAGGCAGCGAAGGCGAAGTTACAAAGTTCAGGGAAGCGTGGTTACAAAACTCTTTTCTTTGGATCACTGACATTCTCCTGAATTGGCCTTTTTAGAGAAGAAAACGAATGGTAGAGGTGAATCCAATTTTAGATCAAGCTCATCTAGAGTGTATCTATTTTCTGAATGATTATCAATGTGGAAACAAAATGATCATTACCGACAGAAGTATTCCAGAGTCTCTCTGGTAATCGCCCACATCCCAAGCTACGTGATCCCTGGGACAGGAGCGTATGATGGAAGATTTTAAACTGTGTGAACTGAGAATGGATGGCCTCCAAAGCAGGTGTCTCCAGATCCCTTGTATTATATTTAAGGGTTGAGCAAGTATTGCTATGAAATTAGTTTCCCAAGAGAATATCTAAAGACAATAAGGCAATATATGTCATAATGAGTGTTTAATTTATGGTTCTTAAGTTGTGTCTTTGGTCCAGTTAGTGAGGGGTGTGAAAGTGTCATTTCTTCTATAGAAGAAAAGTACAGAGTTTGAAGAAAGGAAGACTTTCTGTCCATTATACTAAAAAGGGAGCTCTGGTGGCACAGCAGTTATGCATTTGGCTGCTAACTGAAAGATTAGTGGTTCGAACCCACTCAGGAGCTCTGCAGGAGAAAGACATAGCACTCTGTTCCCATAAAGATTACAGCCTAGAAATACCTAGGGAACAGTTCTACTCTGTCACATGATGTCGCTATGAGTCAAAATCGACTTCGTGGCACCAAACAACAGCAACAAAAATTGTACCAAAAAGCCCCCTTTCCACACTATATTGTTTTATACACAGTTGGTGTGTCTTGTGTTTCTTGTATTCTTTCAGTCCCTAGGAAATGTCAGAGAAAGTACGTAACAGGAAAGTTAGGAATTAGTTCATAGGTAATGTGTATAAAATTCTTCAGTTGTATTTGGTGTCTGAATTTTTGTCCTCTGAACCATGAGTCAGAATCAACTCGATGGCAACTAACAGCAACCACAACAAACATCTCTTTGTGACCCTGTTTTCCAACTGTGCAGTAATGAGCTTTACCATTAAATTCTCATACGGTATTTTTTCTAATGTGGCCATAATGAGAAGACCCTTCTCACAGATTATCGGTGCTTTACCCCATGCCCATTTCCCTCCTAGGTAACCAGAGTTGGGGCAGTGTGGAGCAGGGAGGGGAAAGGAAGCTTAAATGCCTATTCCAGGAGTTAGGAAATCAAGTTCAACTTTGTAGACAGTGTTCTGAAAATAAAGAAAGAAGGCTCATTCTATGGCATACTTGATTTTGACCAAAGACTAGTTGAGTTTTGACTTTACCGTCTTTACTTAGAAACATGAAGCTTTCCATTGTCATTTGTTCCCTTGGGTGTATGTGGTCATTGCTTTAGCTGTTAGATAAGCTGCGAGTAATGGCTTTCTAACTTTATTTGGCCAGTGATGGCAGGGCTAACGCAGCAGGCAGTGGAAATGTGTTCTCTCCAACTTCTTAAATGAAATGAGAGCTCAGGTCCCAGCAGCCAGTGTGGACTTCACTTCCAAGATTTGTGCATGCATGTACACATTTCCCCCAATTTTTTTTTTTTTTTTTTAAAGAAAAGATGTACTTCCCTCAGTCCAGTGTCACTTTTTAACAATGCCTTGTTCCTTCCTTGCAGCCAGTGTTCTTGAAGAGTGGTCTGCCCTTACTAACTCCACTCTCACCCCCTGCTCCATCTTTGACTCATTGGAATCCAGCTTCTGCTCCCCTCCCTTGACTCAGGCTGCAGCTGCTAAGATCACCAGTAACCTGCTAACTCACATTTGATGAACCTCTTCCACATCTTTCTTGACTTCCTGACATTTCTAACACTGTTGTCTTCCCCTCCCTTGGCTTCCTTGACACTATTCATTGGTGGTTCTATTCCTTTGTGAGTTGTAAGGTCTGGTCCCTTCTTTTTCTCCTCCTTTGTGTCCTCTTCTGCCTGTCCCTTAGGAGTTCAACCTTCTTAGCTTCTCATTTGGGGATCTCAGTGCCACCGTGACTTCAGATTCTATCTGTCCATAGGACATCCACCTCAAACTTGGTATTTTCAAAGCTGAACTCTTTAGTTTCCTGTTCTTCCTTCTAAATTTCTGTCCGATAAATACAACCAGTATTTGTCTCACCATCTAAGCCCCCAGACTCGAGTATCATTCTGATTGTTCTTTTTGGAATGTACCCTCATAATTCCTTCTTCCCCAAGACCTTCACAGTAAGCTTTGCTGTGACTGTGTCCTTTTCCTGCCCCTGGAGTGCATTTATGGTGCTCCCACAGACCCATGTACATACTTCTGTTACTCCATCTACCCATTTGTATCTTGATTGTGTGTTCCTCTCCCTCCCTCACAACTACTTCCATGGGCTACCCATTTTTGTGTGCTCAGTATGTGTGTGTGTATATATATATATATATATATATATATTTAATGACCATATATATTTAAACAAATAAATGAACAAAATGGAATTAATTTTTTAAAAAAATAAGTAATGGAATTAACACATGTAGGTAAAAACAATGCCATGTTCTTCAGACTGTCAGGGACAATGGAAGTGGTTGGTGCCTGTGATCCAACAAACACCTTTTCAAGCTCATGTCAAACCACCATTGTCAGATCATTTCATTGTGTTAACTGATAGTTTAAATTTGAATGTGCCTCCCTAAGAATATGCTTGTAGGCTAATGAAAAGTACAATTCTCAAAAGAAGAAAACTTACCATTTGTACCTTTAGATAAATTAACTTTATATTTAGCTCTGGGTTTAGCAGTCTGCTGCATGAATACCAAAGAGAGTTGTATTCCAGGTTGTGGTGTCTAATGTTAAATAATAAGGGAATCACTGAACATTTTAGGGAAGGGAAAGATTTGCTGTGAAAAAGCAAGGATGAGAGAGAAAATTAGACTAGAAGTGTAACAGCCAGAAAGAGCTTTAGACCAGAGAATTGCCAATGAAGCAAGGTTGTAGTTACTAATGGGAGTTGACTTACTCTGGTACTACCTGAATCCATGCTGTGCTCACTGACCCTGTCATAAACAATAGGACTTTGGTGCCAGGAGCGTCTCTGCAAACACCCAAGCTACTCATAACTAGGAATAACCGACAAATAAGCAAAGGTCACCTGTAATCTGCAAGGGATGGTAATGTCCACCTCAAAAGAGAATGCCATAACATAGTTAACAAAAATCACAGTCTGCATCCTAGTGCAGTGAGTGACATCTGGGGTCTTAGAAGCTTATCCACAGGTCTCAGTTCGCCAAGAACAAAACAGTAAGAAAGAAACAAAAAGTGCAGTGGAGAAACTAGTCTACGGAAGCCACAACCTCACCATCCTGAGACCAGAAGAGCTAGATAGTGCCCAGCCAGCACCACTGACCCAGGGCCACAGTACCTGGTCCCAGATAGAAGGGGGAAAAAATATGGAGCAGAACTCAAGTTCTAACTTTAAAAAAAGTCCAGACAAACTGGAAAAGTAGAGAACAGAGAGCCCCCGAGGCTGTCACCCTGAGACATTCTTTAAACCTAGAACTGAGCCTTATCCAGAGACCACCTTTTAAAAATAAAAAATATTACCCCTATGGTCAGTGCCCTCCTTCAAAACCACCAGTATGACATCTAAAGTTCAACAATTTCTTAAAAGCTAGGATGAGACGATAAGGGGGCAGTGAAACTAGAGCACTGGAAAGGGAACAAACAAAACACAACTAAAGAGAATGTTGGCACATTTGTGGTGAATGTAACTGATGTCAAGGAACAATTTGTGTGAAAAATGTCAAATGGGAGCCTAACTTGCTGTGTAAAGTTTCACCAAAAACTCAATAAAATATTATTTTTAAAAAAAGAGAATGCCAACCCCTTGCTGAGCACCAGTGTGCACGAGAGCTTATTACCGGTAATGCAGGTACCGGTCCCCCTGTGTCGTCAAGGGAAGTTCAGGCTTACATGCTGCACTGGAAATTAAGAGGAGGGCTCACAGGCCTCAAGGCATGATATATTTTACTCCATCTTCACTTTAGAGCGGTAACTAACTTTCTCTGAGAAGACTGAAAATTAAAATCACAGACATTGACCAGTTTAGAAGTACTAGTCATTTTTAATTTAATGGTCAGAGTGTGGTGGTGATAGAGGTTTGTTCCAGTAAGATCTGCTGGCACGTTTCCTTTTCCCCCAGATTAACACTCATGTGAGGACACTTAGAAGAACCAGCATCCAGCCCAAATGCCTTGTCATAGCAAGTTCCACATACAAATATGAAGGGTATTCTTGTGGTGTAGACTTAAAAATAAAAGTGCCTCTTGGCTGTATTTTTGTGACATCTTTTAACCTCTACCTGAGTTCTGAGTGGCATATTTATGCAAGAGGTGACAAATCTCCAAGCTCTATTATTGTCAGTAAGACAATAATAACAAGAATGATGATGATGACAAGTCCCTACCATTCTAGCTTTCAGGCTACTTAAATATGCATGCAAAGTAAGTATATATAAACAATATGTGTTAGCAGACTTCAGAACCATGGTCACTTCTGGTGGCGACTTGAGATGGCCCCGGATCCTGTAAAGTTTGGGAGTGGGCCATAGAAATTGGCATATAGGTGGACATAAGCATTAAAAACCAAAAGCAGAGAGAAGGACAGGGAAGTCCAAGGTGTGATTAGATGACACTGAATCCGTCACTTTGCATGGAGCCATGTGTGTTGCGTTGAGTAGGGGGAGAAACAGCTAGAACAATGGATGGGAGCCGGATGTGCCTCAGCTGGAAGTCAGGAGAGCTTGGCCAACCTGTAGTCACAGGGTCCATTAAGATGGGAAGTAGTGTGATGAAAGCCACATGCTGAGGTTTTTAGATGTGTGGGAAAGGTAGCACTTAAGAGTTGTTGTAATTGAGTGTGAGGGAAGACTGTAAATAGGGTGTCTGGCCATCCACTATTGTAAATTGCTTTTTATTGTCATTAAAATTTGTTTAAAGCACAGCTGTAATCCTCTTGGATATAAATGGCCCATGTTGAATCAAATCAAGAAGCACAGAAATGTAGAATGTTCTAAGGGTGTAAGTCAATAGGTTAGATGATCCAATAAACCCTCACCCGTAACTTCTGAATTCCAAAATTGTATATGCCACCAAACCATAAATTTCCTCGTAAAATGCAGTACAGTAGGACTTCCCATTGACAGATGCCTTATCTTCTCAGGTTTTCTGTGATTCCTGTTACTATATGCATAAATGTAACCAAGAACATCTGTGATAAACTTCCACCCATCCATCCTAGATTCTATAGACATTCCCTAAGAAAGGGAAAGGGAAAAAAAAAAAAAAGATTGGCTGCTGCAAAATTTACTAAAAAGACAGAAGAGAGATGACACAATATATATCTCACCAAGCCACAGAGTGGGGTGACTCAGCTCTCAGCTAGACCCTCAGTATCTGACTTGATTCTCAGCTGCTTAAGGAAAGAAGATCCCAAAATGGTGTACCAGTCTTCCTGAGTCTCCTGAGCGATCCTGTCTCCCCCTTTCGCAAACCTCTTTTCTTCCCAAGTTTTCTTTCCACAGTCGTCCACCACCACCACCACAGCCTACTGAAAGCTCCTTCTCCCACTGGGGATATGAAAATTACATTAGAAAATGTCAAAAGGGGAAGCAGCCTAGAGCTAGTGAGGGAAAGAGCTTGCTGCTCAGAGTGTTTTCTTGTAGTTTAAAGGGCTTCTCCCGGTGAGACCCATTTGCTACCTAGCCCAGTGAGTCCCAGTTAGCAGGGCTGTGGGTCTCCAGGTAGAGGCAATGGTCCCAGCCCCAGCAAGAAATGCAACAGGTGACACTTTGACAATTGCTTGCATTTCACGTAGAGCTGCTATTTGCTGTTCACCACAGTCACGTGACCTTTCATCTGGTTTTCTTTGGCGAGTCAGGCCTGGGAAGCTGTTTGGAGGCCCAGTGTGTAGTGCAGGTGGTAGAGGCAACAAATCTAATGTGAACCCTTTGTTTTACTGTGTGCCAACTATGTACCCGGAGCTAATAGGAACTTGCTGTTTTTATGTGTTTATTGCCCCAGAGCTCCCTGGAGAGAGAGAGAGAGATGTTGAAGGCAAAGGTGACAATTGATGGGAACATGTCAAAGCAGACAAAACACACCCGAGCTGGCTGTTTTGACCTTGTGCTTTAGTGTAGATGGGCAGAACCAGGTATAACCTGCCCCCTGCTGCCTAACACAGAGAAGTACATGTAAAATGTACTTTCCATTAAAAAGAATTGTAGTCTGAATGTCTGTGGTGGGTGGAAAACAAACTGCAAAGAGTTTGCAGAATCAAGGAAGCAGTGCAGGTCACCTAGATCATGTGCGGTGTGAATATGAAGGGAGAGTGAGAGAGTTGGAGCAGCTCTTTTAAAAAAAAAAGCCCTGATTTGGGGGTTTGGAGAGCTGCCTCTTTAATTTCTCTGTAGCCTTGCTTCTCGAAGTATGGCCAAGGGACCAGCAGCTTCAGTGTCACCTGGATGCTTGTTCTAAATCTGGAGTATCTCTGGGACCCCCTAGACTTCCTGAATCAGATTCTGCACGTTAGCCCAATCCCCCAGGTCATTCATGTGTACACCACATATGAGAAGCCCTGAATGTAGCTTCAGAAGGAGTGTTAAGCCAGTAAAGTGCTATGGAGAAGCTCCACAGTGTCTAAGGTATGGGTCAAATGGAATAGCACTTGCACAGTGAATAAATACAACCCAGTAGGAGAAGGTCATCTAATCCTGTGTGACAGAAAGATCATGACTGCTTTATGTCCTTTTTTCTTAACACATTTCATTAGCCCCCACATTTCACTGTTTAAATACACCCATTACTTGCTAAATTCCAGCAGTAACAAGCGTTTACCAAGCAGTGTCTTTCCAAGTCAGTCTGTCCCAGCAAGTATTTGATAGGCGTCTGATTTTCTCTCTGGCAGTCTCTGGTGTTTTCTGTCCTTCTTGTTTGCTCTAGTCTTCTCACTCCCTTCCTCACTCCTCCTCTTACTGATTAAGAGCAGTGACTTGACCCTGCAGAACTGAGCTCGCCCAGTGGCATTGTCAGGCTGTTGCTAACCCAGAGTGTTCTTTTCTGCGCCAGGTCAGGGAAGAATGCCGGCTCCTGAACGCCCCACCTGTTCCGCCCCGAAGTGCAAAGCCTTTGTCCACAAGCCCCTCCATTCCTCCTCGCACAGTCAAGCCGGCGCGGCAACAGACTCGTTCTCCCAGCCCCACCTTGTCCTACTATTCTTCAGGGCTGCACAACATGTAAGTCTTCATGCCAGGTCCCACTTCAACAAGGTTCTTCTCATCAGCCAGTTCACAGGTTCTTGAGAACATTTACGAGATAGCCAAAACCTAGGTAGAGCAGTGGGAGAGGAAATGTGTTTTGTTTTGTTCCATGGAATTTTACTGGAAAGAGCAGGATGGAGACCCAGTTGGTTTTGAGCTCAGATGGCAGAGTCGATGTTTTAGGAAGAAAAGAAATCGTAAGAATCTGTGAAAAGTGCAGTGATTATGGCCAACTGTATTCTCTTGGAAGCAACCCATGGGCTTCCATCGGTTCTCACAACCCAGCATCTAGTTCTTTCTGCTTTGACTTCGATGCATGCAGACAGACACCAGCCTTCAACTAGGACCTGAAATGGAAAGGGTCCTCTGAGTTTCCACCCACTACAGGAATCCCTTCTTGAACATCGCTGCCAGGCAGCCATTCACTTCTGTCTGGATCCTTCCACTGCCGTGAGCTCATTCTTTTGCAATGCAGCTCATTCCATTGTTGGCAAATGCTAATAATTATTTTTAGAGATCTTTCATAATATTGTGTTGAAATCTATCTGCATGTAACTTGCAATTATGTCTTATGTCTGGAAAAACAAAAAACAGGTCCACCCCCTTCTCTTTGTCACCCCAAGAAAATTTGAAGTCAGCTATGATGTAAGTCTTCACTCCTCCAAAAGAAACAGCCTCAGTTCAGCCCACTGTTTCTCTTGGCATCACCACCCAATCAGTCCCTCGTTAGCCTGCTTACCTACCTTTGAGCACACTCTAGTTTCACTGTTGCTCTTAAAATGTGGCACCCAGAGCTGGAAGTACTACTACAAATGTTATCCTTAAGTTTAAAGCCCCTCTCCTGCAGGTTTTTTTGTTCTCCAAACATTTAAATCTTTATATTAATGTTACTGAATTGTACATGAACCTGGGCAAGCTGAGCATTTTATTTAAACTTTTCCTCCTGCTTCAGACTTACTGATGTAAATAGAGTCATGGATGGTGATGATGTGGTCACTGTTGCACAAAGCTGGCAAGCATGAGACACCTGTTTCACTCGATACTCACCCACAGCAGACATCACTAATCAATCATGGCATCTGTGCTAACTAAGCCCAATTATGACTTAAGAATTTTTTCATCATAAAAATCCAGACATCATCCACTAACTAATGGTCAAAATTTTCTTGTTTGTTTCTAAAAACAAGTGTATGTATGTATATGTGTGTAATATGGCATTTTAAATCATTACATCCATATTTATAATTACTAGTATATTTTATTAAATATTATTTTAAAAACCTCAAGTTAGTTTATTGAGTGAGTGAGTGATTAGAAATATTTTTTCCTAACTACCTTTTTCTATTCGTATTATTCTGTGGATAATGAAAGGCTTGGCATTTTGGCTTTTATTTTCACTAATCCACTTCTGTGTTTGCTTTTAAGCAGCGTTACTAAAAGTGACACAAGTCCTTCTGAAAGTGCTCCTGTGTCCTGCTATCCATGCAACCGAATGAAAGCTGATTCTGTGGACCTAAAATCCCCATTCGGAAGTCCTTCTGCTGAAGCTCTGTCCTCCAGGCTTTCGTGGCCTAACCATTACACAGGAGCATCAGAGAGCCAGACTAGGAGTGATTTCCTATTAGATCCGAGCAGGAGCTATAGTTATCCTAGACAAAAGACACCAGGCACACCAAAGAGAAACTGCCCAGCACCTTTTGATGTTGATGGCTGTGAGCTCCTGACCAGCCAGCTTGAACCCAGCTCCATCACTGCAGAATTCAGTAGCAGCATGTCTGGTTGTCCCAAGTCAGCGAGCTACTCTTTGGAGAGCACCAGTGAGAAAACTCTTGCAGCTGGCACGACAAAGCAGAGTATTTCATGCCCTGCCTTACCCCCACGGGCCCCAAAAACAGTGGAAGAAAGAGCTGCCCCTGAGACATCTCCTTTGCCTCTGAAAATTGATGGTGCTGAGGAAGACCCCAAGTCTGGGTCACCAGACCTCTCCGAGGACCAGTATTTTGTTCAAAAGGGCATGCAGGACATCTTCTCCATCTCCTGTCCCTTTGCATCTCCACTCCGTCTCCAGCTGGTGCCTCGGTCTTGTGGTGATGGCTCCCCGTGGCAGCCACCAGCTGACCTTTCAGGACTCTCAATAGAAGAAGTGTCCAAGTCTCTGCGGTTCATTGGTTTGTCTGAAGATGTCATATCATTCTTTGTTACTGAAAAGATTGATGGGAATTTGCTTGTTCAACTGACAGAAGAAATCCTTTCTGAGGATTTCAAATTGAGCAAACTGCAGGTGAAGAAGATAATGCAATTCATTAATGGCTGGAGGCCCAAAATATAGCCAAATAACCCCAGCTAGCATGGAACAAAACTGATCATTTTGTGTGCTAGAAGGGGAAGGCTGGGACATAATTTCATGTTTTTGCACTAAAAACCTTCTCTGTAAATAGGGATAAGGGACACTCTTACTATGCAGATTACGTTTTTTGAATGGTGAACAGGCTATTTTGTACATCAATAAAAATGCTGTACAGAACACATAGAGGTGTGCCTTGTACATCACTCAACACTCAACAGCTGCTAAAAGGAAAAAGGCATGTTCCAAGAATTCATTCTTAACCCAAATAGGTTTATGTGAGAAGGTATGATATTTATTACAAAATAGCCAAAGCTGAAAGACATAAAAATCTTTAAAAAAAAAAAAACACTTTTGAACAATAATTCCCTTCTTTGGAGAAAGGGTTGACTTCAGACAATTATCTATATTCTGTGCTCTGTCGTTTCGATTGCTTATTGCTAATTGTTTAACTCTTGTGCCTGAAAATGTTAGTAATATGAAATGACACTTTAATGTTATATGCTTGGTGGGAAAATCTTTTATCAAAGACATATTGCAAAAGTCATCTGTTAATGGAGGATATGTGGTGTCCTTAGAAACTATACAAATCATGCCCACAGTAATTTATCTATAACTGCTGCTAATTTAATTGAGCAGAAAAAAATATATATATACATATATATATATATATATATATATATATATATATATATATATATATACATAATACACCTGCACATGTTCTAAAATGTCATTCTGGGTCACGTTTTAGATCATATCTGTTCACTTTCAAAGATCTATTGAGGTTTTAGGGCTGAAAAAGTGGACTCTCTTAGAATAGGGGACAGAATGATTCCAAAGATTCTCAGAACCCTGTCATTCGAAGTTGAATCTCATTAGGCTCACAACCGAAGACTTGGAACAAATCGCTAGAGTGTCTGTATTGAAGGATTAAATTTGCCTTTAAGCCCATTATAGGACTGGTTTTTACATATAATACTTCCATGTCGGTATCTGGGGAAATGACAGTTTCTGCCAGATGATAATTCTTCTCTGGTCTGAGGGTCTTAACTGACCTGAAGTCTGACAGAAGTCTAAGGACAATTTCTTAGAGCATGTTAACTGTTCTCAGCATGTTTCATGCTTTAGGAGAGCTCAAAAGTCAAAAATGCCATCGCCTATTATTACGTGTGCTACATCTGTTGAATAATTAGAAAAATATCAGTAAGAGTACTTTCTATTGCCCAAACTTTTTTCCTCTCTTCCAATTTTATTCCAAAAATTTCAGGATGTTAGTCTGACAGTTTCTACTACATGTGATTAAATATTCCAAAACAAATCAGCATTGTCCTCATTCTTTTCGAAGGAATATAAATCTTGGACAAGTTTAAGTTTGAGCAAGATGCCATCCACACAGCCCTACCTCCACCATGGTCTGCCCCAAACTCTGGACGTACAGGCAGTCTGTGATCAAGCTGCAGCCTCGGTGCTGGGCCAGTCAGCCAGTATCTTGTCAGTGTAACTTGCAGGATTAGCTTATGTTCTATTACCTGCTCTTTCTGCTCACAAAAAAAAATAAATAAATAAAGACAAGATATTTTGATCTTTCTAAATACACATCTACACACCAGTCTAATTTTGCAGCTCTTGTTTTTGTTCTGTGCAATATAACTTTATTTCTTGGCATTAAATTTCAATCGATCTCATGGTTACAGTTATGGTGAATTGATAGTGATTCTCATTTTCCATCTTAAATAAAAAAACAGTTGTCATTGAGTCAGTCCCAACTCATTGGTGAATCCATGTGTGTCAGATTAGAACTGTGCTCTGTGGTGTTTTCAATGGCTGATATTTCAGAATTGATCCCTAGGACTGTTTTACAAGGCACCTCTGAGTGGACTCAAACCCCCAACCTTTCACTTAGCAGCTTTGTGTGTTAATTTACACCATCCAGGGACTCCTTTTCCCTGTTAGATATTCTTTTAATTAAAAAAAGGGGGGGGGAGGGTGAAAGGGGAGCTTTTATTTTTTCTCCTAAATGTCTCCCATAATATAAATAGGTAAAAACAATACTCTAAAATTTGTCACACTAGAGCACCCCTTCCACAGTAGACAACACATCTGTGAAGTTTCCAGTACTACATCACATGCCGTGAGACCCCTCAATTACTTTAATGTTTAGTAAGCATTCTTTTGTAGGAAGGGGAACTCCCTTAACAAGCTAATGTCTCCGAACTTTCCTTTAAAATGAAAACATGAGATGCAATTGAAAAAATGGGCGTTTTCCTTGTCAAACTTGCTGAATTAGTTTTAAAACACTTGGCACTTAGACACAACTCTCGAATTCTGGAGGAGGAACAAAGCTGGGTTTGCTTTACCAAGAATGTTGTCCTCATAGACAATCATCTCTTTTTATCCCCCCCCCCTTTTTTTTTCCTTTTGCAAAACTTTATACAAAATAGTTGTGTTTTTTTTGTTTTTTGTTTTTTGTTTTGGTCTTGTATTGATTGCCAATATGGTGAGTCCTTGAGGGCAGGGACCACAACCTTCCATTCGTACATTCATTTCACTGATTCATTGAACATATTGAGCAGCTTTTTTGTGCTAGGCACTATGCTGGTGCTGATTCTACAAGGCTGAAAAAGACAGCTCTTACCCTCTTGGAGCACATATTATTTGTATTTGAAATCACAGTTCCTGCTATCGTGAATGTATGAGAGAGATGAAATCATCTGGGCAGTTGGATGTAAGGAGTTAAGTGTGTCTTGTCTTTAAAGAATCCAAAACTAGGAGAAATGACAGCCTCTCAAAGAAAGTGTAAAATAAATACCACCAGACCATTAAAGCTTGAAATATATTTGAGGCAGAAAGCAGCCTTGTCTCCCACTGGTTAATTTTTCCTTTTGTTGACTTGGAATATTTTTTCATTTTAATAAATGTATTCTGTTATCTGTAAAGCTACAACTAAATATCATCGCAGTAGACCACTCCTGAGCTGAAAACCTGTCTGGAGAAGGTGGCAAGACCTGACTAGACAAGACCCTCACACCCCCGAGAGAATCATGACAGATGTAGAGAGGAAGTATGAAGGAGACAGCCCTTCCCTCTCAAAGCTTTCGTTTTTCAGTGGAAAGTGAATTCAGATATCCCCATAGCTGCACCTTTTCTAACCAACCAGCTCAAGATGGCCCATCTTCTCCTGACAGGTTCCTGCAGTCCATGTAGCAACCACAGTGCTTGTCTCTAAACAGAAGCCTTTTTGAGATTCTTAAACTGATGACTGAAATTGTCCCAGCCCTCATCAAAAAGAGAGCAATCAGCAATAAACCAAGCCCAGAAGCTAAAATCTAAAACGTGAGCGTGACCGTGTTGAGAGGAAGAACTCAAACACTCACAGATCGGTTCCTTCTCAGAATCTTGTAAATGCTTCTAAGTTCTCTCTTCTTTAAAGTTGAGCTGCTCAACTTTATGAACTGTGAAATTTACACTTATGCCCTTTCGGCCCCACAGATACCATTCGCGTTTATGAAGCCTCGGCAAACTGCCCATTTGGCTAACTATGGTAATATTTATTCTTGTCTCATGTAGGATGAAACAACAGTCTTTTGGGAAGCATGACAATGGACTCTGACTGTTCTCAGATACATGCATGAACACCTGCTTACATGCCAGACCCATAGTACATCCATGAAACAACTCCTCAGGAAGTTTGGGGGATGAGCATGTGGAGGGTCCTTGACCTTCCAAATAGTTTGTATTAAAAAGCCACTAATAATCATGCCTAACTAGTATAAGATGAACATTTTGGAAAACAAAACACTCCTCCAAAGAAGCCTGGTAAACTCTTCAAAGAAAATTTCAATCTCAGTCTACCAGAAATGTTAAATCTGCAACTGATACACGAGGTATTCAGAACAGTGTGGCCATGAGACCACTTCCACTATTTACCTAGAAATGTAGAGGCACCAGGCTGTTAGGACACAAGAAGTAAGCTGTCCAGAGTAAATGGTAGAAAGTAGGACTTTAATACTGCAGAATTGTGATATTGTAGGATTTTTATGGCCACCTCTCATAAAATCACATCATTTAGTCTTCGAAACTTGGTGTTTGAAAATTTGTCTCATTGTAAAAGCCTGGAACAAGGGGTAAACGTGATTTCAGTTAAAATTATATACAAGTCTCTTCTGTAATTTTGCTGCTCTAACTTTTAGGCTATGAATTTTGTAATAGAGCTTACCAGATTGTGAATTTCCTTTGTTTACAATCTCATGATAGGTAGTAGGGCTCAGATAATGTCTTAGCTATAAATTTGTTCTCCTGTTTTCATAATAAGTTCCATTTGAAATATTGTTTAAGCTACTAGCCTAAAAAAATAAACTCAATTAATGAAAAACTGGGGAGTTTTCCTTAAGTGGGAATAGTGTATTCTTTTCAAAGAATTTTGTAACCATCTTCACAGTTTTCTTTGCTTGGAAAACTTGGGTTGTTAACAACCAGTTAACAATTGTATTACTTTCCAGAGCATTATCTTAGGGGCCCAATTTGTACCTCAAGATAAACACAGTATATATGTCTAAAAAAAAATCATTGTCTATTGATTTAAATGGTTCTGAAATGTCTATAAATAAAGAGATTTTTAAAATTACTCATCTTGCAATTGTTTCTTAGTAATTCAGACCTAAAGCTTGGTTTTTTAGGAGCATTTTTCCCCATCTGCCATCAACATCTTTAAAAAATACTATTTCTTTTAAGTATTTAATGTATTTTTAAAATGCTTAAAAAGATACCATGGCTGTGTATGGAACTTGTCTGAAAGAATTCTTCATATTAAAAGCCCATTCTGTATTAATAAGAATTTCAGACTGTGGCTATTGTACGTAGCAGAAGCTGGTAACAAGTTACCTGATGGGATTTGAAAAGAAAATAGTACCTGTGTGGTCTTAGAGGAACAGACAGACATAGGTGAACTAAACAAACAAAAAAACCCACTGACATCAAGCTCAGTTGGCATAACATACTACACAAAACATTATTCCACCTTCTACTTTGGTGAGTAGCGACTGGAATCTTAAAAGCTTGCAAGCAGCCATCTAGATGCAATGATGGGTCTCTCCTCATCCAGAGCAAGGAAGAGTGAAGAAAATCAAAGATTCATGGGAAGAATTAGTCCTAGTGACTGTACACCATGCGATCCGCAGCCTATATGACTATGAGACCAGAAGAACTAGATGGTGCCTGGCTACCACTGTCAACCACTCGGGGATCTACGTAAGAGATCCTGGATAGAGAGGGAGAACAATGTGGAATGAGACTCAAAATCATTTGGAAAAATAAAAGGGGGTACGAGGTTTGCTGGTCTGATAGAGCCTAATGGAACCATTGAGACTGTGGCCCCTGGTTGCCCTTCAGGTCTGGAATTGAACCCACACCTGTGGCTTCCAGCCAAACAAAAGACAGGCATATGAATTGAACATTTACCTGAGGTAGATACACTCCTTGGAGAGAACAATCATGGGAGAAAGAAGGGCTGGAGACAGCTCAGGGGGCAGGAGTGCATGGAGGGATGGACACTGGGAAGAGGTAACTATGGGGAGGAAGTGGGAGGGGAAGTGTTGCATTGTGGTAAACTGTGGTCAATGTCATGAGACAAAGTGTATGTGAACTGCTGTATGGAAAGTGAATTTGCTCTGTAAATTTTCACCCAAATCACAATAAAAAAAAAAAAAACTGTCATCAAGTGGATTCCGACTCAGCAACCCCATTGGGTTTCCGAGGTGGTAAATCTTTACAGAAGTAGATTGTCCAGTCTTGCTTCCACAGGGTGGCTGGTGGTTTTGAACCACCAACCTTCTGTTTAGCAGTCAGTTGCCTTAGGTGCTGTGCTAGCAGAGCTCCTTATAGATGAACTAGTGAGGTATAAAACAGTAAGTGTACATGTTCACCTGGGGAAGAGGAAAATCGTACAAATTCCTATCTCCTTGGCTTATGTGCAGTTTAATTTATGTAATTGCAGCTATTGTAAACTGAGAGAAGTGTTGGGGGCACTGGAGAAAAGTCAGGAGCATTCACCATGCTGCAGCATCCACCAGTAACTGTACAGAGAAGTTGGAGAATGGCAAGTAGGGGTCAGTTAAGAGAGCCTTTATTGTACTTGGAGTAGTGTGAAATAGCTTCCCAACATTTTATGTCCTTAATCTTCTCATCTTATTTTACTAAACTAAAAGGATCCCCAAATCCTTCATTCTTCTTATATTTAAACCTCCCACTGCCCAGCCCCCAGCCCCCATTTCACAGAAAACCTGTGACTAAATCCACTCACGGTCACTTTCCTGGGTTTCAAGGATGTGCACCGGGAGAACGTATACAATTAACATGGGTTAGTCAGCTCTGCATCCACGGGTCTACTCACTAGGTCCTCCTAGTAGTACTTAGAAACACACTAGGACATTGTTGTTGTTGTTGTTGTTATGTGCCGTCGAGTCGGACCCGACCCATAGCGACCCCTCCTTGGGTTTCCGAGGCAGTATCGCTACGGAAGTAGGATTGCCCAACCTTCCTTCCGAGGAGTGGCTAGTGGGTTTGAACCGCCAGCCTTCTGGTTAGCAGTCAAGTGCTTTAGCCACTATGCTACCAGAGCTCCTACTAGGACATTGGACTTCCCAAATTGAATATTGCAAAGTAAATTTGAGCTTAGAAATAAGTTGAATTAGAACCAAATAAAGGAGGCCTGATGGCACAGTGGTTAACACTGGGCACCTGGGAGAAAGACCTGTGATCTGCTTTGTAAAGGTTGCAGCCTAGAAAAGCAACAGGGCAGTTCTCTTTTGCATGGGGTCTTCAAGAGTTGAAAATTGACTTGACAACACACAACAAGAGAAAACAACTATTCTCCATTTACTACATACCTGAGGTTAGAGAAGTCCAAATCATTGAAAATAATAAGTACTGAATAAACTTACTTGGCTGAAATGAATTTTTCTCCAAGATGTTGCCCTTCCGTTTCAGACCCTCTTTGCTAACTAATACACACCCTTCAGGATTTACCAAGTATCGCCCTCAAACTGATTAGATTTCACTCCTCTGTGCTGACATAGAGAAGTACATAGCAGTGCATATCTGTCTCTTTCAAAACTGGGTTCCTTGATGTCAAGGGCTGCATCTTCAGTTGTATCTTCAAAAGTTGATACCACTTGACGTTCTGTCGGACAATGAATGCCATCATTGTCCTGATGGCCACCAGTTTTGGTGACAAGTTTTCACTTCTGTAAGGCATTACGGCCACATCTAATGTCAAATGAATGGCATCAATGAAACTTTCATTCATCATAAAATATCTGAGCAAACTTTTAAGAGAGACAAAGATGTGAACTTATTTAGAGATCCTATGTTGAGTTTGTATCACTTGCCAATTAAAAACCGTTCTTTTTACACTTTAAATTAAACCAATGATTTCAATTTTTTAACGGATGTAAAATGAGCTAAAAAGACCAATGTTTCCCATATATTGACTCAGATATTGGCTCCAAAAATCATAGGCACTTGAAAGGTGAAATATGTGATTGAATGACTTGAGCTAAGAGTGATGTTAAGGCCAGAGACAGTGATGAGTAAAGACAAGAAAGTGAGTTATCTGCTCAGAGATACAACTGGCCAGGAGGCGTTGTGCAGGGCATAGTGTAAAAGGGCCATGTCAGACCTCCTCGTCTAACTTCAGAAGGAGGGAAAAGAATAATGAAGATCATAGGCTTATTCCTATGAGGTCACAGGAAAATATAGATCATACCTTCTTACCAATTCAGATGCAAGCCCTCCCTCCCATGGCACATTGTATTTCTCTACTACATTTGATAATTCACTGCAGTGCCACACAGAACTCACAGACCATATACATTAATTATGGGGTTTACTAGGGAAGTCAGAGGTTACAACTTGGGATCAAGATCAACTTGGAAGTAACAGGAACAACTCAAGATACAGGTTTTCAATCAAGACAGCTTATTCTCAGCCCCTGCCACCAGGCACTGCTGCCGTCTCGTGCCACGACCACGACCAGTGTTACAGCTCCCCAGTTTGTCAGCTCTCCAGCTCCTAGGTCTAGGAGGTTCTTAGCACAGGACCCTGAGTCCAAAGGACATGCCCCACTTCTTGCCAGCCCTTCTTTTTTGATAGTAGTGAAGTCCTGGTCAACCTACTGGAATGGCAAAGCTGATCAATCCCCTTGGTGTGCCACAGGCCCCTTATTTGCATATCCCAGCAAGAGTTTTACCCTTTTTATTTGCATCGTCCCACCCAATCATTTCATAAGAGTTATAAGACCATGGCTAGAAAGAGCATATAAAAGGAATTCATTGCACCACAATATCAAATGCCATCCATGGGCAGATCAGGTGTAGAGCCAGACGGAACCTTAGAATGATCTGTTCCAACCTGTTCACTTTACAGGAATAAACTCACAGAGTGTAAATGACCCCTCCAGGTCACATATGGGTTGGAAACAGAATCAAGGCTAGAATAAAAACTGATTCCGATTGCATACTCATCCCACTACAGTACTGTCTCCAAATTTGTTTGACTTTTAACTTTTAAAAATAACTTTAAATGTTTTGTTAGTGCATACAGTGCCTTCCTTGGGTCCTCTGACCTCTTTTTTCTAAAGCTAAAAGGTAGGAGGCAATGATGAACTGATGTGAAAATCAATAGAAACTTCTCCCGTTTATCAACAGAGGCTCTGACCATGTCTCCTGGTTTTGGTCAAAAGGGTTATGATTCCATGGAGATACTAAATAATACAGGTGTAAGATGAAGATATGGAAAAGTTTCACACATGGTGCAGACATCTTTCATCCTATGGAATCCGCGATAGCTCTTAGAAAAAGTTTACAAACTTGTGAGCCCAGGTAGAGAAGCTGTAGTACTGAACATGGCCACATGGTGGCGGCATTTGGCTGCTAAGCAGAAGGTCAGCAGTTCAAACCCACCAGCTGCTCTGCCGAAGGAGGATGAGGCTATCTACTTCCATAAAGATTTACAGCCTCAGAAACCCAGTGGGGGTCGCTATGAGTCGGAATCGACTCGATGGCAGTGAGTTTGGTTTTTTAGTTTTAATGACTACTTGAGTCCCTGAATGGTGAAAAAGATTAACCCACCTGGCTGCTAAGCAAAAGATTGGAGGTTTAAGCTCACTCAGAGGCAGCTTGGAGAAAAAGCCTGGAAAGCTACTCTAAAAACTCACCATTGAAAACCCTGTAGAACACAGTTGTACCCTGGCACATACGTGGGGTCATCCAGAGTCAGAACTGACTCAAGAGTAGATGGTTAATGCAGTGGGAGGAGAGATGGCTCAGTAATAGAATTCTCATTCGGAAGAACCAGGTTTGATTACTGGCGATGCACCTCGTGCCAACCACCACCTGTCTGTCAGTAATGGTTTGCATGCTGCCATGATGCTGAGAAGGTTTTAGGAGGTTCTTCCAAACTAAAGTAGACTAAGAAGAAAGGCCTGGTGATCTACTTCTGAAAATCAGCCCGTGAAAACTCTATGGATCACAATATTTTATCTGCAAGCAATCATGAGGGCGCCCAGGACACAGCGGCATTTCATTCCATTGTTCATCCTGTTGCCACGAGTGTGAGGCCAGCTCAACAGCAGTTAGCAACAGTGACTGCACAGCGATTATTCTAGTCACTTCTCGGCTGCGGTACAATGGCAAGTCAAAGGTTAGAACAGAATAACGTTTTAGGTCCAGCCCTATCGAAGATCTCCTTCCTCCCGTTAAGGAGCTCTGGTGACAGAGTGGGTAAGGTAGTTGGCTGCTAGGTGCTAATCACAAGGTCTGTGGTTCAAACCCACCAGCTGCTCCACAGGAGGAAGATGAGGCAATCTACTTCCATAAAGATTTACAGCCTTGGAAACCCAGTGGGAGTTGGCATGATCCGATGGCAGTGGGTTTGGTTTTTTTGGTATCTTCCCATGTCACTTTTCCATTTTCCTCAACCAAAGGCATTAAAATCCTGAGGTTGTGAAAAAAAATAAACAGCAAGAAGTTGCTTGAGAAAGATAAGGAATTTGAAAATAGGGCACTGTACAGTTTTTTTTCAAGCCAGAAGTCCACTGAGGAGGAGAGCAAGTAGCACTGAATGGCTCCGTGATGGATTTTCACCGTGCAAAATTGACCCATCTGATGCTGGGCTATTTCTTGGTTCTGAGTCTGTGCAATTTTGAAAATGAATAGTACAAATCACAAGCTCATGAGTAAGAAAGGAAAAAAAAAAAAAAAATGTACTTCTTTTTCCATTCCTTTGGTTGGTTTTGAATAACAAAACCCTCAACCTGAAACAAAAGCTATCGAACATTACACTAAAGCTGTCGTTCACCTTAGGATTGGGAAAGCACATTTCTGCAGACTTCCTTCTTCACCTTAAACATCAAACCATGAACCTACCTAATTGATCTAGGAAGGAAGTACTCAGAAAAGATAAATCCCAACTGAGAAAAAGGGAATTGTTGTCCAAATTCAATTTTTGCGTAAATGTTTACACTTCATTTTCTATGCTCGTTCCTACCCTGTGTAGTGCAAATTTTGACAAATTAAAGGAAGACTTTTCAATTCAGTTTAAGGAGATGACTGATTTGTATAAAATCCAGCAAACTGCCAAGAATTCCGTTTTCATGGTTCAGGCTGCCATCTTGAAACAGTATAAATGCCTGCTAAAGCTTTCATGTAACCATATGAACCTGTTTTAATTACATTTCAGTGATTCATGAATAAGAATCACAGAGAAATGTCATTGTCTTGAGAGTGGCCCACAGTTCACAAAACCACTGTTCTCCACATTGTTTAATGGTGTGCTTGCTGGTTTCATGTTTCCTTGTTGCCTTTGTCCTACAGATGAAGGCCCTGGCTTTTGGCATGTCGTCAATATGAAGAATGTAGAATTATGCCAGTTCTGCATATGCATCCTACTTATCCCTATGGAATGAAGCTCTGGTGGTGTAGTAGTTAAGGCATTTGGCTGCTGAGCAAAAGGTTGGTGGTTCAAACCCACCAGCCACTCCACAGAAGAAAAGAAAGATGGCACAATCTGCTTCCATAAAGATTTACAGCTTTGGATACCCAATAGGCCAGACCCAACAGGGGTCTCTATGAGTCAGAATTGACTCAGTGGCATTGGGGTTTTTTCAGTTTATCCCTGTGGAAGGCTGAAAACATTTAAGAAAGCAAACTGCTATCACTGAAGCCAATGCCATCTTTTTTTTTTTTTTTTTTT
>NW_006921728.1:129606-131227 GCF_000298275.1 Orycteropus afer afer | reverse complement strand
CGATTTCTTTGAGAGATACCTTATTTGTGGCCTTACCCTGTTGCCAATACCGCCCACTTCAGGGCATCCATCTTCCCTCCATTGGTTTTGTCCCTCCTGAGTGTTCTCCAGCATCAGGATGTGATGGTGGTTTAGGAGTAAAAAGATGTCAGTAGTTGTTGCCGGAGAGGCGGCTTTGATACACAGCAAACCCTCAGACATTCCAGCACCCACTTCCTGGACTGTGGGTTATCCCATTACCAGACTCTTTTAAAGTTATTTCCTAAGTGAGCTCAACTGCTCTCCTAACTGACAATTGTAGGTCTTATTATTCACTGAAATAAAAGACCCCATCTATTCTCTCTCATTCTAGGTTTCTTCTTATACCTCTTTTCCTGGGCCTGCTTAGATCTTTATCCAGACTTAGCCCAAATTTCTCACTCCCTGAATTCTTTTTTACACTCTCATTCTGTCTTGTTACAATGCTTTAAAACATTCTCTAAACCTGATTTCCATAAACTTGTTCTTATTCATAGTTTGCCTTATTCTCCAGGCAAATAGAACTGGAGAAATGTTATTGATCTCATTGGCCTATGGGAGGAGGTAAAACAGCTGGTGTGTGGTTATATGGATTGATTAATTAATTAGTTGAATAATTTTGGGGAAGTTTTGACATTGTTCCCGAACAGGAAGACTGGGCAATCTACTTCCGTAAAGATTTGCTGCTTTGAAAACCCAATAGGAGTCTCTATGAGTCAGAATTGACTCAATGGCAGTGGGTTTGGTTTGGGTTTATAGGAAGTTGGCTGCTAACCTAAGGGTCAGCAGTTCACATCCACCAGCTGCTCTGCAGGAGAAAGATGAGGCAGTCTGCTTCCATAAAGATTTGCAGCCCTGGAAACCCTATGGGGCAGTTCTACTCTGTCCAAAGGGTCTCTATGAGTCAGAACTGACTTGATGGCAGTGCAATTTTTTATGAATGCTAAATACAGATTAAAAATTACTTCTAGTATCAATAAAATATTTATCAGACTCCATCCCCACTCCACCCTCTATCATTCCCCTAAGAGACATTCCAAGTATACTTAGAGAAAAGGGTGTCTCATTTGCTAATTAATACTCAGTTAATCTTCTGTCTCTTAGCCCTGGCCACCTCTACCAGCCCTGCAATGGCCGTAGGGTCACTTCCTGCTAACCATCACTGCCTGGGGCTCCTGAACACGGCCTCTAGTTAGACAGCTGCTCCTGCAAACAGACACCACTTGAGGTGTGCATGTGGATGTTTACCCGCCTGTTGTACCCATTCCTGTCCCACGCCTTCCTCTCCCCAGCACCACTACATGATACTCTGTGATGGCTGCTCCATCAACATGAGTTACATGTGTGCTGCATATAATGTCAGGTGTCCAGCAGTATATATGCATGTACCCACGCACGGCCTCCTAGTCTAAACCCCATGAGGAGAAGAAGTGGAGAGAATAATGAACCATGGACCTCTTCATAACTGTGCCCTTAGCTACATAAATATGCAGCCAAATCTTTGAGACATCACCCATAGAGGCATGATTGGATTCTTCCACGAGGTGTCATCTTCCTTGTCAGAATATGCCTTGAGGTAGGGTTTATTCTTCTAGTGGCAATT
>NW_006921728.1:127540-128926 GCF_000298275.1 Orycteropus afer afer | reverse complement strand
AACAAGTGGGTGGCTGATCCTGGATTAAACCCAAGTCTTTCTGACACCAATGTTCTTGGTCTTATGAGGCGCGTACATGCAAGATGCTCTGGGAGTTTATAGGAGGAGACTGTCACTGGGTCATGGAGCTCAGAGAAGGCTTCCTTCTCTAAAAAGGAACCTGCAGGATTTGCTGAGGCAGTATCACTACAGAAGTAGACTGCCCAACCTTCCTCCCGAGGAGTGGCTGGTGGGTTTGAACCGCCAGCCTTCTGGTTAGCAGCAAGTGCCTTAGGCACTATGCCACCAGAGCTTCCAAGTACAAATTAGAAGATAAAAAAGAAGAAGGAGAAAGTGGAGGATATTCAAGGAAAGAAAACAGATTTGTAAAGTTCTAGAGATGTAGAGAGCATAGCATCATTTGCAGAAACTCTTCTTTAGTGTAATGAGTAAAGAACACTGGTGAGAAGTGAAGAAAAGAGGTAGGAAGAGGCCAATTCATGAAAGTCTTGGGAAAGCAGATTAGGGATCCTTACTTCATCCTGAAAGCAGAGGAGAAACTTTGCTGGTGGAAGTAAGGGGGTTGACCTGAGCAGATGGGATTGCTGTGGATGCAGACTAGAAACGGATTGAGAGAAGGCAAACCTGCGTGCTGAGAACCAATTAGGAGACGGTAAGTAATTCATGCAAAGGGGTGAATGGGCCTAGATGTACCAATGAGGGCATAAAGAAATAGGCCAGTTAGAACAGCATTTAGGACGTAAAACTGAAAGGACTTGGTAACTAATTGTCTTCGTTTCCTAGTACAGCTGTAATAGAAATTGCAAAAGTGGGTGGCTTTGATGAACAGAAATTTATTTTCTCACAGCTTAAGAAGGTAGAAGTCCAAAATCAGGCCACCAACTCTAGGGAAAGGGCTTCTCTGTCCACTCCGGGGGAAAATCCTGTCTTTGCTTCCTGGCGTTCATCTTGGCATGCCTTGGAGATCTCCACGGGGCATCTATCTTTCCCCCGTTTGTGCTTGCTTCTGGGCCTACTCTGCTCCTCTTATATCTCAAAAGTGATTGGCTTAACACCTGCCTTACACTGGTATGATCCCATTAACATAACAAAGAATCCCCATGCACAACTGGGCTTACATCCACATGTACAGGAGTTAGGATTTACAATACATATTTTGGAGAAACTCAGTTCAATCCATAACATGGATCAAACATGGCAATCAATATTTTTCTTTGAAAGAATATGCTTAAAGCCTCCCAACATCCCACGTGCCTGGAGTCTCTCAAACTTCTCCCACTCCCCTTCCAATATAATATGGGAAGAGAGGAGTAGAAGATTAGTAGTTTGATAGTATTCCAGGGGTTGCTAGATATGAGATAATGAAATATGAATTTTATGATAAAT
>NW_006921728.1:116569-117581 GCF_000298275.1 Orycteropus afer afer | reverse complement strand
AGGTGTATGGATATTATCCTATCACTGAGAGCATTGTATTTCAGGACAGATCTTGAAACATCCTTTGTGATGATGAATGCCACACCATTCCTCTTCAAACTGTCATTCCTGGCATAGTAGATCACATGATTTTCTGATTCAAAATGGCCAAAACCAGTCCATTTCAGCTCACAAATGCCAAGAATATCTATCTTTATATGTTCCATTTCATTTTTGACAACTTCCAATTTTCCTAGATTCATACTTCGTACATTCCAATGATTAATGGATGTCTGAAGCTTTTTCTCTTCAATTTGAGTGGTGCCACATCAGCAAATGGAGGTCTTGAACGCTTTACTACCTTCTTCATAGGAGTAAGGCTGGGTTTACTCAGACGGTGCAGCTCTTTCCAAGTCCTATTGTGAGAGCCTTCAAACCTAACAGGACTATTCATAAAGTTGCACGGTAATGTATCAAACAGTCTTTCTTTGCTATTCATGAGGTTTTCTCTGGCCAATTATTTGAGAAGTGGACAGCCTACTCCTTCTTCCTCGTCTGTCTCAGTCTGTAAGCTGGGCTGATACCTGTGCACCATGTGCATCCCGCTGGGTTAGAAACACCAGTGGCTCAGCCTCAAAACTCACATCAACACGTCACCACGGTAGGACAAACCGACAGACAAGTTTGCCTCCCTAAGGCAGTCTCGAGCAAAATCTAAGGCTTTATAGTGGGTTTTATTTTATTACAGCCAGGGAAGAAAAATTCCCAAATCCACCTCTGTCAACCATATCCATCCAAGCCTTTCCCTCTGCTTGAGACTCCCAAGGAGTTTACAAGAAGAAATAGAAAGCAAGAAAGTACCACTCTGATAGAACTGAGTTCAAGTCTAATTCCAGTGCAGCCCTATGATAAAGCTGGGTTGGAGAATGCAACTTGGGCCTCCCAACCAAAGCCTGCACCCAAACTCTGAGCTTATACCTCTCTAACCCTTACAAGATACAGAAACCCAGTGGTCTGCACCTTTAGGTGTGCA
>NW_006921728.1:111291-116469 GCF_000298275.1 Orycteropus afer afer | reverse complement strand
AAACTCCCCCTAGACCGACCGGCCGCTTACAACGCAGTCATGTGATCCATCATGGGAACCACCACTCACAACTGGAGTCCAGCCAAGTTGACACATCTTCAACTATCACAGTAGGTTTGGATCTCAACTTCTTGTTTTGTTACTAGATTGTAAATTCCTATGTCTAATTTCCAGCACGAGTCAGATGCAGTGTGGTGCCTTGTGTGGTGCTATGATGCTAGAAGTATGCTACTGGTATGTTGGATACCAGCAGGGCTAATCATGGGGACATGCCTCAGCAGAGCCTTCAAACTAAGACAGACTAGGAAGAAAGCTCTGGGATCTACTTGTGGAATCAGCCAATGAAAAACCCTTATGAATCACAACAGAATGTTGTCCGGTATAGTGCTAGAAGAAGAGCCCCTTCAATTGGAAGGCACTACACAATGACCACAGCAATGGACTCCAACATACCACTGATCATGAAGGTGGCACAGGACTGGGCACCATTTCATTCTACTGTACGTGAGGTCACCATGAGTCAGAGCCCATGTGAAAGCAGCTAACAACATGTCTAATGTATCTCAGTACTGGCCCCCAGCACTCCGCCACCTGCCCCTCGGCATTGTCCCTCCCAGGCTGTTGTTGTTGTTATGTGCCTATGAGTCAGACCCGACTCATAGCACCCCTCCTTGAGTTTCGAAGGTAGTATCACTATGGAAGTAGATTGCCCAACCTTCTTTCCGAGGATTGGCTGGTGGGTTTGAACCGCCAGACTTCTGGTTAGCAGTTAAGTGCCTTAGGCACTATGCTACCAGAGCTCCCCCTCCCACAGCATTTAATAAATATATATGCCACTGGATGGGTGAATCTAAACAACTTGAACCTATAGATTTTTTCTTTTGAAAACAAACTCTTCTTTAACCAGTATTTTTTAAAAGAAATCATTTGCCAAAGTATTAAATGTTTTAAAATACCTGTATTTACTATTTACAAAATCTTTTTTGCACTTAAAATTGAAGCCTAGATCAGTGAAATAATCTGTCATGCCTTTAAAAAACACAAGGCACCCAGGTTTCCCGGTTTTTTGGCCAAAAATAGATAAAAATTCAACTTTATAAATATTTAATTCTTTCTACATAATTACGTAGCTTGCTTTTATGGTTTAAAGCATTTGCCTCTATTAGGAATCCCTTTACTCCTCATGTGAACAACCAGACCCATTGTGCCAAATTTGCCTCAAAGCAGAGATGAAGCCAGTAGTCATTTGAAGCATCTTTAATTCTCATAGACCGTTTCATAAAGAGTTTCATTACCAGTTCTTTCTTTCAAAAGTTTTAAGAGAGCAAGAGTCTAAATAAAATTTAAAAAAAGAAAACATGCAGTACAATGTTCTGAGATTTAGAAAGACAGGCAAAGGTTAACAAAAAGAGAAAAAAAATTAACTCATTCCATTTTATTGAAAGCAATTTCAAAGTAGCTTATCTGTTATGAAGATAACTTCATCCAAGCATTTATTTAATAGTTAATTAGCAGCATCTCTTAAAAGATTTCTGCAGCCTAGGAAACACAAGGCCATAATCCTAGCTAATAATATCAAACTGATGAGCAAAGACACAGCACCTACATTTTCAGCTGATGATGTGGCAAAGATCATGAAATTCTGCAAAACTCAATCTAAAGTGAGTTATAAATTGCACAAATACCAGCTAATGGATAATGAGATCCTATTCTAATGTTGATAATGTGCAATGTAAGTGTTTCCTGTTTTTTAAATAGGATATCTTTGACCATTTAAACAAGTCTTTAGCACCAAGCATCCACAGGCATGAGTGTATTAAAAAAGCCATTTTGTGTATGCCGCTTGGAGGTAATGAGAAAGTGGTTCTCGATGGGACACGCATAAGAAGAGACATCAATGTCTTATTAATAGGTAAGAGCACACTGAGTTAATAGTGCATTGATAACTTATTTTTATTGTCCCCTCCTCACCACGCTTGTGTGATTCAGTGATGTAATATTAGCAAGAAAACAAAAAGCCAAACCAGCATAACTACTGTATCATCATTTTCCTGTATAAAAATGTGCTTGCTTTTTATTGGAGACATTCTTTATCCTTGAGAACATCATTTGACCTTTCTCACAATGATCCATGCCCAATACGTCAACCCCCCACCCCCACAAAAAAAAAAAAAAAACCTCCACATTTATTTCTTTTCTCCCATCCTTTTATCTGGCACCAAGTCCTAACTTTGATCTACTCAAAATCCTACAATCAACCACCATGAAGAATCTGTATCTTTTTACTGACTAAATTTCCCTAACACCCCAACTACTCCACATCTCTTATTTTACTCAGTGAAGGCTCAAAGGCCAAATGGAGTTTGAGCCAAGATTTTGGGATGCTTTCATCTAAGAACTGCATGTGGCAAATCTTTATCTACCATTTACTCTATTTCTCTCAATGCCAGACATTCAGGGGATACAAAAATATATGTAACACAGTGTCTGTTCTCAAAGAGCAGATTTATTGACCATTTATTAAATACTTACTCCATGTCAAGCAGGAATCCTGTGAGGTGAACAGTGAACATACTTGACGCTGCTAACCCAGAGTTGGAGGTTTACGTCCACTGAGAGGTCCCTCACAAAAAGGCTTGATGTTCTACTTTCAAAAATCAGCCACTGTAAACCCCATACAGCACAACTCTACTCTGACATGCATGGGGACACCATAAGTGAAAGTTGGTTTGATGGCAACTAGTTTTTGGTTTCCAAGCCAAGCATCGGTAGCTACTAACAAAACCAAAAATAGAAGACATAAAGTTGGTCCTCTAGGGGCTTACAAGGAGCTCTGGTAGCGTAGTGCCTAAGGCATTTGACTGCTAATGAGAAGGCTGGTGGTTCAAACCCACCAGCCACTCCTTGGAAGGAGGGTTGGGCAATCTACTTCCTAGTGATACCACCTCAGAAACCCAAGAAGGGGTAACTATGAGTCAGGTCTGACTCAATGGCACATAACAACAACAAAGACGACAGGGGCTTACAATAGAGAACAAAGAGATAGATATGTAAAAAATGAATGCATCAGTGTGCTACAGGCTCTATGATCAAAGTGTAAGTAGAATGTTGAGAAAATCCCTAAATATTTACGCCTAACTAGCTAATGGAGTCCTGAATGATGTGAATTGTTATTGTGCTTGGCTGTCAACCAGAAGGTTGGAGGTTCAAGTCCACCCAGAGGGACCTCGGAAGAAAGGCCTGGTGAACATCTGAAATATCAGCTGTTGAAAACCCTATGAATAGGAGCAGGAAATGAAATGTGTGGCTAATTGCCTCCCTGAACAACTGCCTCCTTTACCATGAGACAAGAAGAATGGGATGGTACCTGGCTACCATTACCAAACATTTTAATCAAAGAGTCTATAGAGGAATCCTGATTAGAAGGGGGGAAATGCAGAAAAGAATTTCAAATTCTCATAGAATCCAGATTTTCTGGAACCATGGAGGCTGGATGAATTCCTGAAACCCTTGCCCTGAGATAATGTTTAAATCTTAAATCAAAAATAACCCCCAAAGTCTTCTTAAAACCAAGCAATAGTTTGGCTTAACCAGTAAAGAACATCTGCCTTGAGTAATAGGATGGTTTATGATTTATCTATATGGGATCAAATTGACAGTTGCAACTCCAAAGATTAAATAGGAAATTTAAGGGAAAATTAGTTTATGTCAATGGTGGAGCAGCAACTCAGCAAAGGAACTCAGCACAATTCGAATCAACATCACTGAATTGCACATGTAGAAACAGTTGAATTAGTCTGTGTTCTGCTGTGTATATTCTCAACAACAAAAATAAAATAAATTATCATTTATAAGAAAATTATTTGCATAAGAAAACACCATGGAGCACAGTTTTAATCTGAAACACATAGGGTTGACATGAGTCAGAGTTGACTCAATGGCTACTCATTTGCATTTTTTAAAAAAAAAAGCTAATATAGTAATAATCCAAATGCAATATTGTCTCTGCTTGAGAGCTTCTTTCTCAAAAATAATTCCTTGAAATGTATTTTATGTTTTACCATACTTTTGATTGTGCCTATCTATTCACTTCAGTTCCATATATATTAACTAAGTGTTCCCTGGAATTTAGGGGTGAGGGAGTGAGTTAGGGATGTAAAGATGACTAAGAACCTCAAGAACCCTCAAATCTAGTATCTTACCATGTGATCAGAACATTCTTGTATAAGCATCCCTTACTTAAAAGGAGCATGCTTCTCTTCACTCTGTTTTTCAATAATCAAAATGCAAATGAGGTCAGAGCAAGCTGCACGGCTGTCGTTGTAGAGCACCCACTCCCGGAACCCTCTCACCCAGACCCCAAAACTGCGGGAGTTCTCGTTTTCCCTGTTGCCTTCTCTTTGGGAAAATTAGTGGAGCATCTGTTGCATTGAGCTCAAAAGCAAAAAGGCCTTGCTGCTCTAGGAGATAACATCCACAGAAAGCTGAAAATTAAAATAAATTAAACAAAGGACCACAGATTGTTCAAATTAGCCTGTATTAAAAGCCACGGGAACAGCCAGTCATTTAACAGTCAAATTAGACTGCTGATTCAAGAGGACAGATGAATGAACGACAAGTGTTAATAAACCCGGAAAAAGTGCAAAGTGAGCCACAGAAAGTGAGGGAGTGCAAAGCAGATGGACAACTGAATTGAGCAGGAGGAGAAAAGTGGAATTTTTAGACTGAGTTATTTACAAAGAAATAGCCCACGTTACTACAGATGCACTCTTCTCCTTTCTGAAAAATTTATAAGTCCTCTTCCTGTTTGCTGTCGAAAAAAGAGGGCCAGGGACTGCTGGTGAAATAACATGAATATAAAACACCATGGTAACAAACGAATTGAAAGTAGGGTCAGAGATACATGTACACCAATGTTCATTACAGCACTGTCCACCATAGGGCAAAAGTAGAAACAACCTATACAGATGAATGGATAAACAAAATGTGATATATATACATAGTGGAATATTACTCTCCCATAAAAAGAAAACATTATGGTGAGTGAACCAAATCAGTCACAAAAAGACAGGTATTATAGAAACACGCTGCCACTGAGTCGGATCTGACTCATAGTGACCCCTCCTTGGGTTTCCAAGGCAGTATCACTATGGAAGTAGATTGCCCAACCTTCCTTCC
>NW_006921728.1:102254-106501 GCF_000298275.1 Orycteropus afer afer | reverse complement strand
CTGCATAGACAGCCATGGTCCCATAAGTTGTTGGGTTTTTTTAAGAGAAAAAAAAGGAAAGCAGCTCTCTTTCATTTATTATTTTCTCCTAACCCCAAGCCCCTAGAGTGAATGAGCAGCGGTGCTGTCAGGCACATCCCAGCCCTGACAGTGCCTCCTCCTCCGCCTCTTCCTGGCTTCGTTCACCGGGTCCTGCAGTGGTGCAGCTGTTTGCTTCCGGTGTGCAGCAGCACCTGCGAGGGCTCCTACATCAGGCGCTGTTGCTGCTGCCTAGTCCCGGGACACTATCAGCCTCCCGCTCCAGGCAGCTGGGGCTGCGCATGATCAAGAACCATCTCCACCACCAGGGCAGCAGCAGCCAGAGCCACCATGGCCAACCCCACTCCCGACACCAGCACATCTATCTGGTCCCCATGGCCACCTCTTCACACCACGTGTGCAAAGTCCCAATCTGTCTTCCAGTGTAGTCCCACACACCCTGCAAGAGAAGCCTCCTTTATCCTGTGGATATTGCTCTCGGGCTTTGTCCAGAAGGTTCTTAAAATATTTTAATATATTAGACTTTACAGGGGTTAGCCCATAACCATGAATTTTATGGGGAATGCCTGTATGTAGTATGGTGTTCCCATAATGTCCAGCTCACATAATGTCCTATTTCACAGACTGTATCATGAAAGTGAAGTGGCACATGATTGTAATGTTTTATTGTTTTTGAAAATGTTTCAAATATGATAGAGCAAATTTATGTAAATATGTACACATCTATAGATTTCATATTCAGTCCTTTAGTCCTCCAGGTGACTATCGAACTGTCGACCTCTATTTTCTATCCTGTTGTAGCTTCAATTGATAGTGCATCAATGATGCCTAAACCTACGTATTATGTATTATATTTAATTAAGTATTACCATCTTCTTTATTTAAAATTTTTGACTGGAAACGATATGTATCTGTCCATTTATTCTTGTCTTTGTTTTTCCTGTTAGGATATTCTAATTTTCTTGAATGGTGTTTGTGTGTCCTGAGTTAATTCTCAATAAGTCAATATTTGCACAAACAAAATGAATTATTTTGTTATCATTGTGTATTTTATCATTATAGTATTTACATATACAAATAACAATTTTTGCATATTTATTTCATAAATACAATTGTTGTTAGGTGTCATCGAGTAAATTTTGACTTATAGTGATCTCTTGGGAGAGGAGAACTGTCCTATAGGGTTTTCTTGAGTGGAATCTTTACAGAAGCAGATTGCCAGGTCTTTCTCCTGCAGAACTACTGGGTGGGGTTGAACTGCCGATTTTTTGGTTAGCTCCCAAGTGCTTAACAGCCAATTTATTGCTCTTGGTGGTTTCTGATAGATTTCTTTGGATGTTCCAGTAATAAATTCATAAAATTTACAAAATGTAAAATAATTATTTCTTCATTTCCTTTTTTTTATAATTTTTTTTCTCAACTATCAGAAAAACTTTTAAATGATAAATCAAAAAACCAGTTGCTGTTGAGTCAATTGTGACTCATAGCAACCCCACATGTTACAGAGTAGAATGGCTCCATAGCATTTTAAAGCCTGTGACCTCCCCAAAGCAGATCACCAGGCCTGTCTTCCGAGGCACCTTTGCATGGGTTCAAACCACCAACTTTTTGGCTAGTAGTTGAGTGCTCAACCCTTTGTGTCACCCAGGGATTCCTCTTTGAATGGTAACTGGGGCTTTTTTGTTTGTTTGTTTTCTCCTGTCCAATAAGAACATCTGAAAGACTAAATTAAATACTTTTCCCATGTCAATACATGATGATTTAAGGTCAAATTGAAAGAACAATATGAAATTAACTATAAAAAAATTCAAATGCTCAATAGGATGTTGTTGTTATGTGCCCTTGAGTCAGATCCAACTCATGGCTACCCCTCCTTGGGTTTCTGAGGCCATATCACTACGGAAGTAGATTTCCTCATCTTCCTTCCGAGGAGTGGCTGGTGGGTTTGAACCGCCAGCCTTCTGGTTAGCAGTCAAGTGCCTTAAGGACTACACTATCAGAGCTCCTGCTCAACAGGATAGAAGCATTTAATCCCTTTTAATGAACAATTAGAAAAACCATCTCTAAAGAATAATTATTTGAAATATACCTCAGTAGTCACCAACTTTTGGGTGCCATTAACTGCTTTCTCTTGACCTGAAGTTTTCAGAAGAAATGCAGCCTATGAGGGTGGGAGGTAAGGGGTGTGGGGAGAGGAGAAGAGGGAGATTCTATAACCATGTCTATTGTGTCTTGCAGAGGAGTGTATGATAGGAAGGCACCCTCTGAAAACCCTCCCCTGTGACCGGTTTACTCAAATAGAAAAGAGGATAATCAATTAGTCTAGCTCCACAATCAAGTGTTTAAGAAATCTGACTTGTAGCATAACTGTTAAAAAAAAAAAAAAAAATCTTATCGTGTGTATGTGTGTGTGTGTGAGTGAGTGATTCCTACATCAATTACTTGTAGTAGGCACAAAATGAAAGGAGTCCTAGTGGTGGTGTGGTTAAATGCTCCGCTGCTTACCTAAAGGTTGGTGGTTCAACCTACCCAGCAGTCTGTAGGAGAAAAGACCTGATGATCTGTTCCCATAAAGATTACAGTCTACAAAACCTTATGGGGCATTTGTCACATGGAGTGATTATGAGTTGAAACTGACTTGATGGCACTTAACAACAACAGCCACAAAACAGAATGGCCAACATATTATGAGTGACTTCCAGTGGTCATGTTTTCACACCCTCTCTTGACTTCATGGGTGCAAACCTGAGCTAAATGAGCCAATCATATAACCCATACCAGCACAAGAAATTGGCACATACACTAAGCCAGATCAATCAAAGCTCTTCTCTGTGAATTCTACCAAACATTTAGAGAAGAATTAACACCGATCCTGTTTAAACTCTTCTAAAGATAGAGAAGGAAGAAATGCTCCTTAATTCATTCAGTGGTGCAAACATAACCCTGATACCCAAATCAGACAATGACATTACCAGAAAAGAAAACTGTAAGCCAATATATCTCATGAATATTCATGAAAAAAAATCCTCAACAAAATGCTAGCAAACAGAATCCAGCAGCATATTAAAAGAAACATACACCATACCCAAGTGGGATTTCTTCCAGGAATGCAGGGAGGATTCAAAATTGGAAAATCAATCAATGTAATACACCACATCAATAGAACAAAGAAAAAGAACCACATGATACTCTCTATGGTTGCAGAAAAAGCATTTGATGAAATACAACACAGCATCTAAGAGAATAAAATACCTAGGAATACATCTATCCAGGGATGTGAAGGGCTTATATTATGGAAACTATAAAACACTGCAGAAAGAGATTAAGAAGACTTAAATAAATGGAAAGATGTCCCATGTTCATGGATAGGAAGACTTAAAATTGTTAAGATGGCAATACTACCCAAAGCAATCTATTGATTCAATGCAATCTCAGTCAAAATTCCAACATCCTTTTTTACAGAAATAGAAAAACCAGTCTTCAATTTTATGTGGCATAATAATAGGCTCCTAATAGCTAAAACAATGTTGAAAGAGAAGAACAAAGTAGGAGGGCTCAAACTCCTGCTTTGAAAACATGCAATACAGCTATAGTAATCAAAACAACTTGATACTGGTAGAACAACATATACATAGACCAATAAATAGAATTGAGAGTCCAGAAATTGACTCACAGATCTGTGGCCAATTAATTTTTACAAGGGTACTAAGTCCATTCAATGAAGAAAGAGTCTCTTCAATAAAAGGTAGCTAAGAAAATTAGAATTCACATGCAGAGAAATGAAACAGGATCCATGCCTCATACAAAAAACAAATTCAAAATGCATTAAGGACCTAAATGTGCAATGAAAACCATAAAATTCTTAGAAGAACAAACAGGGGCAGTGCTGTCAGGACAAAAAGTCAATGACAAAAGGACAAGTATTGTATGACCTCACTTATATAACAGTGGATTATCTAATATAATAACAAAAGCACAAAGGAAAAGTAAATAAATGGGACGTCATGAAAATCAAACACTTCATCAAAAAACTACTGAAAAGATTAGTTCCAGCAAGATGGCGGACTAGGCAGAAAGACTGCACAGACTCTCTTCAACAAAGAAAAGGGAAACCAATTAGCACAGACACAGAAGATAATCTTGGACCCCTGAGCCTTGAAGGGAAGGACATAGAAGTGGACTAAACCCCAACTAGCAGAAGAATTTGC
>NW_006921728.1:99886-102154 GCF_000298275.1 Orycteropus afer afer | reverse complement strand
CATAGTGACCCCTCCTTGGGTTTCCAAGGCAGTATCACTATGGAAGTAGATTGCCCAACCTTCCTTCCGAGGAGTGGCTGGTGGGTTTGAACCGCCAGCTTCTGGTTAGCAGTCAAATGCCTTAGGCATTATGGTACCAGAGCTCCTATGTGAGATCTAGAATAGGCAAATGTATGCAGATCAAAGTTCATTAATCATTACCAGGGGCAGAGGAAGGGGGAAAGGAAGAGTCATTGAGGCATTGAGCTCCTAAAAGGTAATGAAAAAATTTGGAAACAGATAGTGGTGATGGTTGTACAACATGATGAAAATGATGAATGTCACTGAATTTTACATGTAAAAAATATTGAAATGGCAAATGTTTTCCTATATATACACTTACCACAATTAACAAATCCATAGGAGTAAGGCTGAGTTTACCAAAAAAGGGAAACATTGGGATAAGAATGTTGGATGTTTTTCATAAATCTCAGAAAGCATTGTGCCACTTTTTATGCTAAATTACATACATAGGATGTTATAAGACTCTAAAGTCTCATACAGGCTAATGAAATTAATCAATTAGCATAGCTTATTTAGATATAGAAGAATTATTCATTCAGGTGCCATTTAAAAGGAATCATGTTGGTGATGAACCTTGCCATTTTAAAAACTGAAACTTTTCTATTTGAAGCTATTTGTTGAATAAATGAAATTGGATTGTAAAATTTCATTCAGCAGCTGACATTGAAAATAATTTCTTGATGATGGGCCGTCACGTGGGAAATCTGACATAATGGAGCAAGCTTAGAGTGCCAGTGGGACTAGGCAACGGGGAGACTGGGATAGGTACTGGGGAGCCTGCTCAGAGAACACAAATAAGTGACCAAACCCACAACTGGAACAAAAAGCAGTTGAAATAAGCATGAATTTTAAGTTCTGGACATCATTAGTGAGTCTTACTTCCCCCCCTCTAGACAGCTCTCATGGATTCATATCTAAGTCCTTGGGACACATTGACACACAAAGGAAAAACCAAAAGAAGTACCCCTGTATAAGAACCTTGCACAGCACTGGTAACTGTGTTTTGGAGAAAGAGGTTCTTTTCAATTTGCCACAAAATCTCTCATGGTCAGATAACACAGGACAGTTCTGGCATGTCTGCAGTACCCATGAGTGGGGAAAAGCAACCCCTTTCCACCAACACTGGGCAACTACAGCTGTAGCAACACTCCACGAAAGGACAACAATGACAGAAGTGTCCCAGGCTTGCCACAATATCACAGCTTAGCCACTGTGGTGCCATGATACCACCAGAGTCTGTGGACATGATCAGCAGTGGCAGAGAGAGGTGCACTCATGGCTTAGAGGGTCTCATTTGAAAAAGGCTGAAGGTGTACAGTGTGCCAGACTTTGGACTACACTGTGATGATACAATGACAAGCAAGACACACTTGGCCTCTGAGCTCATGGCACTTGCATTCTGGAAAGGACTTGGCAAGAGAAACACTGGAAAGAACTGGAGAAGAAAAGGGATAAGGGTTGGGAATGGCGGAAGCTGTATGTAGCTGAGAAGACGTTTTTGAGAAAATCTTAGAAATTCCCAAAAATTATTTGTGAAGTCTTTGCTAGTGTTGGGAGAACACACAGAAGCAAATGAAGACAAAAGACAGAAACCTAGTATTTATTATTCTTAAGGACAGCTCAGTTTTACTCTCAGGCTAGGAAAATATATATTTCACATGCTGTTCTATTTTCTTCCAATTTTTCACATATTTTAAAATTTGTTAGCCTTCTGAACAGTTTTCAATACATTGGAGTATGCAAACAGAAATCTAGATTAGCTATCTCTAAACAGATGTTCAATTACCCCAAAAATCTTTATTCAACAGGGATTTGGTAAGGCTTTATGTTGTTGTTGTTGTTAGGTGCCATTGAGTCATTTTTGACTCATAGCGACCCCATGCACAGCAGAATGAAATACTGCCCTATCCCGTGCCAGCTCCATGATCCCTGCTATACTTGAGCCTATAGTCGCAGCCACCATGTCAATCCATCTCGTTGAAGGCCTCCCCCCTTTCACTGACCCTCCACCCTACCAAGCATGACGTCCTTCTCCAAGGAATGGTCCCTTCTGACAACATGACCAAAATAGGTGAGATGAAGTCTGGCCATTCTCACTTCCAAGGAGCATCTGGCTGCACTTCCTCCAGGACAGATCTATTAGTTCTTTTAACAGTCCATGGTACTTTCAGCATTCTTCGCCAGCACCACAACTCAAAAGCATCA
>NW_006921728.1:66410-72695 GCF_000298275.1 Orycteropus afer afer | reverse complement strand
TGGATATATGAAGAAGAACGTGGCATCAGGATTGGATGAAAACTCATTAACAACCTGTGATATGCAGATTACACAACTTTGCTTGCTGAAAGTTAGGATGACTTGGAGCACTTACTGATGAAGATTAAAGACTACAGTCTGCAATACGGATTACACCTCAATATAAAGAGAACAAGAATCCTCACAACTGGACCAAAAGCAGCATCACAACAGATAAAGATTGAAATTGTCAAAGACTTCATATTACTTGGTTCTACAATTAACACCAGTGGAAGCAACAGTCAGGACATCAAAAAACATATTGCATTGGGCAAATCTGTTGCATAAGATCTCTTTCAAGTGTTGAAGAGCAAAAATATCTCCTTGAAGACTAAGATGCACCAAACCCAAGCCTTGGTATTTTCAGTTGCCTCATATGCTGTGAGAGCTGGACAATGAATAAGGAAGACCAAAGAAGAGTTGATGCTTTTGAGTTATGATTTGGCGAAGAATGCTGAAAGTACCATGGACTGCTAAGAGAACTCACAAATCTGTTCTGGAAGAAATGCAGCCAAATGCTCCTTTGAAGCGAGAATGACCAGGCTTTGTCTCACCCGCTTTGGTCATGTGGTCAGAGGGGATCATTCTCTGGAGAAGGATGTCATGTGTGGTAAAGTGGAGGGTCTACGAAAGAGGGGAAGGCCCTCAATGAGATGGATTGACACAGTAGCTACAGAAATGGGCTCAGATACAGTAGGGACCGTGAGGCTGGCACAGGACCAGGCAGTGTTTCATTCTGTCATACTTAAGGCCACTATGAGTCAGAGACAACTCAATGGCACATAACAACAACAACATATGGGATCAAAGTGCCAACAACAGCTCAAAAGATTAGATAGAAACCTTAGAGAGCAGTGAATTCATGTTAACGAGAGAGGCACAACAAAAAACGGAGGGTGAGAATGGCTGCCCAACTCAAAGAATGTGACCAGTGTCACTAAATTGTACATGGAGAAGCTGTTGGATTGGTGTATGTTTTGCTGTGTATATTCTCAACAACAATAAAATGAAGAAAATAATCCTACCCCACAGTGCTTCGAAATGGAGCTGGAGGCAGAAAGAACCACTTTCTTTCTTCTGTGACAGAGCTGTTAGGATGAGTCTGGCACCACCAGCCGTCACGTCCTCTGCCACAAAGTGTGAGCTGGCTTGATAGACAAGCCACCACAAGGGAAAGGGGGAGATGGGGAACTAAGGGATAAGAGGAAGTCCTGGAGGCATGAGCATCTCTGATTCCTGCATCCCTGGGCCATTTCAGTCCCAGGTCTTCCCAGGGTCAGGGTTTATGAGCCTAATTCATTATGCTGTTTGTAAATTCTTCACCTATAACTCAAAGAGTCTTGAATTATACACACAGGTGCCAAGTTTTAGCTCAATTGTTTATACTTTCTTTCACCATCATCTGGAATTCCACTGTGATCTCAATGACTAACTAACAGTGATTTTACTGTCATTAAAGCTAAATTTTACTCATTTCTCAAAGCTCTGGCCAAGTAGCAGTGAAGTACATGGGCTCTGGACTCAGAAGCATAGCTTAAATCCAGTTCTAACCCTTACTAGCTCAGAGAGAACCCCCCAGTGGTTACTCCTAGAAAAATGATCTGTTTAAAACTAAAAACTAGTTGCTGATGAGTCAATTCCAACTCATGACAATCCCATGTGTGTCAGAGGAAAACTGTTTTACAGGATTTTCAGTCAGTGGTCCTTCTGAAGTTGATCACTAGATCTTTCTTCCAAGACACCTTTGGAACACAAACCTTTAACCTTTGGGTTAGCAGCCAAATGCACTAACCATAAGCACCACCCCAGGACTTCTGGTCTGTTTAAATGGACCCTATTTATCTAGGATTTCATCTTTTCATGAGCAGCTTGGAGGATGGCATGACACATAGTCTCTTGGAACATTATCTCAAGAAAACATTCTCATCTATCATTCAGGGCTGTAAGTCTTTAGCTTTTTTCCTTCCTTGTTTCTTTTTTGTATTGTCATTATAAATGATCCAGGGAGTTACTACTAAGAGAAAAATAATACACTATTAATATCAGCCATTAAGAGACACAAATTGGAAGAAAATTAAAAGTAGAAAATAGATCATTCTGGGGAGACTATTAAATACACTGCCATGGAGTCAGATCCAACTCATAGCAAACTCTCCTTGGGTTTCCGAGATGGTGTTACTACAGAAGTAGATTGCCCAACCTTCCTTCTGAGAAGTGACTGGTGGATTTGAACCACCAGCCTTCTGGTTAGCAGTCAAATGCCTAGGCACTACACCACCAGAGCTCCTAGGGGGGACCATTAGAGCTTCCAAATAGAAAAATGTATTCCATTCTTTTTTATATTAACTACCTTTTATATAAATAGCCCTGGTGGTACAATGGTTAAGTACTTTGCTGCTAACCAAAAAGTTGGCAGTTCAAACCCACTAGCCTCTTTGCAAGGGAATGATGTGGCAGTCTGCTTCTGTAAAGATTACAGCCTTGGAAACCCTTTGGGACAATTCTACTTTGTCCTATAGGGTTGCTATAAGTTGGAATACTCAATGACAGCAGGACCTTTTACATATTTACTCTAATATTGGCTTACAAGCTTTCAGAGTAGACTATGGCAATTAATTCACAAAATACTGCCAAACTGTGGAAGCCAAAGTCTCCCTAGTAGGTCTGATGCTTCCATGGCTAAAGTTTACAGATAAGCAAGTGTTTGTTGCACACTTGTTGACAACACAGACCTGCCTTATCTGTCAATGCATTATCAGCACCAACCTGACAATTCCATCCCATTTATTACTCCTGATGGTTTTCCAGGGCTCCATCTAAAATGAAATGTTTCACAATCCTCACTGCCTTTAGGTCCACCAAATAACAGTCATTAAGGTTTATGATGGTTTAGTCATTGCCCACAGAGGGAACACCTTTGATGTAAAGGTGTTTATTCAGGCAAGGTAAGCTCTTAAGGACTTGGGAGAGGTTTTTTTGTTTGTTTCGTAATTATCAGAAAAGGATGGAAAAAAATAAATATTTTTAATGTGACCATTAGAGTAAGACCAAAAGTAAAGTCTTTTAAAGACAGAAAATGTGATACTTGAAAGTATTTGGAAAAGAAAAAGGAAAAGCAGACACCTAGCTCCACGCATTATCTAAGCAATACACACTGGAAGTCGTCATATAGAAGATGTACAAATAAAATCCATTTTTAAAAATTCATCTCACAGTTTGTTGTTGTCATGTGCTGTCAAGTCAACCCTATAGGGCAGAGTAAAACTGCCCATAGGGTTTCCTACACTGTATTCTTTACACAAGCAAGTACGTGTTTTCTACCCAGGAGCCATTGGTGGGTTTGAACAGTCAACCTTTCAGTTAGCAGCTGAAAGCATAACCATCGTGCCACCAGAGCTCCTTTTCTCACAGTTCACATAACCTAATTACTATATAGTGGTTGAAAAACATGCAAAAAATATAATCCAATCATTTTCAAAGTTAGAGAAAGAAAAAGTTTATGTTTTCTCTCTCTTTCTCATTCTCCTGCCCATATAGACTTCTAAATCCCTACTAGGACATCTGTTTCTGTATTGAGACATGTGTGGATGAATCCTTTTGGAAATCCTGTGGCCGTCAGCTCTGGAGCAGGAGGCCAATGCCAAATTTCCAAATCTGGAATCTGGCTTTAAGACTGGGAAGATCAAAAGCAGTTAAAACTAGGCATAAGAAAAGGCCTTAGGCCTGAGGACTGGCAAATCAAATGAGTTCTTAATAAAGCAAAAGTTTGAGGAAAATGCTCCACTGTAGACTCAATCAAATTATGAGTCGTTTTTCACCTTATGTTTCTGTACTTAGAATAATTTCCTTTCTGTTTCTTCTGGTGGTAGAACGTTGATTTGGTTTGTCTCTGCTCAATACTTCACCACCTTGAAGAGCCCCATGTAGGTTCTGAATGAATTGCACTTAACAGGTAGACCAGATGTGCTATCTCCAACCTCTGAGTCAGGGCTGGCCCCCCAGTGGGCTGAGATGCCTGCCTGAAACAACACATGTGGGACACAGTAGAAAAAGCATGAGTTTAAGGGTTCTTTTTATTGTTAGTTGGCTCCAACTCAGAGTGAACTATGTACAACAAAACAAAACATGTCTGGTCCTGCACCGTTTTCACAATGCTGAAGTCCACTGTTGTGGCCACTGTTTATTTTCAGTGGCATACAATCTAAGCGACTCATCTTCCAGCACTATGTAGAACAATATTCTGTTGTGATCCACAGAGTTTTCAATGGCTAATTTTTGGAAGTAAATCCACAGGCCTTTCTTCCTTATCTGTCTTAATCTGGAAAACTACTGCCGTTGAGTTGGATCCGACTCACTGCGACCCCTCCTTGGGTTTCCAAGGCAGTATCACTACAGAAGTAGATTGCCCAACCTTCCTTCCGAGGAGTGTCTGGTGGGTTTGAACCGCCAGCCTTCTGATTAACAGTCAAATGCCTTAGGCACTATGCCACCAGAGCTGCCTGCTGAAAGCTTTCCACCATGGATGACCTTGCTGGTATTTGAAATCCCAGTGCATAGCTTCCAGCATCATAGCAATGCATAAGTCATCCCACCCCAGTACAATACAACTGACCTAAATATGAACTTCATATTTCTCCTCTGCCAAATTAGAATATATCACCTGTCACACAGGACTATTCTGAGGATTAAACAAGAACGTACATAAAACACCTCACAGTAAAATTGCCTAAAATTGAGTACAGGCCCAAAAAACATTAGTTACCTTCTGACCAATAAGCAATGATCTCCAAAGTCCCAAAAGTTTATGCTTTGTCTGTCTTGAGTGGTTTGTTTCCACCTCCTGGGTTGGTCTGAAATAAAATCTCATGGCTGGATAAGTGTCCAATGATCAATTATTCCTTTCCATAACAGCTTTCCCAACCATTTTAGAGCTCAGAAGAAAATGTCCTATAATCAATAACTCTAATGACAGCAAGCACCTCATTTCTAATGTCAAATAAATCCCAGTCCTAGATGTAATCGGCTTTTAGTCTCCTGGTTTGAGCAGTCAGACTTGACTTCAGTGGTGAAAATTGGTTCTATGTTAAAATTCTAGATGCCAAAGGATAATTTCCTTCCCGCAGCCCATGTTTCTATTTAAATATGATCAGTGATATTGAAGATGATCTGTACAGAACCTTGTCCTTTCCAAGGCCTAAGTGGTAGATTCAGAAGAAATGTAGGAACTTTACGGTCCTTTTGAGCCCTAAGATTAAATAATGTTCAATCTCTCTCTGGTACTTAAGGAAGCAGATTAACTCCTCAATATCCCCAGGTACCAATAGGCACAGGAGACTGAATAAAAGAATGAAAGTGCTTTCAGGCGTATTTAACTAGTAGGACATGATTTTGCCTATAAAGTATGGTGTCATTAAATTCTATGCAAAATGTGAAATTCATCATTTGAAATAGTACAGTATTAAATTATTAATAATGCCTCTATGCAAAGATTTTAAATAATGTAGAACATCCCAAATTTAAAATTCCTCAGGAATCTCATAATTTTAAAGCTAGTGGGCCACAGGAATTGAAATCTGTGATTATGCCATAACTAAAGGGCAGTGTCACTTTAGCTGGTTTCCAGAAATATCCATTTTCCTTTGTCAGTCAAAATGAGCAGAAACAAATAACCTAACGAATTCACATTTATATGCTGAACACAAGGCTGAGATGGCTGTGGAGTGATATCATGGAAAAGGTTCTTCAGATTATCAAGTCCAAAACCCCCACTTTACAGAGGTTGAAGCATTTCATCGAAGGGACATATTATGTGCATTGAAACAATGCTGACATGTTTTGAATGCCACCTACTAGGGAAGTTGTTGTTGTTGTTAAGTGCTGTGAGTTGATTCCAGCTCATAAGTGACCTGATAAAACAGAGTAAAACTGCCCCCCATGGGGTTTCCTGGGCTGTAATCTTTAGAGGAGCAGGTGGCCATGTCGTTTCTCCTACAGGGGTACTGGTAAGTTGGAACACCATCTTTTCAGGAGCAGATGAGTCCTAATATTTACCTCAGGACCTGTATCTTAAATAATTACAGGGACCAGGGACCAATGGAAAAAGTAATCAAATGATAGCATCCTGGTGCTAGTATCATGGCAGGTTCTGGGTCATGACAGACTAAGATGTTTCCATGTTTCCTCTCACTGTAAAGATAAATGGGTATGTATGGGCTGGAAGTTCCTGTGTAACTGAAAATAAGGAAA
>NW_006921728.1:64905-65595 GCF_000298275.1 Orycteropus afer afer | reverse complement strand
GGTCCATGGTACTTTCAGCATTCTTTGCCAAATCATAACTCAAAAGTATCAACTCTTCTTCAGTCTTCTTTATTCATTGTCCAGCTCTCACATGCATATGAGGTGATTGAAAATACCATGTCTTGGGTTTGGTGCATCTTAGTCTTCAAGGAGAGAGACATCTTTGCTCTTCAGTGCTTGAAAGAGGTCTTTTGCAGCAGATTTACCCAATGTAATACATTTTCTGATGTCTTGATTGCTGCTTCCCATGGTCTTGATTGTGGAATCAAGTAATATGAAATCTTTGATAACTTCAATCTTTTCTCCATTTGTCGTGATGCTGCTTATTGGTCCAGTTGTGAGGATTTCTGTTTCTTTATGTTGAGATATAATCCATACTGCAGACTATAGTCTTTAATCTTCATCAGTAAATGCTTCAAGTCATCCTCACTTTCAGCAAGCAAAGTTGTGTTGTCTGCATATCAAAGGTTGTTAATGAGTCTTCCTCCAATCCTAATGCCACACTCTTCTTCATACAGTCCAGCTTCTTGGATTATTTGCTCAGCATACAGATTGAATAAGTATGGTGAAAGGATGCAACCCTGACACACTCCTTTCCTGATTTTAAACCATGCAGTATCCCCTTGTTCTGTTGGAACAACAGCCTCCTGGTTCCTCATGAGCACAATTAAGTATTCTAGAATTCCCATT
>NW_006921728.1:62051-63285 GCF_000298275.1 Orycteropus afer afer | reverse complement strand
ACGGCACATAACAACAACAACAACAGAGAATATACATAAGGAGCTCTGGTGGCAGAGTGCCTGAGGCATTTGATGGCTAACCAGAAGGGTAGTGTTTCGGACCCACTAGCTGTTCCGTGGAAGGAGGATGGAATAATCTACTTCCGTAAAGATTTACCACTTCTATGGGTTGGAACTGACTATGGCAGTGAGTATTTTTATACATATACAATAGAATAATAACAGAAAAAAGCAAAAAAAAAAAAAAAACTTGAAAAATCTATGCAAAGAAATACACTCAAAAACACTGTTGTTGTTGTTAGATGCCATTTAATTGATTTTCCATTCATAATGACCCATGTGATGGAGTAGAATTGCCCTATACGGTTTTCCAGGCTATAATCTTTATAGAAGCAGGTCACCAAGTCTTTCTCTTGTGGAGCTGCTGTGTGGGTTGCCAACTTTTCAGTTAGCAGCCAAGCACTTAACTGTTGCACTACCAAGGCTTAGAAATACTATAAATAAATCACAATCAAATTCTAAAAAATGTTTAAGTAACCCACAAGAAGGTAGGAAAACTAAAACAGAAATATGAAAAACAAAGATAACAAAACAAATAATTAAATGACAGATATAAGCTCTATATCAATGAATACATTAAACATAAGTTATCTAAACATACCAACTAGAAGACAAAGGCTGTCAGAAAACATTACTAATTATGACCCAACTGAGTACTGTCTACATGGAGCTCACTTCATATATAAGGTGAACTTCCACAGCTTGATAAAAAGCATCTAAGAATATCTACAGGTAATATTAAACATAATGGTGAAAGACGGAATGATTTTCCCTACAATTGAGAGTTATGCAAGGATGTTGTCTCTCATCACTGTTATTCAACATAGTGTTAGGAGTTCTAGTCAATGCAATAAAGCAAGAACAGGAAATAAAATGTATACAGATCAGAAAAGAAGAAAAAAAACTGCCCTTATTTGCAGATAAGATGGTTGTATAAGTAGAAAATCCCTAGGAATATAGCAAGAACAAAAACATAACAAAAAAACTTCCTAAAACTAATGAGTGAATTCTTCAAGGTAGCAACACACCAGATCAATGTACAATAATAAATTGTATTTCTGTATTAAAAAAAAAGAAGACCAAACTCACTCAAACTGACTCGAGTCAGTTTGACTCATAACGCCCCCTCCTTGGGTTTCCGAGGTGGTATCTCTATGGAAATAGATTACTCAGT
>NW_006921728.1:58039-61121 GCF_000298275.1 Orycteropus afer afer | reverse complement strand
TAGAAGCGTTGTTTTTAGGTGCTGACAAATTGATTCTGACTCATGGGAACCCCATGTGCACCAGAAACACTGCCGACCCTGTACCGTCCTCACAATCTTTGCTGTGCTTGAACCCGTCGTTGTAGCCACTGTGTCAATTCAGCTCATTGATAGTCTTCCCCTTTTTCACTGACCCTCTATTTTACCAAACATGATATTTTCTCCAGAGAAGGGTCCATTTTAATAATATGAGCAAAGTATGAGAGACAAAGTCTAGCCTTTTTGGCTTATAAGGAATATTCTGGCTGTACTTCCTCCAAGAGAGATTTTTTTATTCTTCTGGCAGTCCATGGTACATTCAATATTCTTTGCCAATGCCACGATTCAAATGCATCAGCTCTTGTTCAGTCTTCCTTATTCATTGACCAGCTTTCACATGCATATGAGGCAATTGAATTGAAAATACCATGGCTTACATCACACATTCCCCAGTCTTCAAAGTGACATCTTGGCTCTTTAACACTTTAAAGAAGTCTTTTGCAGTAGATTTGCCTAGCGTGACACATCATTTGATTTCTTGGCTGTTGTTTCGATGGGCAGTGATTGTGGATCAAAGTAAAATGAAATCCTTGACAACATCAATCTTTTCTCCACTTATTATGATGTTGCTTATTGGCCCAGTTGTGAGGGTTTTTGTTTTCTTTATGTTGAAGTGTAAGCCAAACTGAAGGTTATAGTCTTAATCTTCATCAATAAGTGCTTCAAATCTTCTTCAGTTTCAGGAAGCCAGGTTGTGTCATCTGCATAATGCAGGTTGTGAATGAGCCTTCCTCCAATCCTTATGGTAAATTCTTCTTCAAATAGTCCAGCTTCTTGGATTATTTGCTCTGTATACAGATTGAATAAGTATGGCGAAAGGATACAACTTGACACACCTTTCCAATTTTAAACCATGCAGTATCCCCTCGTTCTGTTCCCACAACTGCTTCTTGGTCTGTGTACAGATTACTCATGAGCACAATTAAGTGTTCTAGTATTCCCATTTTTTTGTAATGCTAGCCATAATTTTTTATGATCCACACAGTCAAAAGTCTTTGCATAGTCAGTAAGACACAGGTAAACATCTTTCTGGTATTCTTTGCTTTCAGCCAAGATCCATCTGACATCAGCAATGATGTTCCTCTTTTTACATCCTATTCTGAATCCAACTTGAATTTCTAGAAGTTTCCTGCAAATGTCCTGCTGCAACCAGTTTTGAATTATTTTCAGCAACATTTTACTTGCATATGATGTTAATGATATTGTTCAATAATTTCCACATTCTGTTGGATCACTGTTTTTGGAATGGGCACAAATATGTATCTCTTCCAGTTGGTTGGCCAGGTAGCTGTTTTCCAAATTTCTTGGCATAAATAAGTGAGGGCTTCTAGCACTGCATCTGTTTGTTGAAATATCTCAATGGGTATTCCATCAAATCCTAGGGCCTTGCTTTTGGCCCATTACTTCAGTGCAACTTGGACTTCTTCCTTCCATACCATCAGCTCTTAATCATCTGCTCTCTCCTGAAATGGTTGAATGTTGACCAGTTCTCTTTGGTACAGTGACTGTGTCTTTCTTCCATTTTCTTTTAATGCTTCCTGTGTTGTCATTCAAAATTTTGCCCATAGAATCCTTAAGTATTGCAACTCAAGGCTTGAATTTTTCTTCAGTTATTTTAGCTTGAGAAATGATCAGAATGTTATTATCTTTTGGTTTTCTAACTCCAGGCCTTTGCAAATTTCATCATAATAATTTACTTTGTCTTCTTGAGCCTCTCTTTCAAATCTGTTCCGCATTTTTATGTCATCATCTCTTCCATCCATTTTAGCTACTCTCTGTGCAAGAGCCAGTTTCAGAGTCTCCTCTGACATCCATTTTCCTTTCTGTCTTTTAAATGACATTTTGCTCTCTTCATGTGTGATGTCCTCCCACAACTCGTCTGGTCTTCAATCCTTAGTGTTCAATGCATCAAATCTGTTCTCCAGATGGTCTCTAAATTCAGATGGTGTTGCAGTAAGGTTATGTGTCTGCTTGGCTGGGCCTGGTTTTGAGTGGCTGAACAGCTGGATGTAGTTATTCCCCATGGTGAGATCTGTAATCAGTTCCATGGTGGAATCTACTTTGAGAAGCTTAGTAGTTGCCTCAAGGATATGATCTGCGTCCAGTATATAAGATGACACTTTGAGAAATGTCTTGAGCTTTTTGGCATGTTTGGATCTTGCATTTAGCTGAGTCTTCATTCAGCAGCCCAACATACTGCCTGCTTGTCTTGGGACTGTTTCTGAACTTGAATTAGTGGCCTGTCATGTTGCTTGGCAATCTTGGAACTATGCCATTTTACTGGTTGACCTTGAGTCTGTCAGCCTCAGCAGCCAGCAGCTGCCTCTAGCTCCAGTGGGCCAAGAACAAGAGGCAGAGCTAAAGGCCAAGGTTGAGGAGCCTTCATCCAGTCCCTAGAGCTTGGCACTTTGAACGTGAACATCTAGCCTCCTAAACTGTGAGAGAATAAATTCCTATTTGTTCAAGCCATTCCACATGTAGTATTTCTGTTAGAACCGCACAATGGTTATACTCAAGGTCATATTTTGGCTCTTCTGGACTTGTGGATCCAGATATGTTGTTGTTGTTGTTGTTATTTGCCATCGAGTCGGCCCCGACTCCTAGCGACCCCTCCTTGGGTTTCTGAGGCAGTTATCACTACGGAAGTAGGATTGCCCAACCTTCCCTCCGAGGAGTGGCTGGTGGGTTTGAACCACTAGCCTCCTGGTTAGCAGTCAAGTGCCTTAGGCACTATGCTACCAGAGCTCCTGTGGATCCAGATATAGAGCCACACAAATATGCTCAACTGATTTTTGACAAAAATGCAAAAGCAATTCAATGGAGGGAAGACAACCTTTTTAATAAATGATACTGGGAAAATTGGACATCTGTAGGTCAAAAGTAAAAAATAAAATAAAAATCAACTTTAAGGCTCATATCTTATTAAAAAATTAACTCAAAATTAATCATGGGCCTAAACATAAAGAATACAACATAAAATTGTAAAACTTCTTTTTTTAAGCAT
>NW_006921728.1:55983-57514 GCF_000298275.1 Orycteropus afer afer | reverse complement strand
ACTTTAATTAGAACATGTGCAAAAGACATGAAGAGACATTTCATCTAAGAAGATATACAGATGTCAAACAGGCACATGAAAAGATGTTTGGCATCATTATTCATCATAGAACTTGAAATTAAACCCACAATGAGGTACCACTACATTCTCAGACTGGCTAAAAAAAAGTAGCTGGCCAGAATGCAAAGAAACTGGATCACTCACACATTGGTAGAATGCATATGAAAAGGTACAGTGACTCTGGAAATTTTGTCAGTTTCTTGAAAAACTAAACATATGACTATCATGTTGTTGCTGTTGTTGTTAGCAGCAAAGGTTGGGTAGGCCCCCAACTCCTAGCAGCCTCATACACAACTGAACAAAACTCTGCCAGGTCCTGTGCTATCCACATGATCAGTTGCAGATCAGACCATTTGGGCCAGCAATTATGCTCCTGAGCATGAACTCGTGGAGAAATGAAAACTTATGTTCACACAAAAACCTGGACATATATACACAACCTACATGAATCTCCAGAAAATTCTGGTGAGTGAAGAAAAGCCAATTCCAAAGGTTTCTTACTGTAAGATTCAATTTATATAACCATTTTGAAAGTACAAAAGTATAGACATAGAGAGTAGATTCATAGTTACAACTTGAAAAGGGTTAAGGAGAGGGGTGAAAGAGGGAATGGAAATGTTCTGATACCTGACTGCATCAATGTCAATATGCTGGTTGTGATAGAGCACAGTTTTGCAAAATGTTACCATTTGATGAAACTGGATGAAGAAACAGTACACAGGATCTCTTGGTATTGTTTCTTACAGATGCATGTGAATCTGCAATGTTCTCAAAATAAAAAGTATAATTTAAAAAGATTAAATGAAGTGAGCCTTTCATTACAAGAAAAAGAGTATTTGTTGCCAATTATAAAATCAGAAATTTGAAAAAGTTGTTTCTGCCACTATGACCATAAATACTTCCCAATAGCTAAAGACTTTTTGATGAGATCATTGTTGAAATTAACTGTCATTGTTTGGTATTGTATACCAAATGTCTCAAAAGTTAGATATACGTAATTCCACTAGTACCAGTTGCCATCAAGTCATTTTTGCCTTAATGGACATCGCATGAGTTGCAGGCTAGAACTGCTCCATAGAGTTTTCATGGCCATGACCTTTCAAAAGCAGATTGCCAGGCCTTTCTTCCAAGGTACCTCTGAGTGTGTTTGAACCACCAGCTTTTCAGTTTGTAAGCAAGTGCTTAATGATTTATATCAGCCAGAGAATCCAATATTTTCCAAATGATCAATGTACAATATTACAAAATTATGCATAATTGAGAGCTCTGTTAAAAATACGAGACAGAACAATAGATTTTACTGTCATAGAGTACAAAAGCTCATTGACATGGCTTCAGATTCCAGTTAAAACTAACTTGTAATAAATTACCATTTTTTACATTTTAACAAAGTATTTAAAAAGAATATCCACAATTATCTGAAAAGACCTTTCAAATGTATATCAGCATGAGACCAGATTTTATTACTAGT
>NW_006921728.1:54797-55723 GCF_000298275.1 Orycteropus afer afer | reverse complement strand
GATAATTTGCAAGATTGTAAAGTCCTGAGACCCAACATTTTGACAATCGCGGCTCTAGGAGCTAAAATGTTTCTCATTGATTGCAGCTGTATGCTCAATTTCTAAACCAAGCTCAAGTATCAAAGAGATTATTAAAATGGGAGAGTGAGTGTGTTTTGGAGAGAACACATATGTCCACAGAGGGAAAGAGAGCTGTCCCTCCATCCTTCCCTCCCCTGGCATAGAACAGCACTGAAACAGCTAAGATTCCCCATGGAAAGTCATTCCCATTGGGTAGTTTCTGGGAGTCACTTGTGAGGCCACTACACTTGGTCCCCAAATAGGGGAAGGACTAGTAATTTGAAAAGCCCACTGCGATTGTTGCTCTCCATTAATAGACAATACTTTAAAGTAGACAGAATTGTTTCCCATCACTTAAAACTAAAATATCAACACAATCAACATTTCATCAATTTGACTTTTACCAAAATAAGGATTTATAGTACATCCAGTTATTTACAGAGAAGGGGCATTTTTAGAAGAATGAGGCAATGGCAAATATTTAAAACTGCATTTCTCCTGGTTTAATATATTTTAGGTGAGATCCATGATGAAGAATCCTTTTTCATTTCACTTGCTGGCTGTCTTGAGTTAATCTTCAAAATGCATGTTGCTAAAAGGAGAAAGAACAATTGATGACTTAATTTCTAAATTTAAAAATTGACATGTAAATGGATCACAATGTAATGGCCTAAGTTTTAAATGAAGTCCCCATCAGCAGTCTGCTGGCATCCCTCCTCATTGGCAGCCGGCCCCACCCCAGCCTCCTCTGAGAGTCTCCAGGCAGACACCCTGGCCTGCTGGGCTCACATTACTCCGATGCTGAAACATTAAGGTGAGCACACACTTTGGCCTCAGAGAGAAGGTCATTCTGATTTAAGACATGA
>NW_006921728.1:45735-50751 GCF_000298275.1 Orycteropus afer afer | reverse complement strand
CTTTGATCAAAACATTCAGTAATGGTAACCACTCATTCCTTCTAGTTCTTCTGTTCTCATGGCAAAGGAGTCAGTTGTTCATGGAGGCAATTAGCCCACATATCCCATTTTCTCTTCCTATTCCTGATACTTCTTTTTTCTCTGTTCCTTTGGGAGAAGAAAGACTAACTGTTTTATCTTAGATGGCTGTAAGCATTTAAGACCCATGTACTACACAATGAACTAGGAGGTAGAACAGAAGCATTAAAGATGCCAGTTAATTGAGATGTCCCATGAAACCATGACCCTAAATTTCTAAATGAAGGAACCAAATTCCAGGAAAAGTTTCATTGTACAAAACGAACCTCAGCAGCTGCTACTTTGTTGTTATTGTTGTTTTTATATCACACAACATTCAGCACCTCAGCTTTTAGTTTTAGAGTATATTCTGTGTATTCTACTCTTTTTGAAAAAGCCCTACAGATAGTTCTCAATTTACGACATATTTGAGTCACGACAAACTGTACTTAACAATTGTCAGTACACCTAGAACACTGCAACTCCTAGGAAGAAGTTACAGGAAAATTTATGCAGAGGATATGGAAAAAATTGCAGTTATATGAACACACTCCAAGCATTTGATCAGGATAATGTGATGTAAGAGATGAGTGGGAAAATCGTCCATATGGCAAGAATACTGAATTTAGAACCGGACATTGCCAGTGTGGAACAGCTCATAGATCACAGAAAGGGGAACTGACACAGAACTGATGGATTTTGAAGAGAAAAGAAATGTTGAAGAAGAAAGAAATAATGAGGAAGAGGAAGAGGAATTGTCAAAAAAAATTACAGTGAAAAGATTGGAGGAGTTTTTTCTAAAGTAAATCAGGGGCTTCAGTTGCTTGAAAACATGAACCCAAACACTGATCACTTTGCTAAAGTTGTCAGGCAGATTTGGGAAGCAGTGAGATATTACTGCAAAATACATGAAGAAAAAAAGAAAAGGACTATACAGACAAGTCCCACTCGTTTTCTAACTAAAATTGCCATCCCCATTCTCAGGGAGAATCCGGATGATCCAGAACCTCCCATAAGTAGAGTTATTACTGCAACTGACAAAATACTAATGTCATCCGACTCTTCATTGAAGTAAATTTTTGATTTATGTATTTTTATGTATGTATGTATTAAAATACATCTGTAAGTAAATATGTAATGTTTCCAAACCCCAAAGACATATAAAAATCAGATGTATAAAGATACTACTAATAAAAGGCAATAATAATTAAACAAATAATAAGTTTTAAAAACGAGGTATTCTACTTATGTCAGAACAAATTTACAACTGAGTCATTAGATTGGAACCCTGTTGAAAGTCAGGGACTACCTTTACTCAGAAGGGATTAGATTTCGAACCCTCACTATGACTTCATTAAGGAGTTCCAGTGGTGTAGTAGTTAAGATAGTTAGCTGCTGACCAGAAGGTTGGTGGTTCAAACCCATGGAAAGAAGATGAGGCAGTCTGCTTCTATAAAGATTTACAGCTTTGGAAACCAAATGCTATGGGGGTTTCTGTGAGTCAGTATCAACTCAATGGCAGTGGGTTTGGTTTTTTAATTTGATTATGACTTTATTAATATAATAATCATAACAAAGGAAAACTTCTATTTCCAAACAGGGTCATATTTACAGGCACAGGGGTTAGGACTTCTTTTTGGGGTGTCATAAGTGAATCCATAACACGAGATGTTAGAGAAAGTTTAGTTCTCAGCATCCTAGTCCCTCTACCTACTAGTTACAGGCCTTGGCCAAACCTTTCTCAGCACCATAGCATCTTCATCTGGAAAATGGGATCAGGTACACTGACTGCACTGGACTGAAATGAGGATTTAATAAGATACGTAACTTGTGAGAAATATTTCAGATAATTAGAATGTAATGTACTATTTTTCATAAGTTACATCATTTTCCTGTTGACTATCCAAAGACCCAAATGCCAAGCAGAAAATAGTCTATGAATGGTTTTGATATGGGACTCAGCTGATTTCAGGCATATGAACTCTCAGTATTTAATCCCACATTGTATGCATGATAAAATGTCTAACAAATAATGTAGAGATCTCATTTCAGGGACCTCTTTACCTGCACTCGGCTTTTCCACTGTGGGCAGTGCAGACGCCGTCATTCTCACAAGTGATGCTTGTGCAGAGGTCCTTGCTGCCTGGTGGGATCGGCTCAGTTTGTGTAGAATTAAGATGGGATATGTCTAAACAGGGTGGGGAAGAGCAGGGATGCATGTCAGCTTTTGCTTTAAGAAACATTTGATCTTTAAGTCTCAAGATAGAAAACGTTCAGGTATAAGGTATGTGAGATATTCAGGTAATCCTAGCAAGGAAACACAGTAAAACCTGCAAAAATCAGAACCTGGGTGGGGCAGAAACCTGTCAGAGAAGGAAAACTCAAATATTGTTGATAGTGAGCCATAGGAAAGTGGTAAGTTTGCACCCTGTAAAAGGTGGAAAACTTGTGAGACCTGGAAAAACAAGGCAGTCCTGTCAAGGTCCGTCTCACATAGGTTTCCTTGTAATACTAAGCAGGTTGACATCAGGATGTGAAGGGGACAGGGCTCAGCCTGCTGAAGCTACAGCTAAACCTCACACTACCTAAGCTATTAGAGTTCCCAGGGGCCCAAGTTCTTGATACCAACCCTCAAGGTACAAAGGAGGAAAACAAGCTCAGATGTAAAGCAGCTGAGGGGACTTTCCCCGAGGTCAATAGTCTTTTGCTTAAAAAGAGCTAGTTGGTGGAGATGTGGAGCAAAACACCGGGTCCTCAGACAGCCAAGCTTATGTTCTCTGCAGTGTTTTAAATTGTTTCTGGTCAAAATAGGACCAAACAGAATTGATGAACATGTGACTTTTTCTCTGCTACAAAAAAAAAAAAAAAAAATCCCTTTACAAAAGATATTCCTGAATAATGTGTTCCAAGAAGTATGGTCTAGTTTTAGTCTAGTTAGCACTGAAGGTCAACATTTCACGGATTTTAGTTATGCCACCTTTCATCGGAAATGGATAATTTACTGAGATAGTGGATCTTAAATGGTAAATGTGTCAAAACTCTACAACATAAAATAGAGAAACTATAAGAATTGCTGAAAGTGTGCTTATTGGCTGTCATGGGTAAGTAATTTTAAAAATCAGTAGACAAATGTTATTACTGCCAAGAGATATACAGGCAGTCCCCAGGTTAAAGACATCCAACTTACATACAATCCCCATAAATCCTATTACATTATAAATTTGGAGTGCATACAATGGTTTTATCAGAAGGTAGACTGGGCCATCTACTTCCGAAGAGATACCACCTCGGAAACTCAAGGAGGGGTAGCTATGAGTCGGAGTTGACTCAATGGCAGTGAGTTTTGACAATGGTTTGTAATAACAGGTGCAATTTTGCAAAGTCACAGAAACATTATTATTATTACTGAATTATGTTAAAGGTGCTTTAGAATATCTGAAAGTGTTTTTTTAATGTATTTTATACAAAGAAAAGTACACTATACAGTAAGATAAATATCTGACTGACATAACTGTTCTGATTTACATACAAATTCGACTTAAAGACAGACTCAGGGGAGATAGCTCAGAGGGCAGGAATGCATAGAAAAGAAGGACACAGAGAAAAGATAACCACAGGGAGGAAGTGGGGAAAAGAGTTGTTACATTATGGGGTTTGCAATCCATGTTATGAAACAAAATGTGTATGAATTATTGAATGGAAAACAAACTTGCTCTGTAAACTTTCACCCAAATCACAATTTAAAAAAAAAAAAAATGACTTAGAAACAGAACTTGTCCATCATCTAGGACTACCTATATTAAAAACCAAACCAGTTGCCACTGAGTCAGTCCAACTCATGGCGACCCCATCTGTGAGGAGTTGAACTGCACTGCACAGGGTTTTCAAGGCCATTGCCTTTCAGAAGCAGGTCACCAGGACTTCTTTCCAAGGTGCCTCTGGGTGGGTTTGAACTCCCAACCTTTTGGTTAGTAGTTGAGTTAGTAGTCAAGGTACATATAATATAAGTGTATTATATCAATAGAGATAGATCTTTTAAACAAACTATAAATATAAGCTATTTCCAGTTTAATTGCTTGTGCTTGTGTGACATTTGTATTACTGGAATCCTTAGAATAGAATAGCTCATTTTAAAAATTTAACTTATTTCTAAAATTTCCCAGCCGAAAAGTTGCCATCCACTGCTCTGTGTTGTGGTAATTAAATTCTTTATTCTGGGAGCCTCACTGTTTCAATTTACATTATTTTTATTTTATTAATGACTCATACTCCCCCCCAAAAAAAACTCATGCCCATTTCCTCCCACATCTCTATCTAATACACCTAAAAATGGAATGCAGATGAACACAGTGAGTAATCAATGGCCACAATAATAAAAAAAAGAATAGCTTATATAAAACTATTTTTACTGACATACCTTCCACTGTCAAAAGGATGTAAACATCATTTCCTTTTATAAAATCTCTGCTTTTCAGCCTCTCATGGGTTATAAAGGCACTGGTTCCAAAGCCCATACCTCTTCTGAACTGAGTTCCATTAGGGAAAAAAGCCACTTCTCCCACTTTGGAAGGGCTGTCCCAAAAATAGTTTCCATTATCTGAAAAAGCAATTTATATTAATGGATTGTGTTTAGCATCATCATAGCTTTCAGTGGTAGGGAAGTACATGCAATGTGAAACACAATTAGGATGGAGCTCAAATAATTAAATGATTGCTATTGATTTATCCCCTGGCAATCACTGGAGCTTGTTCATTTATATTGTCCAAAAGGAAATAAGATTGTCTGGCAGGAAGGACCACACTCTGGAATATGAGTAGAGAGGTATCAAAAGTTTCCTAGGTAGGAATATCACATCTGTACTGACTCACCTGTGTAGAAACTCTCCTGACCGTTAGAAGTGTTCTTTAGTGGCCTTCTGAGTTATAGATAGTGCTTTTTACTGAGTTAAACCAATATGT
>NW_006921728.1:34588-39805 GCF_000298275.1 Orycteropus afer afer | reverse complement strand
ATTTAACTAGTAAAAAATATCTGCTTTGAGCAATCTACTTCCATAGAGATACCACCTCAGAAACTCAAGGAGGGGCGCCATGAGTCAGGACTGACTCGACAGTGAGTTTTTTTTTGTTTTGTTTTGTTTTGTTTTTAGCATTAAATGCTTTTAAGAACTGTCTATATGGAATCAAACTGACAACATCAACTCAAAAGATTAGAGAGAAGCCTTTGCAGAACCACTGCCTAGAGATGGATTAACTGTAGATCTGAATAAGCTCTGTGCCCCAAGTCTGTTTTTTAGTTATCTAACACATCCTGCAGTATCGTGGAAGAAAAGACCTGGTGACTTTCTTTCGTTAAGATTACAGCCAAGAGGTAACTATCAAGGAAATGGGAGGGGAGCTGATGCATTGGGGTAAATTGTAGTCAGTGTCATGAGATAATGTGTGTGTGAAGTGCTGTATAGAAAGTGAATTTGCTCTGTAAACTTTCACCCAAATCACAATTAAAAAAAAAAAATGTAAATTTAAAAAAAAAAGATTACAGCCAAGATACCCAACCCCATGGAGCAGTTCCACTCTGTAACACATGGGGGTGCCACAAATCAGAAAGGACTCCACAGCAAATAAAAACAAATCAGAAATCTGAATCTACATTCCCCTAGTTATTTGGATTTTAAAGTCACAACCCAGATTATTTTACCTCATTTTTATTATAACTGTCTACCTCATTTTGACTGAAAACAGTTTTGAATAGCAAGGTTTGAATTAGTAACAGCTTTAAGAACCTGCCTGGGGCATATTCCCACAGGACTCGATATGGTTTTAGAACTGAAGGTCAGACCTTATGAGCAGAAAAAATGCTGCCTACAAGTTGTAGATTGGGATCTCTGCTGCTTTTTTCTGACTATCAAATTTTTGTTCTTTCAGAAAACCTAGAAATGCTTAGCAAAATGTCACAGAGCATAATGTCTTGCTACATAGCAAAGGGAAATAGAAATCATTCCAGAGAACCTATCACATACAGCAGTTATACAGTCGATTCAACTTTAAGAGATCGTAGTCACTGAAATCCATTCGTTGGCCAATCACATTCATGAAGTCAGAGATTCTTGTTACAATGGTTGGCTCTGTCCCATTTTGAAAGGCAGTTTTGCTGTAGTGCATTACTGAAGTGTAATCATAGGGAACATTCAGAGAGTCTGATTGTTGATCATTGTAGGTGTTAAAATTGTGTTCTTTGCCTAAATGGTAAATGAGAAAAAAAAATTATTACCTTGTGTTCACAAAATTCAGTTTATCTACTCCAAATTTTGTTAATGTAAAACTGGAGAATGTAATACATATACTGTAACTTTTGCTACAACTAATCTATTGTCTTTCAAGAGTATTTCATATAATATTCATTCCTGTTGTTGTTGTTATGTGCCATTGAGTTGGCCCCGACTCATAGCGACCCCTCCTTGGGTTTCCGAAGCAGTATCACTACAGAAGTAGATTGCCCAAACTTCTTCTGAATATTTATGCTTAGAATTGTGATATCAGCAATTATACTGAACATAACTAAGATTTCATCACAGCCCAAAGTTGGAACATTAGCATTAGGCCTATGGTTCAAAGAACTGCTAGTGGAAAAGAACGTTCTAAAAAGTGTTGTTGAAATAGTCGTTGGCAGACAATGACAGCAGATGGAGGTGGAAGTTAAGAAATTTGGGAGGTGTGGTGAGATGAGACTTAAGAATGATAATGTAGACAAGAGTCATTAGAAAGAACTAACAGAGTCAAGGATTTCGTGGTTACTGGAATACATGTGGACTCCCTGGATAGTGCACTCAACTGCAAACAGAAAGGTTGGAGGTTCAAGTCCATTCAAACTCACCTTGGATGAAAGGCCTGGTGATCTGTTTCCAACATATCAGCCGTGGAAAACCCTATACTCAAACTCACTGCTGTCGATTTGATTCTGACTCACAGACACCCCTCCTTGGGTTTCTGAGGCTGTATCTCTACAGAAGTAGATTGCCCAGTCTTCCTTTCTTCCAAGGAGTGGCTGGTGGGTTTGAACTGCCAGCCTTCTGGTTAGCAGTCAAATGCCTTAGGCACTACGCCACCAGAGCTCCCTGAAAACCCTATGGAGCACACAATTCTATTGTGACATACATGCGTTGGAAGCTACTCAACAGTAACTGGTTTGGAATTCATTTAACAAATGTATTCAGAGAAGCTATCAGGGTGCTAAGCATCATAATAGTGGAAACTGATGGCAACTTGAAATCAGATGATTTTTGGACAGAGGAGATGAATCTCATCTCCAAAGACATAGGTGCTCTATCAAATGTGGGCAGAAATTTCTACCAAATATAAGACTTTGGAAATCCTATAGAGAGAAGCCTAAATGCTCCTTCTGTTATAGAAATCTTTTCATTTGTTGCTTTGCCTTAGAGCTTTGTGATGTCAAAAAGCATTAGTACAGGGCATCGCTCACAGGGCCTCACACTAATAGCAATATCATTCTACCTACCCAGGCAAGACAGATCTGGAAGCTAAGTGTCACTGTAGGAAAAAACATGGAAAACATAAGCCCTACTCATACATGTTTAAGATCTTTATGATTCTGAACAGAAAGTCACAAAATTCAGACTGCTCAACTGCTTCAGTATATCCAACATGGGTTCCATGAAACACTAGACCCACAAAATACTCCAAAAAAGTCCATGATCAAATCACTTTGGGAAATGCTCCCAAACAATTTGTGTTATCCTAGCAAAGACTCTGAACAGCACAGCCATATGAATAAATGCAAGTTTAATTTTTTAAACCCAGATTTCCCAAACTAATCGACCCCAAATCCCTTTCTACACACCTATGAACATATTCTAGGACAATACTCCATAGAGTACAATTTGGGAAACACTAAACTAGTCAATTTGTAAGATTATATCAGGCTCAAAGTACTGAAATGCTGAGACACTAGAACTTCAACAATTTTAATATATCTGTCACATCATATTAGATTAGAGCTAAGTGAAGTAAGACATCAGTACGTCAGAGTTTTTCAATTATTAACTGTTGGTTCAGTTAACAGGAGGGCACATGCTTAAAAACTCAAACTTCAACCAAAAGTGTAAGAAAACAGAAGAAATATACCTGATTGAATTCTCTCCCAAATGATACTGACATAGTCATCCCGGTCAGAACGTGACTGCTCGTGCCAGAATCCCAGTGCGTGAAGGAACTCATGTTGAATCGTTGCTATTCGATCACAATTTGCCCCAATGGAAAGTTCTTGTCTCCCAACATGCCTATTTCCTACTGAAGACCAGCAGCTAATAGAAGAATTTAACAAGAAAGGAGAGAGAATGTTAACTGTGGTGCAAGTTTGACTTCTCAGAACAGCATTCTCAATGTTGAGTCTACCTGGTTTCCCTTCCCACATCCTTCACTTTATCAGTAGTACACTGTGCATTTTTCTCATAACCCCAGTGAGGTATGAAAAGCCCTCCAAACAGGTGATCTTTGGAGAACTTGTCCTAACACTAAATACTACATAGAAGCAAGTCATTCTCCAGTCACACTACTCCTGATCTTTCCTGGGGATTTCAGAGTCTTTGAGATTGTCCTCACTATGCTGATACCCACCGATTAACAAGGATTTTATTGGGACAGTAACTACTCAGAATTGCTGGGTTTGGTGCAGGTAACAATGTCATCTTCTTAACTTGCTATGAATTGTTATATATATTTTATATATGTAAATCTATATATATATATGACAATGTTAACTATATATACATTTACATAATAAAATCCATGTGCCCATCAAAAACACTCAGAAGTCAGCCTTTCATAATACCACACAAGTAATACACATTCATTGTAAATAAATTAGAAAATGGATATAAATAAAAAGGAAGAAAGTTAAATTACTAATACTCAAGAATAATCAACCGTTCTTACCATTCAACCATGCTTTAAAGAGTATGGTCTTTATTAGGCTGGGCATTACTTGAAAGGGGAAATAAAGAGCATGTAAATTGCAAACATGTTGAAATTTCAGCTTGTGAAATTCACAAGCTATGGGATGGATGCATCAATCTCGCCTGGCTTATCTTAGTGACATGGGTAGGCTGGTTGCATGTATGAAAATATTATTTTTTCTGGCTAGAGGAACTAGATTCTGCTCATCTTTTACTCTCCAGAAACCAGCAAGGGAAGCCCCATGTTAAAAGTCAGAGCCTAAGGCAATTGTTGTGATGTAATGTCCCAGGCATAACAGTTCTCTTTAGAACCCTTAGAAGACCAACTCTTCAACATACCCACTGCCTTTGAACACTGATATATAGTTAGTTTCTCCAGCCCAAGGCTTGAAGTCAATGCATGTTTTTAGACGATAACGTTCAAATGCATTGAGGATCTCTCCCTTAGCATTCATTTCTGAAGAAAGAAACAAAAATATACTTATTAAAATAATCACCACTGAACAACTCCCCATGAAAATAGATTATGGGTTATATTACTTCTAGAGAAAAAGAAGAACACCCTCAATGAGATGAATTGACACAGTGGCTACAACACTGGGCTCAAACACAGTAGCAATTGTGAGGATGGTGCAGGAGCCGGCTGTGTTTTGTTCTGTTCTGTACAGGGTTGCCATGAGTCACAACCAATGTGATGGCACCTAACAATAGCAAACGTCTCTTCATGAACACTCAGTGTTTTGTTTTTACAAAGTTTAATATTCAGTACCAGTTACGTAAGTTTCACATGCAAGTATTTGATTATTCTTCAGATCCCTTATTTTGCCTCTCCCCATATTTATTTCTCAGGAGCCACTGGAGGTGAATTACAGAAGAAGAAAAAGGACATTTCCTTACCTGAAAGAACATACACATTGGATCACAAGAAACCAAAATAAACAATCACCATCACATACTCCATCTGAGGAGCTGTAATATGTATTAAAAGCAGAGCTTTTAATGTAAGGGCCTTGAAATTGTACATAAAAAAAATAAACAAAACAAACCCACTGCCATCAAGTCGATTCGACTCATAGCGACCCCTCCTTGGGGTCCTTTCTGAGGCAGTATCTCTATGGAAGTAGATTGCCCAACCTTTCTTCTGAGGAGTGGCTGGTGGGTTTGAACTACCAGCTTTCTGGTTAGCAGTCAAATGCCTTAGGCACTACGCCACCAGAGCTCCCTGAAATTGTACATAGGGTTCATTAATATTCTGAA
>NW_006921728.1:32906-34488 GCF_000298275.1 Orycteropus afer afer | reverse complement strand
ATTGTTTCAAAGTGAAGACAAATTTACATAACATTAAATGGCAAATAGTTGCCATAAGTCAGACATTTGGAACACAGCAACGCCTGTACTTCCCAATTTTACAACTGAAGACACAGAATCATTTGCTCAGAGTCACATAGCTAGTCAAGAACAAACCTTGGACTTGAACCCAGGTCCTTCAGACTGTAAAATCAACATCCTTCCCCAACACTAGGAATCCAGGTACGGTTCTCAATCCCCCGGAATAGTGTCAATATCTTCTTCTGGATTTCTCAGGGCCCTTGCTGATATTCCTGACTCTCCCCTTTCTAGGAGACTCGATGCACAACACCCCCCCCCAAATATCTTTTGTTTCTAAGATTTGGGGCTCATAGTCCTCTAGGTACCTGACTGTGCAGTCTCCCCTTGCCACATCATCCACCCCTCCCAGAGCAATGAGCATGTATCAGCAATAAGAGAATGAGTCACGAACCAGTGATCATAAATGGGTCTGTAGTTATACTCCGTTGGTTGGACATACGCTGTCGAATGTCAGGATTTTGATCCAAGAGTGTCATTGTGGCTTGTTGCCAAGGACACGGCCACTGTAATTGATGATCATTGGCTCCAGAGATCAAGTGGAAATATATCCCTACATTAGTCAAATGGCTTAGATTCAAGTAAATCTGAAAGGCATAACCTTTAGAAGAATAAAATGGAGGACTATATAGACTTCCATTTGGGCTGTCAATGAACTGTGTGAAATTTTTTATATGCCAGATATGATGAGGGCACTGTGTTTCTGAAAGATTGATGTCATCAATAGACAGACCACCCGATGATGAGCCAGAGCCTCTGATTCCTCCAAACACCACTCTAAATTTGTTGGTCGCTTTCAGTGTTACATGGTAAAGTTGCCATCTTCCAATGGGTATTTCTGCAAAAGAGTCATCATTATTTCAAAGAAGACGAAAGATTATGAGCCAATTGCAAATCAACATTAGAGTTCTAACTTTCACAGACAAATGATCATCCAAGAGCTAATGATACATACAGGTTTGAGGTATGATTTTCTCACTCCTCCAGCTCAGGCCCATTTACTTCAAAGTGTTTCTTTGAGGTCAGACTGCACTCTGGAATATTTCGATGCTTATCTAATTGTTTCTCAGAAAGGTCACCATTTCTCAGAGATAGATGAGCGAATCACAGCATCTATCTCATGAGTATTGTGTGCTGTACTTATGTGTGGAGCGGACAGTAATATATTTGTCAACCCATAACCCCTCCCTTGGTCAGAGAGTCCTCCTATTCATTTGCTTTCATAGGTGGTCACATGACCCACCTTTCTGACACATGATTATATGAAAGGTGGACACCTCTCCCCACTCAAGAAGTGCTCTGGAAACTGCAATTAACTCAAGTTAAAACAATCATAGTCCTTCACTGGCATTTATTTTTTAAGCTAGAAACTAGAAGAAGAATCTCTTTTCCACTCTGTTGGCATATCTGATAAGATTTAAGCTGGGAATTGAAACAACCAAAGTACCAGTCTTATGGACAAAGCCATTGGGATATAAAACGAGAGGTCACTGACAATGTTCAG
>NW_006921728.1:30435-32770 GCF_000298275.1 Orycteropus afer afer | reverse complement strand
GGGTATGTGTGTGTAAAATGAATTTTCTGGAGAAAGCTTTCATAAAATTTTCAAATTAATCCTGGACCCATAAAGGTCTATAAAACTACTAATTTGAAGGAAAGAGGGATACTATTAGGAGGGGTGGATGTGGAGCTCAACGAAGGCAGGATATGAAAGCCACAAAGACATGCGGAAAAGAAGGAGGAATCTGGAAGGAGGGGCTGTATCAGCTGCACGTGGAGGAACCATCACCAGTGGGGTCAGGTAACAGTGAAGAAGGTACTGGCCTACCAGAAGATGGGGGCTAAGTACGGCAGAGGAAAGCACTTGGACTTTGGAGCCAGACACACCTAAGTTCTCTCCTATCCTCACCTCTTAGTTTTGCTGATTTGATTAACCTTTGGAGCTTTGATATTATCAGTTACATGAGGAGGTAAAATCAACTTGGCAGGGATGTAGTAAGCATAAGAAGAGAAAATAAACGTGAGGTTCCACGTAACATGAGTGTCCATTTCCTTCCTCCCTTCTTACGTGACCATCACAAAGGCATTCAGAGAAGATTGTTCTGAACTCCTCTGTCTAGGCAAGTGTAAGAATGTCAAGAACAGGATCCACACAGATAAAGTTCTAAAATCCGTGCACCCATAAAAACACCCAGAAGTCAACTTTTCACAGTACTATCCAAGAAAGACACACTCACTGTAAATAAGTTACAAAATACATATAAACAAAAAGAAGAGAAGCTAAAGTACTAACATCCAAGAATAATGAACCATTCTTATCTTTTCAGACCTTTTCTGCTTATGGACACATGCATAACACACACATAACTTTGGAAAAATAAAGTCATGGTCTACATAATAATTTATAAAATATATCATTTAAATCTTTATTCATCATTAAGTATTTTATCACTGTGGTGGCTGCATTGTCTGCCTGTAACATGCTTACGTGATTCCCTAGTGCCACATATTTAAGTTGTTTCCAAATTGTCTTTACTATAAATATCATATTTGGACCATCATTTCTAATACAACAGCTCCTTAAACTAAGGCCTGATGATGGTGACCCTCATATCACTGTTTTTGTTGTTGTTGTTGTTATGTGCCGTCGAGTCGGCCCCGACTCATAGTGACCCCTCCTTGGGTTTCCGAGGCAGTATCACTACGGAAGTAGGATTGCCCAACCTTCCTAGGAGTGCATATACAAGGGAACCCTGGCGCGTGCTAACCTTTCATCAAAGTCCAGTGAGGATGTTTCTACCCAACACTGAATGGTTTTGAGTATCAAATAAGATAACATATGTGAAAGCTGTGTAAACTTTAAAGCCCTCTACCAAGATGAGATCGTTATTTACCAAGTGCCTTTATTTACCAACAAGGAGCCCTGGTGGCATAGTGCCTAAAGCATTTGACAGCTAACCAGAAGCTAACCCACCAGCCACTACACGGAAGAAAGACTGGGCAATCTGCTTCATAAAGATTTACCACCTCAGAAACCCAAAGAGGGTCGCTATGAGTCAGGACAGACTCGATGGCAGTGACTTTGATTTTTGGTTTATTTACCAACAGCCTTAACTAACTTTGTGCATAGATACAGAAAAACTCCACCTGGGATCACTTCACAAATGTTGCCAGGCTCCAGAGAAGATAAGGCAAGTCTGGGACTTACACAAGCAGCTGCTCAGAATTATTTTCCTCTTGTTAGTACCTTCAGCTTTAGCACCCTGACCTTTATTTCCATCTCCTACCTCATCTACCCCACCCCATCCCACCCCTAAATTCGGCACTCTGGCAAGGACTTGGAACTTATTCACTGGGAATTCTGAATGGCCACTTCAAATGAGCTTTCAGGTGAGCTGCATCTCGTTCTAGCTGAAGTTCAAGCAGACTGAAGACTACTGGTAGAAATTTATATGATGGTCCACCGGAATGAACCTTCCAGAAATCATTTCCAGAAAACTCTTCGTAGATAACTGCTTTTGCTACATGTAAGTCTGACCTTGCTTAGTGATTCTGTGGGTTTAAGTCATTTCACGATGTAAATTCCTGGAATGTGAGGGGGATCTTCCTTACTTTAAATGTAGAGTATAAGTTCAATTCTACAATATTTTGCAGTGATAAAGTATTTTATAAGTAAGATCCAAAATCACAGAAATGGAAAAAAATGGTTTATAAGATTTTAATTTTAATTATATTATGAAGACTTTATAGCATGAAACAATGCAAAAGAAAGGACAGAAATTTAAAATAATGTATCTATATAAAAACATACACAGTTTATATGGTAAATCTGGGCTGGAATTTTTACCTGGTGTGTTTCGTTCATAAATATGTTTATCAGTTTATTTTTT
>NW_006921728.1:27595-28762 GCF_000298275.1 Orycteropus afer afer | reverse complement strand
TATCATCACTGAGAGTCTTGGTTAGGAATCTCTTCTTCCCTGAATTTCAATAGCCTCCTAATATATCTTCCTATTTTCTTCTTACTCCACTAATAATAAATCTTCTACACTTCAAACAGTGAATATTCTAAAACGATAACAATCACACTTCCACAAGAAAGTTTCACAAGAAAGACTTCACATCAGCATCAGTACACACACCAAGTCCTTTAACCTGAGAGACATTCAGTTCCTTCCCAATCGGGACCCCACCTGTCTCCAACCTCTTTGTTGCCCTGCTCCCACTCTAAACTCCAATTAAGCAGTTTCTCCCTTCTACCATGGTTTTGCACATAGTGATCTATTTGCCTAGAGCACCTTTTCTTCATGATCAGAGGTCACATTAGCCCAAATTAGAGAGAAGCACCTCATCTTAGGGGATGCTGGATGTGTTGATTTGGTAAGTGGGTGAAAAACATTTTAATGCAAAGAAACGAATGCCCCTTGGTGAGTAGAATGCAAACTGGATTTCAGCCTGCTTGCCTTCTATTAGAAACCTATGTATGGTGTACAATTTGTACAACCTTCATGGCAACCTTCTTGCATCTAACCAAAAAAACCAAACCCATTGTCCTCAAGTAGATTCCAACACATAGTGACCCTACAGACTGGAATAGAGCTGCCCCATAAAGTTTCCAAGTCTGTAAATCTTTATGGAAGAAGACTACCTCATCTTTCTCCTGTGGTGTGCCTGGTGGGTTCAAACCACTGACATTTTGGTTAGCAACCCAATGCTTTAACCACAGCTTCACCAGAGCTCCTTCCTCCCTCCCACACCTAGGTTGGGTTAAATGCCCCTTCAGTGGGCTTATTGATCATAGTACTAATCATCATGTTTCTTCTATTATAATTAGCCTTTGAGTAATCTGAAAAGTATTAATTTCAAGAAAAAGTTTCACACATAGGAGTTCCTAAACTAATGCTGATCTGTGACATTTTTCAGCCAAGTTTGGAAAAATGAGGACCATGCTTTGAGTTTTCCATTACAGTTAGATTTCTTCAATATAAAAGCTGTCATTAATTCTAGATTAGTTTCTTCTGACTTTTTAGCATTAAAAGATTTTCTTTTTTTATGAAAAGATAATAAAGCATAGTGGGTCTTTATTTTAAATTCCTAACTTAAAAAAA
>NW_006921728.1:23016-24935 GCF_000298275.1 Orycteropus afer afer | reverse complement strand
TTATTAATGTATTCATAAATATAAAAATTGTATGCCACTCAAAAGCTAGGAATACAGTGGTTAAAAAAAAAAAAAAAAACAATGTCCCTGTCTTCCTGAACCTTAGATCTAGTAGGGGAGACAGATTATAAGAAATATAAAAATAAACAGAATAAATTTAAGACTGCAGGTCTGACTCGACAGCACATAACAACAACAACAAACTGGAGGAAATACAAAAGGGAGACGTGGCAGAGTAAAGGATTTGGAGGACATATTAAATAAAGTAGTCAGGATAGGACTCTTCAAATGTCCCTTCAATATGCTCCCATAGCTCTTTGAATCTATCACTAATAATAATGTTTATTCTTTTCTCTTTAAGCTGAGATGGGTATGATAAGAAAGAGTCATGATTGAAATGGGCCCTGGGAAGGTCATTTTAAATGAAGGAGAAAGAAGGTGGTATGGTTCTGAAGTAGGAATATGCTTGGTATGGTTTAAGAATGTTTTGAGACCAGTAGGCTGATGAGTTAGGGGAAAAAGAGATGAGATGAGATGAGAACAGAGGTAGGCAAAAGTTAGCTAATGCAAAACCTTGAAGGCCATGGCTAAATTTGGATATTATCTTCAATGCCATGGAAAGCTGTTGAAGAGTTTCAAGTCAGAAGGTGAAATGATGTGATCTGTCTATGTGAAAAAACACCTTGCTGTGGAGGATTAAAAACATGTATAGAATGAAATAGATTATATTGTTGTTAGATGCCTGTTAAATTGATTCCAACTCATAGCAACCCAATGTAACATCATTGGAAACTCCCACGTAGGGTTTCCTAGGCTATAATTTTTACAGCATCAGATTGCTAAGTTTTTTCTCCTGTGAAGTCGCTGGGGAGGTGGGGGGGGGAGGTGTGAACTGCCAACCTTTTGGTTAGCAGCTTAACACTTAACCATTGCAGCACCAGGGCTCCTTGGAAAAGATTTTAGGAGCATGATATTAATTAAGAACCTATTGAAATAAATAAATAAATAAGAGGTGATGGGAGATTTGTCTTACAGGGAATGCGAACTGATTTGGAATATAAGCTGGAGACAGAAACTATAATACTTACTATAGATGGATTGGATGGGGAAGTGAAGGAAAGGGAAGAAGCAAAGGTGACTCCTGAATTTTTTACTTGTTTGGTGGAGTGGGATAGGGGAGTGGTGATGACTTTACTAAGAGGAAAGTCTGAGGAAGAACAGTTCGTGTGGATAATCAGAGTTTGGCCTTAAGACACTTTAGGTTTGAGACGTTTTATACATTGAAATGGGCCTGACAGATTGACGCTTGTGTGGACCAGTCTGGAGCTCAAGGAAAGAAAAGAACTGTTATTGTTGTTAGTTGCCATCAAGTTGATTCTAACTGATGGCAACCCTGTGCGTGCAGAGCGGAACTGCTCCACAGGGTTTTCAAGGCCATGAACTTTGAGAAGCTGATTGCTAGGTCTTTCTTATACCAGAGGTGTCCTCTGGGAGGGTTTGAACCACCAACCTTCTGGTTAATAGTCCAATACTTCACCATTTTTGCTACCCAGGGACTCAGAAGAGAACTAAAGCTATACATTTGGATTCATCAACATACAGATGATAGTTCAAGCCCAGGTGCAAGGCGAAATGAAGGAGAGAGTGCAGTTGGAAGAGTTGGCCCAGCACTTAGCATCAGGCACTGCAGTGCTGTTACTGGAGGGAAAGCTCCCAGTGGAGTTTCAAGGCCTGTTGATACTACTCCTCAGAAGGAAGGTTGGGTCATCGACTTCCATAGTGATACCGCCTGGGAAACCCAAGGAGGGGTCGCTGTGAGTCGGATCAACTTGACAGCAGTGAGTTTGGTTTGGTTTGGTTGTGAAGTTAGAGGAGGTCACATGCCTCTGACATGCCATTTTTAAATAAAACATACATAA
>NW_006921728.1:20792-22916 GCF_000298275.1 Orycteropus afer afer | reverse complement strand
AGTCGGATCAACTTGACAGCAGTGAGTTTGGTTTGGTTTGGTTGTGAAGTTAGAGGAGGTCACATGCCTCTGACATGCCATTTTTAAATAAAACATACATAATGAACTATGGTGACTTTGATCACAGAGTAAATCTGAGCAATGGGCAAAGAATACACTGGTATGAGTTCTTTCTAGTACAATATATTCATGGAATAAATGTTTCATGATTGATTCTCTGCCCATAGAGATAGTTAGGCTTAACAAAGTCCATGATGCCCAATCATTCCTAGATACCCTTATTTTAGCCTGCAGTGATTAATAGAAGAATCTCGTTGGCATTTTTTCAACTCACTCCATCAAATCTGATGTCACCCTCGAAAAGATCCAGTCCCAAATCTAAGAAAAAATGTAAAGATACATGTTAACAAATTGGATCCAAATACCCCACTTAAAAAAATGACTTTTAAAAAAAAATTCACAAACCTTCATTGATATCAAATATGTCTCGATCAATTCCACCATCTACATCTCTGACTAAAATAACAAAGAAAAAACATATCGAGTATTACCTTTATGAAAAGAGAAATCTTTATCAACGATCACATTAGAAATAAGCAAGATTCTTTTGCCTTAGATAAGTGACTACCAGATTCTGATTCAACATACACTGATTGATTGAGAAATTCCCATGAGCCAGGCTTTGGGCAAAGAAACAGTTTTTGCACATATACTCTGCCCTACTCTCTTCCCTGAGCATCAGATGACTTCAGGAATAAGAAACGGGTCACTTTGTCTAATAGTAAGCTTAATTTGTAAGATTAAAATAAAGACTAGATTAATTAAGAAACAAATGTTTAAATTTTATCAAACTAGCCATACCTATCCATTTATCTATAGTCCTTGTCAGTATAACTAGGAACTCTCAGGCAAAATTCCTAAATTGCAAAGGAGTACGTAACCTGGCCATATATACAACTAAGTAGGAATAGACTATATTACCAGATGCATCATGATTTGACACAAAACAACAAAAATAATAATAGCAACCATTCATGGGGTATCTAGGGGTCTCTTTGTGGCGAAAACAGTTAATTGCTCAACTACTTACTAAAAGGTTGGCAGTTCAAACTCACCCAGAATCACCTTGGAAGACAAGCCTGGTGACATGCTTCCAAAAGCTCACAGCCTTTAAAACCATATAGAGCAGCTCTACTCTGCACAGATGGGTCACCATGTGTTGGATTACTCAACAGCTACTGGTTGTTTGTTTATTATTATTTTGTTTTTTTTATGGGTACCTATGTGCCAATCATGTATTTGACCTTTTTTCTACCACCATCTATTTTTCTTCTGGGCATATGGACCCATGAAATACGTGTTATTAAAATGTTCCTCAATAAATCAAATGAAGCCAGAATTTGATGACTGTTCAACTATGGTAAACCAAAACCCAGTACTTAGTATTAAATGTGTCCTAAGTTCTTGTGTTCTATTTTCTACTATCCCCAAAACTTTCTTATACTGAACTTAGAGAAAAATTTTAAAAACTTACCTAAGTTTTCTGGAGTTGGCTGTGAAACAAATATATTAAAAAAAAAAAAAAAGATATTATTAAGATACCCATGACATAAATTGTTTTCTTGGTCCCAGTTTATATCTAAACATTTTCTTTTTTTGTTAATATTATGGATTGCTTCCTGGTCTGTATCCAAGACTGCTAGATTGCAGTCTAATATAACTTTTTTGACCAAAGGTCTTCTCATTTCATACAGAATATGAAACTACCTGTTACATGAATTTGAAGGTGAAGGAAACAAGAAACTAACTTCACAGCTTAAAAAGGACACAGAACATAAGCCTTCAATAAATAAATAAATATTATGGGCACTTTAAAAATTATTTTCTAAAGTATTCATGGAGCAATGTTTGAAAAACTGAACAATGTATTTTGAATGTAAAAACAACAATCCTTTAAAAGAAATTTTCTTCAAGAACTCATTAATTATGTTTTACTTTCATATTTCCCTCAACTGCTTTCAAATGCCAAATGTTTAAGAAAAAAAAAATCAATTGATATATTTTATGATTAAATAAAAACTTCTGAAAATAGCTTCTCCACAAATTACCAAATGAGACTCAGGC
>NW_006921728.1:18232-19892 GCF_000298275.1 Orycteropus afer afer | reverse complement strand
TACTTCCTATACCCAGCCTTCTCCACTCACCAAAAAGAAACATTCATGTCACTGTTGTCACTAATACCTTGAAATTCTTTTTTAAAAATGAAAAACAAACTATCCCTTAACAATCAGTATCAACTGCCTCACATTTTTCTGATCATTTTTTCCTATATTGTTTCCTTACCAAGCCAGAAACCACAAGGACAGCAGCAAAGGACAGAAACCAAGGCAGATACCATGAGTTCATGCTGTAGCTTCCTGTTGAAAGCTGCACTCTATGAAATTCAGAGTAGGTTCTACCTTTTAAAAGGTAAATATCATAATGCATAGCCTTTGATCTCAATGATCTATCTTGCAGGTCAGCTCATTGCTGTAGTAATACTTCCAATCAAGGAGTTAAAGTCCAGTATCCTTAGCACAGCTCTACAGAGGCTTTTTTTTTTTCTTTTTTCCCTGTGTTAACATTCAACAGCTAGATGTGCCTGGCTGAGATTTGTTAATAAAACAAGTTCTCTAATATATATCTACTGGTCCACAAAACTATGAAGTACCTGGTGAGCAAAAGAAAATATTACATTAATTTTTAATTTCAATCTTTCTAATAAGAAGCATTTATGAAGCTTCTTCTTATATAGCTCTGTGCTGTTTTAATATCTCCAATGATGTCCACTGCTTCATTTATTCATTTGTTTATTAAAAATTCATTGAGTTGTTTAGCTTAATTGTTGTTGTTATGTGCCGTCGAGTTGGACCCAACTCATGGTGACCCCATATATCTTCCTTGAGCATTATGCTTTTTAAAGAACTGTTTATGAGGAATCAAACTGACAAACAAAAACTCAAAAGATTAGATAGGAAACTTAGGGGGCAGTGAGTTTATGTTAATGAGAGAGGAAACACTTGGAAAGGGAGGGTGAGAAATGGTTGCACAACTCAAATAAGTGTCACTGAATTGTGCATGTAGAAATTGTTGAATTGGTGTTTGTTGTGCTGCATATATTCTCAACACAACAAAAGAAAATAAATTAGTAAAACACATACACACAAAAAAACTCAAGCACCTACTACTTATTGGATTACAAAATTCATTAAAGTGCTAGAAACTGACATGTTTGATATCTAGATATAAAGTAGCAAAATAGGATATGCCTGGAAAATTTCCATCAGGCAAATTGAGGTGAAAGTCAGGATGAGAAAGCTAGGAATAGACATAGGTTTTCTAATAAAATAATGTCCTCAATCTATCCCTCAATTTTTTCTGGATTTCTCCTTATTTTCTTGGGATGACCTCTCTAAAGGCAACCTACCTTCTAATTCAATTTCCACTGTTTCAATCTCAACTTATTTGTGTGGCGAGATAATATTTTTGAAATATTAACTTTTTCCACAGTATTTCCTTCTCTACTCCAATTTGATTTGCCAGTTTGGAAACTGAAGAAAATTAAAAGAAGTCCAAAAGAGCCAAAGTACAGCTTTGAGTATATTCCACCTGAATGTAGAGACCATTTCAAGAATAGATTTGATATGTTGACCACCAATGACCGAAGACCAGACAAATTGTAGGATGACATCAAGAACATCATACAGGAAGAAAGCAAAATACATTAAAAAGACAGGAGAGAAAGAAAAGACCAAAATGGATGTCAGAAAAGACTCTGAAATTTGCTCTGGAATG
>NW_006921728.1:15117-16462 GCF_000298275.1 Orycteropus afer afer | reverse complement strand
TCTTGTACCATCCTGTGGTGGTTAAGTTTGTGTGTAACCTTGGCTAGGCCTGGTTGAGTGGCTGGGCAGCTGGATGTAGTATTCCCCATGATAAGACGTGGAATCTACTGTGAGCAGCTGAGTAGCTGCTTTTGGGTATGTGGTCTGCTTCCCGTATATAAGAAACAGCTTTGGGAATGGTCTCTAGTTTATGGCACGCTTGAACCCTGCATGTAGCCATGTCATTGTTCAGCAACCTGGCATGCTTTGCCGACCTTGGGACTTTCAGTGGACTTAAAGGCCTGCTGTGTAGTTTGGTAACATCGGGACAGTGCCATTTTATTTGTCGACCTTGGGTTTGTCAGCCTCAGCAGACAGTAGCTGCCTGAGTGAAGAGATGCCTCTTGCTTCAGTGGGCCAGGAGCAAGAGGCAGAGCTGAAGCCCAAGGTCAAAGGGCTTTCACCCAGCCCCTAAAGCCTGGCACTTTGAACTCGGACTTCTAACCTCCTGAACTGTAAGAGAATAAGCTCCTGTTTGTTAAGTCCATCCCATTTGTTCTATATTCTTGTCAGAGCAGCACTAAGTGACCAGAACACCTTCCATTGCCATCTTCAGGGCTTTCTGCTCAAACTGAGCATGTACAAATCAATCAGGCATACACAGATGATAAAGACCCTGGAACTGGCTTTTGGGGCACATCAGTCAGCACCATGGTTCCTCCCTAGAAAAGCCCACCAAAACCCCTATCCATGAAAACCTCAGCCTCCTTCGTTTGTGGAGCCATCTTGGCGACACAGGTCTGGATGAGCTCCTTTACTTGGCCAACCAAATAAAGCTTCCTCTTTGGCTTTCACTGACTCTGAGTCTCTTTAGTCCTGCCTGGAGAGACCTAGCAGTCTCTGGTAATGCTGAAGCTGTAGTCTGGTCTGCATCAGTAAGTGCTTAAAGTCATCTTCTCTTTCAACAAGCAAGATTGTGTCATCTGCATATCACAGTTTGTTAAGGAGCCTTTTCCCAATCCTGATACCGTGTTGTTCTTCATATAGTCCAGATTTTTGGATTATTTGCTCAGCATACAGATTGAGTATATGTGGTAAAAGGATACAACCCTGTTGCACATCTTTCCTGATTTTATTTTATTTTTAAATTCAGGTTGTAACTTTCTATGCTTTCTTTTATTGTGCTTTACACACAAATTTACAGAGCAGAATTTGTTTTACATTCAACAGTTTGTGTACATTTGATTTCACTCCCCAATTATCATCCGCAACCCTAACCCACTCTTCTCCTCTCCCTTCCCAGAGAGCCTCCCATCCTTGTGCCCTTCTTAGTTATGCACTAAGAAGATATACTTCTGTGTATCCA
>NW_006921728.1:7161-9767 GCF_000298275.1 Orycteropus afer afer | reverse complement strand
GCTGGTCCTCAGAAGGAAGATTGGGCAATCTACTTCTGTAGCAATACAGCCTCAGAAACCCAAGAAGGGGTCACTGTGAGTCCAACTTCAGGGCAGTGAGTTTGTTTTGGTAACAAAGTCTTAATATTAGTAAAATTGTTGCTCAGAAATTTTCCAAGAGCTTAGGAATATGCTGAATTGCAGTAGTTAAGCAAAATTGTTTTCATTTTCTGCAAGGTGGGAAAGACTGTAAGGTGTAACTGAAAAACCTAAGTATCAGTCACTTGAATGATGAGTGTTAAAATGTTGCAGGAGATTAACATCTTTCTCTACTATCTTAGTTATTTGTTGTTGTCATTGTTGTTAAGCGCTGTCAATGTCACCCTGGTTACAACTAACAACCATTCTACAAACAATAGAAGGAAACACTGCCCAGGCCTGTGCCATCCTCACAATCATTGCTGTAATTGAGCCCATCGTTGCAGCCACAGTGTCAACTCATCTTGCTGAGAGTCTTCCACTTTCTCACCGACCCTCTGCCAAGCATGATGTCCTTCAGGGATTGGTACCTTCTGATAACATGTCCAAAGTACAGGAGACAAAGTCTCTCAATCCTCACTTCTAAGGAGCCTTCTTGGTGTACTTCCTCCAAGATAGATTGGTTTGTTTTCCTGCCCATGGTACATTCAATATTCTTTGCCAATACCATAATTCAAATGCACCAATTCTTCTTCAGTCTTCCTTATTCATTGTCCAGTTTAGCACTTAGTTATTTAGTACTGCTATAACAGAAATGCTACAAGTATGGCTCTAACAAACAGAAATTTGTTTTCTCACAGTTCAGGAGGCTAGAAGTCTGAATTTGGGGTGCCAGCTCCAGGGGAAGCCTTCCTCTCTCTGTCAGCTCTAGAGGAAGGTCCTTGTCCCTTTGAGCTTCTGCTCCCGGGCAATCTTCATGTGGTTTGGCATCTCTCTTTCCCCACCTCTGCTTGTCTGCTTGCTTGTTTATTTTCTTTTATATCTCAAAAGAAATTGACTCAAGATACACCCTACATTAATCTTGTCTTATTAACATAACAAAGACAATCCCTTCCCAAATAAGAATATAACTATAGGTGTCCAAAAAAAAACCACTGCCATGGAGTGAATTCTGACTCATAGCCACCTCCATTAGGTTTCCAAAGCTGTAAATCTTTACGGAAGTAGATTGCCTCATCTTCCTCCCATGAAACAGCTGGTGGGTTTGAACCACAGTGATCTGGTTAGCAGCCAAATGCCTTACACACTATGCCACCAGAGCTCCAAACTACAGGCATAGAGGCTCAGTTTTAGAATATGTATTTTGGGGCAGCACAACTCAATTCATAACAACTCTTTTGCAAGCTCCTTAGGGGGTTTATTGAAGATATGGCGATATTTAGGAGAGGTGAGTGTAGAATTCTCGCCTTCCATGCAAGAGACCCCAGTTCAACTCCCAGTCAATGCCCCTCATCCACAGCCACCACCCTTCCGTCATTGGAGGCTTGTGAATTGCTATGATGCTGAACACGATTTAGCAGAGCTTCTAAACTAAGATGGACTGGGAAGAAAGATCTGGCTGTCTACTTCCTCCCAAAAATCAGTCCATGAAAACCCTACATATTACAACAACCATTTGGATGGCACAGGACCGTGTTTTTCTCTTATGCCTGGGCCGTCATGAGTGGAAGGGCTGGCTCATTGGCAGCTAACAACAAAAACAGTCTCAGAAAAGACTTCTAACTGCCCAAATTGTGGGCTAGAAAGCATTTATTTGGGATTTGGGTGTCCACATAAAATGACATTAGATGTACTCTTCTGGGTTTGTAACTCATATTTTTTTTCACTGAGAAATTTTGTGATTTAAAATTCTGAGTAAAGTGAAAATGCAATGATTTGTAGAGAAATTTTATATGTGGAAGTTGTGCTTTAGGATACACACATCTTTTGTCTTCTCTGTTGTCAGTAATAATGACAGCAGAAATTGTGCTGCTTTTTATCTTTTCAAGTCATAGTCATTGTAACATGGAGAAGCAAAGGAACTTTTGTGATCACTGTAAATATTTGGTAACAAACAAAATCTCCTTACTGGTTCTAAGGCTAGAATGACTAATTCATTGTGTCACAATTTTGAATAATGATGTTTTGCTCTTTAAGTGGTTCAGAACTAAAGAAGAAACTATCAGCCAAAATCAGTTTGTGGAGTAAGTGCAAAAGAGGGAAAAACCTTTCCCAGATGTAGTCTCTTTGTGAAAATGTACTTGTTTCTAAGCTGTATCTGTTGAATTTTAAAGCAGCACTGCTGGATTTTTGCCAGGTCTTTCCCTTGAAAAATTTAAAAATCTTAATAACTATTTTTCCTTTCCCTGAGGATATTTCTAGCATTTGGGTCCTTTTTGTAAAATTAAACTCACTGCCATCTAGTTGATTCTGACTTATAGTGACCCCCACTGGGTTTCCGAGGTGGTAAATCTTTATGGAAGTAGATTGCCTCATCTTCCTTCCATGGATTGGCTGGTGTGTTTGAACCACCAACTGTCTGGTTAGTAGTCAAAATGCCTTAGGCACTACACCACCAAAGCACTCTCTCGCTCTCTCTTTATATATAT
>NW_006921728.1:4945-6401 GCF_000298275.1 Orycteropus afer afer | reverse complement strand
ACTCGATGGCACATAACAACAACAACAACAATTGCTAATGAGAGCTCTGGTGGCATAGTGGTTAAAGCATTCAGCTGATAACCAAGAAGTCAGCTGTTCAAACCCACCAGCTGTCCTCCACAGAAGAAAGATAAGGCAATCTGCTTCCATAAAGAATTATAGCCTTAGAAACCCTATAGGGCAGTTCTACTCTGACCTATATAGTCACCGTAAGTCTGAATTACCTCTGTGGCAGTGGGTTTGGTTTTGATAATGGCTAATGATGTTTAGCATCTTTTCATGTACTTGTTGGTCATTTGTATATCTTCTTTGGTGAAATATCTATTCAAATCCTTTGTCTACTTTTTGATTGGACTGTTGTCTTTTTGTTGTAAGGTTGTAGAAGTTATTTCTGTGTTTTGGGTATTATAGTCTTATCTGTTATATGGTTCCCAAAAATGTCCTCCCAGTACATAGGTTGTCTCTTCACTTTGTTGTTAAAGACCTTTGATGAACAAAAGTTTTTAATTTTATTTTTTAACTTTTTATTGTGATTTGGGTGAAATTTTACAAAGCAGTTTTGTTTTCCACTCTACAGTTCATACATGTTTTGTTTTGTGACATTGATTGCAATCCCACAATGTAACAGCTCTCTTTCCACTTCCTGCCCATGATGACCTTTTCCTTGTGTCCTTCTTTCCTATGTATTCCTGCCCTCTGATGTTTCTCCCTATGCAAATGCTGCCCTTCTGGTCTCCCACGATTGATTGTTCTGAGGAGTACATCTCCCTGGTATAATTGTTCAAAGATAAGAGTAAAGCCGTGGGAGTGAGTTCAATTCCAGGCCCAAAGGGTGAGCAGGGGTGATAGTCTCAGGGGTTTCACCAGTCTCTATCAGACCAATAAGCCTGGTCTATTTTATGATTTTTGAGATATATTCCACATTTTTCTCCCACTTTATCCAGGATTTCAAATTTTGATCCCTTTCTGAGTGCTTTTCAATGGTAGCTGGGCACCATCTACTTCTTCTGGTCTCAGGGTCATGTAGGCTGAAGTTCCATGGTCCATTAGTCCCTTAGATTATTTCCATGTGTCTTAGATTTTCTTCACTCTTGTCTGCTCTAGATGAGAAGACCTGTAGTTGCATCTTAGATGACCATTCTCAAGCTTTTAAGACCCCAGTCACTAGTCACCAAAGTAGGATGTAGAACATTGTCTTTGTGTACTATGTTGTGCCAATTGAGCTTGATGTTCCCTGCAACCATGGTCCCAAGTGTTTAGGCCCAGCAACTCACTCCCTCAAGGTGCTTGGTTGTGGCTAAGAAATTATCTTAACTTTGGCCCCTGTTAGCTCTGTTTATATATATAGACATTTTTATAACACACACAAATACGTATGTCGAAATATCATTTGCCAAACCTATATATGGTCATGGGTATATTCCCATTCCCCTATCCATACCTGAACATCTTGCCT
>NW_006921728.1:2223-3375 GCF_000298275.1 Orycteropus afer afer | reverse complement strand
TTATTCAAAGGAGTGTATCTATATCTGATGTAAATGTTTACCCTGTATGCCTGTCTACTGTTTGGCTGGAAATCACAGGAATGAGTTCAATTCCAGGCCTGAAGGGTAACTGGGGGCAATAGTCTTGGTGGTTTCACCAGACTCTATCAGAGCAGTAAGCCTGGTCTTTTTATGATTTTGAATTTTGTTCCATATTGTTGTCCCACTCTATCCAGGATCTCCTGCACTGATCCCTTTCTGAGTGGTTGGCAGTGGTAGCCAAGCACCATCTTGTTCTTCTGGTCTTATGGTCACATAGGCTGAGGTTTGCATGATCCACTAGTCCCTTGGACTAATTGTTTCCATGTGTCTTTGGTTTTCTTTGTTCTTCTTTGCTCCAGATGGTCCTCAGTCTATTTTGAGTTATGCTTGCATACAGTGTTAAGTATGAGTCCAGCTTCATTCTCTTGGATGTAGAGATCCTGTGGTCCTAGTACCATTTATTAAATACACTCTTATTTCCCATTGCATGGACTTAGAATCCTTGGCAAAAAAAAGTCAGTTAACAATAGATGTGTGAGTTTATTTCTGGATACTTAATTCTATTCCATTGGTCTATGTGTCTACTATTGTACCAGGAACAGACTGTTTTGATTACTATAGCTTTATAGTATGCTTTCAAATGTGAGCTCTCCTGCTTTGTGCTTCCTCTTCAAGATTGCTTTGGCTATCTGAGGCTCCTTGCAATTCCATATAAATTTGAGGACTGTCTTTTTCATATCTGCAAAGAAGGTTGTTGGAATTTTTATCAAGATTGCATTGAATCTATAGATAACTTTAGGTAGCATTGACATCTTAACAACATTAAATCTTCCAATCTATTACACAAAATATTTCCATTTATTTAGGTCTCCTTTAATATATTTCAGTAATGTTTTATAATTTTTCTTGTATAAATCTTTCACATACCTGGTTAAATTTATTCCTAAGTATTTTATTCTTTTAGATGGTATTGTAAATGGCATTGTTTTAATATCTTTTTCAGATTGCTCATTGCTAGTGTATGGAAGCCCAAATGATTTTTGTGTGCTGACCTTGTATACTATTATTTTGCTGAACTCTTTAATAAGATCTAGAATCTTCCTTGTGGATTCTTTGGTATTTTCTCCATAT
>NW_006921728.1:0-508 GCF_000298275.1 Orycteropus afer afer | reverse complement strand
TATGAGGTTACAAGAAAAAGGATAATTTGGAAAGGGAGATAAGTTACATATTCATGACTTTACAACAGTAGTATCATTATTTAAATGTATGGTTAAATGTTTGGATGAATGGGAAAGTGGGTTAGTGGGTGGTTTAGTATGAAATGTGAGTTTTGGAGAAAAAGATGGATAAATTTTAGAATGACATGAAAAGTTTCTAAGGTAGGGTAGCTCAGGAGAGCTTTTGGGGGCAATTTGCTCAGGGAATGAAGAACACAATTCAGAGTTATAGTTCTGGCTTCAAACTGAAGATTGGAAATCACTATGAACATCCCAAATACTCAGTCTCAGTAAAGGGTGCTTACTCTCCATCCCACTGATGTTGTGAGATTGAATCTCAGAATCTATCAAGCTTAAGAGTCATCTGATGTCTGAGGAGTTCCGGCAAGATGGCGGACTAGGCAGAAGGATCGCACAGACCCTCTTCAACAAAGAAAAGGGAAACCAATTAACACAGACACAGAAGATA
>NW_006921727.1:8744882-8756433 GCF_000298275.1 Orycteropus afer afer | reverse complement strand
ACCAATCATCTGTACCCTCCCGCCCTGGTGCTGCCCCTCCCCATATTATTCCATAAATTGGTGAGAATATAGGGGCAGGGGGTCTTTTGCTTAAGCCACTGACCTGGTAAGGGCAAAGACCCTAACTTAAGTTAGCTAATAAACCCTCCTATTGCTTTTGCTTTGTCGTGTGTTGGCATATTTCTCTCTCCGAGGAACTCCTTCATAACCTGGGCACAACAAACCCAAGGAGGGGTCGCTATGAGTTGGGGCCGACTTGATGGCACATAACAACAACAACAACAACAACTACATATTTACGAATTTCTTTGCTTACTATATCTTTTTTATCTCCCTCCTTCTTGCTGAATTCAGTTTTATTCATTTGTTCTCCCTAATGTCCATCCATTAGTAGTATCTGTTAGGGGTGCTTTGTCAAATTTTGCTTTGAATGATAGTTTAGTTGGGTGTAGAAGTTTAGATTGATACTTATTAGCTCTCAACACTTTGAGCTTTTGTATTACAGTGTTATTGCTGAGAATTCTTATATCAATCTAATTATTGCTTATTTTGGATAGTCTAACTTTTCTCTGTTTGTTTGGTAAGATCTTTATCTTTGATATTCTGTTTCACTACACAGTGTGTTTAGGGATAAATTTATTTTTATTTATCTTTATCAGGACTTATTGAATTTTCTGAATCTGAAGATTTTATGAGTTCCATAAATTTTGGAAAATTGTTAGTCATTGGATGTTCAAATATTGCCTCCTCCTGCTCCCCATTTTTCTATATTATTCTTCTGGAATGTCTGTTAAATAGCTGTTGGATCTTTTCATCCTATCAGCAATGTCTCTTCATCTCTTCATATTTTTTCTCTCTTAATCTTTCTAGGATTCATGCTCAGCACTATCTTCCAGCTCTCTAATACTAATTTTGCTCTTTCTAATCTTTCTATTGGGAGCTCCGGTGGCATAGTGCCTAAGACTGCTAACCAGAAGGCTGGCAGTTTTTCTTCTCAGTGAGTGTGTATTTTGTTCCTAAGGATTCTATTTCTTTTTTATTTTTTAAGATTCTTCTAATTTTTGTGGTTTTATTTTTCTGTTTGAAGCATTCAATCATTTTAAACATACTCATTTTATAGTCAATATCTGACTTATCTGATATTCTAGGCATTCAGTCCTGCTGGTTGTGTTGTCCGCTGACTCTTGCTCATGGTAACTTGCGTGTTTTATATTTTTGGATTGTGGATTTATATCCTGTGAGCCTTTATCTGTGAGGATCATCTGAGGCCTGGATTGGGGTTATGATCTTTCAGTGGTGTTTTACATTTGCTTTTATCAATGTCCAGGCTGTTAAAAACTGGAATCAATTTTTACATGAATTACTCAGATTGGCTGTTCTTAAGCTGCAGAAGTGAGCCCCAAACTTAGATGAAGGGACTTGACTATAAATTCTCAGGGAATTCTGAAAAAATTGTCTGCTGGAAACCTTATGAATAGCAGAGGAACATTATGTGATATAGTGGCCGAAGATGAGCCCCTCAGTCCCTTGGGCTAATTGTTTCCATAAGACTTTGTTTTTCTTCATTTTTCTTTATTCCCAAAGAGGAGAGACCAATTGTTGCATGTTGAACTGTTTCCTCAAAGTCTTCGTTCTTTTTCTCTGACTCAGTACCCAGAATGAAGTACACAAACTTCCTTTGTATCTCTTTTTCAGTAGGAATATTCATTTAAGGACCTCCCAATTAATGGAAATGGAGTCCTTCTGTGGAAGGGGAAAGTCCAGAGGCAGTCTGCCATTTCTCTCTGTGACCCACAAATGAACCTACTGCTTAGGACCAGATGTATCAGCCTGGCTTCTCAGACAGAATGAGAATGTGGGTTGACTCCCTTTTACCGCATTATCTTGAACTAAAACACATCCCATAGCAGATAGTGGTCTGTCAGCGCATCCCTTGCCAATTGCTCTCAGTGCATGTCAACATTCCCAGGACTATTTACCTAAATGTATGGATAAAATACATGCATAAAACACCTGTCCAATATCACTGCACTATCTGTTACTTGCAGAGAGTGAATGGAATCCTTCTGCAACACAAAAGGGGTGTGTGCAGACCATCATCCTTGCGTCAGTTGCTGTGGGGAATGACCTGCTACCATGGGGAACTGGCATCCACAAGTGAAGCTGACCTTGCTGTCTCTTCTCTATGTGAGTAAAGCATTGTTCCATCCAGGGTCTGTATGGGTGAGTTCTGTTTTTGTTGGTGATGCTAATACCTGCAAATTACAGAGTGGGTTACTATCCCCCATGTGATAGGAATCCTCTTCTGGAAGTAATAACAGGTGTCACTCACTCAATACCTTTAAAATCCCCTGAAGCGGATTCAGTACCAAATCCCAGCCTTAGGGTAGCTGGGACCTCATCTCCTGAATCCACATGTATATTAACACTCCAGGCTCTAGGCCACACCCTCTTCCTGTCTCCCACTTCCTTCTCAAGACAACCACATAGTATATCCTCTGTGCTGCTCTAATTTTCAGTTTTAACTCTTGAAGATTTCCCTTATTTTCTTGTAACAAATTCAGTTATGCACTTAAAAGGATGTCATAATGCACCTAGCATTTCTCTGTATTTTATAAGGGGAGGGTCAACAATATTTTATACTGTTGGAAATGAGCATCCATAAATCCTCTTTCAGATCTCAGGGTGGTACAAATGCTTTGTGCTTGACTACTAACATAAAGGTTGGCAGTTCAAACCCACAGTGACACTGTGGAAGAAAGACCTAGGAGATGTGCTTCTGTAAAGATCACATAACACTATGGAACAGTTCAGTATTACTCTGTAACATATGGGGCTGCCATGCTCAGAATAAACTTGACAGCAACAGTCCAAAGAGGACATGGGGCTGCGTCCTCTGACCTGCTTTAACTTCACAAGGAGAAGAGAAAATCACCATCAGCAGCCTAAGGCTGATTCCTATGCAGTAGAAGTCAGACATGCTGCTGTCCTCCAACTTCTTTACCAGTTCTGACACAAACTGTCCTTCCCAGGGCACACTCTGCTTCTCTGCTAGTTTTGATAATTCGTTGCAATGGCCACATAGAACTCACAGACAATACTCACTGTTACTGGATTTATTAGGGAAGTAACAGGTTACAATTCAGGTTCAGGTTACAATTCTTCTGTCAGGACAGGCTCCCTTCGACCATACCTGAAGGCACACTTCAATTTGGTCTTTAGTCTCTTGTCCTGGCTTCTACCTTGCTCATGTTAGTGTTACAACGTTCTTTTAGCTCTGCTGATAGGTGCACTTAGGTACACCCCACTCTACGAGCAAGCCTCCTGCCCAAAGGATTCAGCTTTCTTGCTCTGTGAGCTGGCAAGCTTGCTACTCTGTCTTGTGCAGGTCTCTTGTTGCTGTTGCCACCATCTCTCCACCATCAACTTAGTGCAAGGAACTCAGGTGCAAGGATGCACTCCACTCCTGCCTCTTCTCTGTCTTGATGATAGTGAGAGCCCCCATTCTGCCTCTGGAAGAGCTCATTTTAAGCCTAGCAGAACAATAGAACTGACTAATCCCCACATTAGAGTTCCATACACCTTATTTCCATGGTCCCACCCCACAAGGGTACTATGTACCTTTACATTACTAACAAGCTATCTACACCCCTTGGTGGACCACAAAGCACCTCACATTCACCTGGTCCCACCAGTCATCTGGTGGGAGTCATGAAGGCCATGGCTAAAAGAGCCATACCAAGTAATTCACTGCCCCACAAATGGGTTTATATATAGTTTTAAGAAGTAGATCATAAAGGACTATTTAACTAGGTTAAATCATTTTGTTATGCAAAAGAGTAGGCATATTAGCTGATTAACATGTTAAAAAGAATTAATTGTGATAAACACAGTATTAGCTCAAAAATTCCACCACTCCTCTGTCTGTTTATTGTACTGTGGTGGCTTGCAAGTTGCTGTGATGCTGGAAGCTATGCCATTGGTATTTCAAATACCAGCAGGGTCACCATGGTAGACAGATTCCAGTGGACTTTCCAGACTAAGACAGACTAGGAAGAAGGACCTGGCAATCTACTTCTGAAAACATTGCTCACTGGAAACGTTATGAATAGAAGAGGAACATTTTGTGATATAGTGGCAGAAGATGAGCCCCTCGGGCTGGAAGGCACTCAGAATACAACTGGGAAGAGCTGTTTCCTCAAAGTAGAGTTGACCTTAATTTCATGAATGGAGCAAAGCTTTCAAGAACTTCATTTGCTGATGTGGCATAGCTCAAAGTGAGAAGAAACAGGTGCAAACATCCATTAATAATCAGAATGTAGAAGGTATAAAGTATGAGTTTAGGAAAATTGGAAGTTTTCAAAAATGAAATGAATACATAAAGATCAATATCCTAGGCATTAGTGAGCTGAAATGGATTGGTATTGACCATTTTGAATTAAGCAATCATATGGTCTACTAATCCGGGAATGATAAATTGAAGAAGAATGGCACATTCATTGTCAAAAGGAACATTTCAAGATTTATCCTGAAGTGCAGTGCTGTCATTGATGGGATAATATCCATATGCATATAAGGAAGATGAGTTAATATGACTAGTATTCAAACTTACACACCAACCACTAAAACCAAAGATAAAGAAACTAAACATTTTTATCAACTTCTACAGTCTGAAATCAATCAAACATGCAATCAAGATGCATTGATAATTACTGGAGATTGGAATGGGAAAGTTGGAAACAAAGAAGAGGGATCATTCATTGGAAAATATGGCCTTGGTCATAGAAATAATGCCTGAGATAGAATGATAGAATATTGCAACACCAATGACTTATCCATTGCAAATACATTTTTTTCAACAATACAAATGGCAACTACACATGTGGACCTTGCCAGATGGGATACTGAAGAATCAAATTGACTACATCTGTAGAAGGAGATGATGAAGTAGCTCAATATCTTCAGCCAAAACAAGGGCAGGAGCTGACTGTGGAACAGACCATCAATTGCTCGTCTGCAAGTTCAAGTTAAAGCTGATGAAAAGTAAAATAAATCCACAAGAGCAAAAACACAACTTTAAGTATATCCCACCTGAATTTAGAGACCTTCTTGGGAATAGATTTGATGCATTGAACACTAGTGACCGAATAACAGATGAGTTGTGGGTGACATCAAAGACATCATATATGAAGAAAACAAAAGGTCATTCATTAAAAAGACAGAGAATAAAGAAAAGATTAAATGGATGTTCTGAAGAGACTCTGAAACTTGCTCTTGAAAGGAGAGTAGTTACAGCAAATGGAAGAACTGACAATGTAAAAGAGCTGAACTGAAGATTTCAAAAGGCAGCTTAAGAAGAAAAGGTAAAGTATTGTAATGAGATGTGTAAAGACCTGGAGTTAGAAAAACAAAAGGGAAGATTATACTTGGCATTTAAGCAACCAAAGAAGATGGAAAGAATATGCATAGTCACTGTATCAAAAAGATCGGTTGACATTCGACCATTTCAGGAGGTAGCATATGATCGAGAACTGATAATATTGAAGAAAAAAGTCCAAACTGCACTGAAGGGATTGGTGAGAAACAAGACTCCAGATATTGATAAGATACCAATTGAGATGTTTCAACAAATGGATGCAAAAAATTTGGAAGACCAACCTGGCCAGCCTGACTGGAAGTAATCCATATTTGTGCCATTCCAAATGAAGTGATCCAACAAAATGTGGAAATTATTGAACAATAGTGTTAATATCATGTACAAGTAAAATTTTGCTGAAGATCATTTAAAAACAGTTGCAGCAGTACATAGACAGGGAACTATCAGAAATTCAAGCCAGATTCAGAAGAGGATGTGGAATGAAGGATATGATTGCTAATGTCAGATGGCTCTTGGCTGAAAGCAGAGAATACCAGAAAGATGTTTACCTGAGGTTTATTAATTATGGAAAGGCATTTAATTGTGTGGATCATAGCAAATTATTGATAACATTGCAATTAAGAACACTTAATTGTGCTCATGAGGAACCTGTATATAGACCAAGAGGCAGTCATTCAAACAGAATAAGAGGTATATTGCATGATTTAAAATCAGGAAAGGTGCATCAAGATTGTATCCTTTCAGCATATTTATTCAATCTGTATGCTGAGCAAACAACCCTGGAAGCTGGACTATATGAAGAAGAAAGTGGCATCAAGATTGGAGGAAGACTTGAAGCACTTACTGATGAAGATCAAAGACTGCAGCCTATAGTGTGGATTACATCTTAATATAAAGAAAACAAAAATCCTTACAACTGTATCAATAAGGAACATCACGATAAATGAAGAAAAGGTTGAAATTGTCAAGGATTTCATTTTACTTGAATCCACAATTAATACCCATGGAACTAGCAGTCAAAAAAAAGCGACATAGTACATTGGGAAAATCTGTTGCAAAAGACCTCTTTAAAGTGCTGAAGAGCAAAGATGTCACTTTGATGACTAAGGTGCACCCGACCCAAGCTATGGTATTTTCAGTCACCTCATATACATGTGTGAGTAGGACAGTGAATAAGGAAGACCAAAGAAGGGTTGATGCTTTTGCATTATGATATTGGCAAAGAATACTGAAAGTACCATGGACCACCAGGAGAACGAACAAATCTGTCGTGGACGAAGTACAGGCAGAGTACTCCTTGGAAGTGAGAATGGCCAGATTTCTTCTGACCTACTTTGGTAATGCTGTCAGAAGGTACTACTCCCTGGAGAAGGATAGCATGCTTGGTAAAGTTCAGGGTCAGCAAAAAAAAAAGGGAAAGGTCCTCAACGAGATGGATTGGTACAGTGGTTGCAATGATGGGCTCAGGTATAGCAAGGATTGTGAAGCTGGTGCAGGGTCAAGCAGTGTTTTCTTCTGTTGTACATAGGGTTACCATCAGTTGGAGCCAACTCAATGGCACCTAACAACAACAACTACCAGAAGAATGAACAAATCTATCTTGGAAGAAGTATAGCCAGGATGCTCTTTAGAAGCAAGGATGGTGAGATTTCGTGTCTCATACTTTGTTCATGTTATCAGGGGGGACCAGTCCCTGCAGAAGGACATCATGCTTAGTAAAGCAGAGGGTCAGCAAAAAAGAGGGAGACCCTCAATGAGATGGAGTGATACAGTGTCCTCAGTAATAGGCTGAAACATAGCAACTATTGTGAAGATGGCATAGAACTGTGCAGTATTTTGTTCTGTTGTGCATGGAGTCACTATGAGTCAGAATCAACTTGATGGCATCTAACATCAGCAAGGAGAATCTCAAAGATTTAGAACAGGGAAACTGCGTTAGTAGAAGATAAAACACCATTTGAAGGAAAGATAATCAGGCAGAAAATTGCACAGCTGAAGAAGACCTTAGAGGTTAATGTATTCATTCATTCATTTGTCATTGATTTGATTGATGTTTCTGTAACCTAGAAACTGCTAAGGACACAGTTCCTGCTCTTATAAAGCATTCTGATAGGCAGCAACACACAGTGAACAATAAATAAATGAATAAGTAACATAGTTTCAGATAGTGATAATTACTTGGAGAAATTTAAATAGGCTTATAGGAGAGAGGGCATTGTTGGGTGATACAGTCAAGCAGTTAAGCATTTAGCTGCTAACTGAAAGGTTAGAGGTTTGAGTCCACCCAGAGATGTCTTAGAAGAAAGGTTGGCAATATACTGCCAAAAAATCTGCCATTGATAACCCTATGGAGCACAGCTGTATTCAGGCACACATGGGGTCGCTGTGAGTCAAAGTCACCTCCATGGCAATTGGTTTGGTTTTTGATTTACAGGACAAAGACTGGCAGGTATCATAGTGAAAAGCCTGTATGAAGAAGTAGCATTTGAGCTGAATCCTAAACAATGAGAAGTCCTAAACATGTGGGGAGCTGGGAAGAGTGCCCAGGTGGAAAGATTATGCAATTCAGGCATGGATAGCGTAGGGCATAAGAAGGCAAAAAAGAGACCTGGAGCAGATGGAGGGGCCGGCAGTAAAAGGAGGGTCTCAGGACACCAACTCTGCCAAAGTTGGCACCAGTTTGGGCTCTGATTGTACTTACTCTAGTCTGCAACCTCTAGCCTTCCAGCCACTCCTCAGAAGGAAGGTTGGGCAATCTGCTTCCTTAGTGATAATGCCTTGGAAACCCAAGGAGGGGTCGCTATGAGTTGGGTCCAACTCGACAGCACATAACAACAACAACAATCTTCCCACCAGCTGTCCTGTTCAGCCTTGACTTAGGCAAGCTGTCATGTACCTCGTCAAAGACATGCCCACGTGAGCCATGAGAATACCTACAACACCTGCTGCTGGGGTATTTTGGACCTTTTGCTCCAAATTCTCACAGCCTCTGTAATTGAGAAATTTATCTACAGATTCTCTGCACCTGTTGTTTTTATTATGTAACTTCATCTGTGTTCAAACAAATAACCACTAATTGTATTCTAGTGTAATGAGCATAAATTCTTCTATTATGGTTGTGGTAAACAAAGTCCTTGATATATTGATAGAAGAATCTCTAATTTTAATAGTAAGATTTCCATACAAAACACATTTGTTATATATAGACATTGTGTTATGGATTGAATTGTTTTCTCCCAAAACATGTGTTATAAATCCTAACGTCTATGCCTATGGTCATAATCCTATTTGGGAATGAGTTTTATGTTATGTTAATGAGGCAGGATTAGTGTAGGGTGTGTTTTGAGTTAATCTATTATAAAAGATAATAAAAAGAACAGATGAGGCAAGCAAAGATTGGGTAAAGTAGATGTCAAGACACTTGGAGATCTCCAAGGAGCCAGCAAACAGAAGCTGAAGAGAAAAGACCTACAGAGTTGACAGAGAAAGTCTTCCCCTAGCACCCGCACCCTGAATTTGGACGTCTAGCCTCCTAAACTGTGAGAAAATAAATTTTGTTCGTTAATGCCACCCATTTGTAGTATGTCCGTTATAGCAGCACTAGTAACTAAGAAGGCGCTCTGATGGCACAGTGCCTAAGGCATTTGACCACTAACCACAAGGTTGGTGGTTCAGACCCCTCAGTCACTCCTCAGAAAGAAGATAAGGCAATCTGCTTCTGTAAAGATTTACTGCCTTGGAAACTCAATGGGGTTCACTATGAGTAGGAATCAATTTAGTGGTAGTGGGTTTTTTTTTTTTTTTTTGGTTTTGATAACCAAGACACCCTGCTTTAAGTTAACTACAGTAATGATAATAAGCGCATATAAATATATGCCACCAGAGCTCCCATATAAATATAAGCGTTGTTTTATGCATAGTCTTAGAAAAAAAAAAGTTTAGAATTTTAGTGAGTCTTCCTTTCCTTTAAATAATATTACTGATTAATAATAGGGAGGTCTGGTGGCATAGTGCCTAAGGCATTTGACTGCTAACCAGAAGGCTGGCAGTTCAAACCCACCCAATCAAAGGAAGCTTGGGCAATCTACTTATATCAAGATACCAGCTCGGAAACCCAAGGAGGGGTCGCTATGAGTTGGACTTGACTCGATGGCGATAAGTTTGAGTTAGATTAATAATAATAGCTGTGTACTCCTAATAGTTTTTAAATTATATTGTTACTTGATTTTACTTATTTTCATAATAATCATGAGAGCTAAGAGGTATTTATTATTTCCCCTTCTTATTAGGTAATTTGAAAATTGAGCCCAAAATGGGACTGAAAAACATTGCAGGAGTGCATAACTATGAGGGGCACGTGGTGGGGGTGGGGGGATACTGGGCAGGGAGGGGAGGAGACTGGGTTCAGGTTGGGGATGGTAAATTGGGAGTGAAACTAAATGTGCACATAATGTTGAATGTAAAACAAACTCTGCTCTGTAAAATTGCACCTAAAGCACAACACATAAAAAAGAAAGAAAGAAAAATATTACTGAAGATAGAAAAAGAGTAAAATTTGTAGTCATCTCTGTTCTACTGAACAGCATCAACATTTGCACCTTAATTTACATTAATTCATATTCTAAATAGCTGTGTAATTTGTAGCATTAGTAGGAAGGTTGGTGTTTGTGTGTTTTGTTTTGAAATAGGCTTCCATTAACCAAGGTTCATTGAATGCAATATCAAAATTAAAATTTCAGTTTTTATACTTAGATAGAGATGATTTTACTTCATTTTCCTTTTTTTAAAATTTATTTTTCTTATGGTGATTTGGGTGAAAATTTACAGAGCAAATTCACTTTCCATACAGCTGTTCACATACACTTTGTCTCATGACATTGACCACAATTTACTACAATGCAACAGCTCCCTTCCCGTTTCCTCCCCATAGTAACCTCTTCCCTGTGTGTCCATCCCTCCATGCACTTCTGCCTCCTGAGCTGTCTCCCTGTGCATAAGCAGCCCTTCTTTCTCCCATGATTATTCTCTCCAAGAAGTGTATCTACCTCAGGTAAATATTCAGCTCCTATGCCTGTCTTTTGTTTAGCTGGAAGCCATAGGTGTGGGTTCAATTCCAGACCTGAAGGGCAGATAGGAGCCATAGTCTCAGTGGTTCCACCAGGCTTTATCAGACCAGCAAACCTGGTCCTCCCTTTTTTTTTCTTCAAATGATTTTGAGTTTTGTTCCAAAAAAACTCTCCCTCTCTATCCAGGATCTCCTACATAGATCCCCTTCCAAGTGGTTGATAGTGGTAGATGGGCACCATCTAGTTCTTCTGGTCTCATAGTAGTCACATAGGCTGCAGATTGGGTGGTGAACCAGTCACTAGGACTAATTGTTTCCATGAATTTTTGTTTTTCTTCATGCTTCTTTGCTCTGGACAAGGAGAGACCCATCATTGCATCTAGATGGCAGCTTGCAAGCTTTTAAGATCCAGGTCGCTACTTGCCAAAGTAGGAGGTAGAACAATGTTTTGTGTAGTATGTTATGCCAATTGAACTTGATGTCCCCTGCGACTATGCTCCCGAACCCAGCAGTTCAACTACTCGGTCCCTCTGTGTAGCTGGCTGTGACCAAGCAGTGACTACAACCGTGCCTCTTGTCAGCTCTACTATACACCTGGGAATTCAGATTGTACAAATAAACTTATAGAACCATTGTATGCCGACCCTATACATGTTCTTGGGTATACTTCCTGCTTCATAGACATACCTACTAGTTCAGCCTGTCCACCCATCTATGCACCTGTATACCCATGTTTGCCTTCACTGACAATGCAGTACTGTGTGTGCAAAAGGGTTCATCTTTGTTGTCTGTACCTCCCATGTACCTCTCTAAGTCTTTCTCTTCCTCAGTGCCACCGTATTGATCACTCACATTTGTTACATTGCCCTTCTCTTCACCCAAATCAATACTTATCTCTATCTATCTAACAGTGTTCCCTCCCCTCCCTTTCCACCCCTGGTAACCAACAAAGAAAATTTCCTTCCATAGATAAACCTTTCCTTGAGTTATACAATAACAGACTAATACAATATTTGTCCTTTTGTGAATGACTTATTTCACTTAGCATAATGTCCTCCAAGTTTATCCACGTTATGTGGTGTTTTGCAGATTCTACATTATTCTTTAGC
>NW_006921727.1:8712715-8722331 GCF_000298275.1 Orycteropus afer afer | reverse complement strand
CAAAAAAAAAAAAAAAAAAAAAAGGGTTGACCCATGTCACTTTAGTTTTGTGTATTTCACTGTACATAAATTATATTTCAATAAAATGCATTAAAAAAAAAGAAAATAAATATACCACAAATGGAATGGCTTTAAAAAACAGGAGTTTATTCTCTACAGTGTAGAGGCTTTAAGTCTGAGTTCAAAGTGCCATGCCCTAGGGGTTGGGTGAACGCCCCTCAATGTTGGACTTCAGTTCTGCCTCCTGCTTCTGGCCCACTGAAGCTAGAGGGATTTTTTCACTCAGACAGCTGCTGGCTGTTGACACTGCCAAGCCCAAGGTTGACAAGTATAAAGGCATAGCCCCAATGTTACCAAACCCCACAGCAGGCCATTAATTCAAGTCCATTCAAAGTCCCAGGATCGGCAGAGCATGGCAGGCTGCTGAACAATGACTGGGCTACTTGCAGGGTTCAAGCATGCCATAAGCTAGAGACTATTCCCAAAGCTGCTACTTATATACAGGAAGTAGACCACATATCCAAAGCAGCTACTCAGCTGCTCCAATAGATTCTACCATGGAGCTAATTACCAATCTCATCCTGGGGAATAACTACCACCAGCTGCCCAGCCACTCAGGCAGGCCCGGCCAAGTTGACACACAAACTTAACCACCACAATTCCAGCCCTTGTCAACTTGGCACCTGTACAGATCTCCTTCACTGGGTGGCTCCAGTCCCCTAGTTTCTGAGTGACAACCTCACTCCCTTGGCCTGGTGGGGTCTGTTCCTTTCCCTCTTGGGCATGGCAGCCCTACTGCCTCACTCTTGGGCAGCAGCTATGACTCCATCCCACTAGCTCACATGAACAAGCAGCCCCACACTCCAGAACCAAGTTGGTGAAGGTCTAGCTCTTTGAAGCCTAGGGGGCTGTGATGGTTCCACCCCCAACAGCCATGGTCCTACCCTTGAGGCTGAGACATCTCTGCTTCCCATTTCCTTCGTCTCTCCACTTCTGCCAATTAATGCCCAAGGGCAACCCATTCTGCCAGGAATCTTCCTGCCCAAAGGACACTTAGCTTTCTTGCTCCATGGGCTGGCTGACCTGCTACTCCATCTCATGCTGGTCTCTTCTACCAATTAACGCCTGAAGGCAACTCACTCTGCTAGGAAGCCACCTACCCAATGGCACCCAGTTTTCTCCTCTGTGGGCTGGTAAGCCTGCTGCTGTTTAATACCTGTCTCTTGGTCTCTCTGCTGGGGTCTCACTGTCAGGGTCTCAGGTCAAGGATGCACTCCACTTTTGTTTCCACATTTTAGGTATCTGTCCAGAGCAGGACCCCACTGCTGGTACCATAATCTGTTTTGGTTACCTAGTGCTGCTGACAGAAATATACCACAAATGGGATGGCTTTAACAAACAGGAGTTTATTCTCTTACAGTTTGGAGGCTTTAGGTCCAAGTTCAAAGTGTCAGGCTCTAGGGGCTGGGTGAAAGCCCCTCAATCTTGAGCTTCAGCTCTCCCTCCTGCTCCTGGCCCACTGAAGCTAGAGGCTTTTCTTTACTCAGACAGCTGCTGGCTGCTGAGACGGACAAGCCCAAGGTTGACAAGTAAAAAGGCACAGTCCCAATGTTACCAAACCACATGCAACAACAATGCAATACACTGCCGTCGAGTCGGATCTGACTAATAGCAACCCCTCCTTGGGTTTCTGAGGCAGTATCACTAGGGAAGTAGATTGCCCAGTCTTCCATCCGAGGAGCATGGTGGGTTTGAACCACCAGCCTTTTGGTTAGCAGTTAAATGCATTAGGCACTACACCACCAGAGCTCCTACCAAACCACACAGCAGACCATTAATTCAAGTCCATTGAAAGCTCCAAGCTCGGCAGAGCACAGGGGGCTGCTGAACAATGACTTTGCTATGTGCAGGGTTCAAACGTGCCGTAAGCTGGAGACCATTCGCAAAGCTGCTTTTTATATATGGGAAGCAGACCACATACCCAAAGCAGCTACTCAGCTGCTGCTCCAATAGATTCTACCGTGGAGTTAATTACCAATCTCACCATAGGGAATAACTACATTCAGCTGCCCAGCCACTCAACCAGGCCCAGCCAAGTTGACACACAAACTTAACCACCACACCAATTTTGAAGGAATGGATGAAAAGCTGAGAAACTGAGCAGGGCTTTTAGTAGTCTCATAGGGCAGATGTGAAAGAGATACAAAAATTAAAGTTTCAGGGTCCCCAATTAGGAAGGGCTCTGATAAGCTTTTTGAATCAGTTCAAATCCTAATTGTTTTGAGGTGATATACACCTAACTTAACAACTTGTTAGAAACAGGTAAATCATTTCTTGGGAAAGATAATTAATCATGGAGCCTCATATTAGCTCTATAATTTCTTATGTAGAATATGAGGCACTCCATTTTTTTTTAAGGAAATAACCATTCAAAAGATAAAAGCTAATAGAATAGAACAAGAGAGAGCGAGAGAGAAAACAAACAATAGAAACACACGCACTGGAGAACTGGATACTATAATTAACAAATAAACTCAAGATATGCTTAATATATTCAAGATACTAAAAAACAAGATGGGGCACATTGTCAGATAACCAGAAACTAGAAAAAAGAAATCAGCAGAAATACTAGTATTGAAAAGTACTGAAAATTAAAAACTCCAAATATTAGTAGATCAGTTAGACGCAGCTGAAGAGAGAAGTAGTGAACTAGAGATAGACTGGAAGAAAATATCCTGAAACATAGAAAAACAAAATGATTTTAAAAATGTAGAAAAGACCACTAGAGAGATGCAGAATATGGTGAAAAGGCCTAATATATTTGTAATTGGAGTCTCAGAAGGAAGGAAGAGTGATAATGGGGTAGAAACAATACTTGAAGAAATAATTGTTGGAAATTTTCAAACTGATGAAATACATCAAGCAAAAGAATCAAGAAGCACTAAGAAATTCAAGCCAGATAAAAACAAAGAAAATTACATATATCCATATTATGTTAAAAAAAAAAAAAGGTCAAAGAGAAAATTTTACAGGCAGCCAGAGCTAAAAGGCATATTACCTTTAAGGAATGACAATAAGATTGATAAATGATTTCTCAACATAAAATAGAATACAAAAGATGATGGAATGAACCTTCATTTTCAGTTTTTCTTTTTCTCAAACAGAAAAGCCTTTTAGTTTTTAAGTTTTCCTGGAAGCGCAGCTCCGGATGCAGCCTACAAGTTTTGATAAGCCATATTTTTTATATATTCAATTAAAAAATCTTTTAATTTGTGATTTTTTAAAAATTAATTTGGCTTATTTAGTAATGTCTCATTAATTTCTTAAAATGTAGGATTGTCACATGGGTGTTTTTGTTATTTATTACTAGCTTAATTACACTGTAGTCAGTGAACATTTTCTTTATTTCTTTGATGCTGGTTAAGCTTTCCTTTATGGCCAAGCATATCCTCAAACTTTTATAACATTTTATATGCATTTGGAAAAATGTGTAATCTGGAGTTGTGTGTATGTGCATAAATTAAGTCAAATTTGTTAATTGCATTGTCCAAATCTTCACATTTTTGCTATATTTGACTGTTTTTTTTTTTCTATTTGTATCCCTTACTGAAAGTGTGTTAAATGCATACATATGTGTACCTAAAACATGTGTATGAAATCTTCACATTTTTACTATTTTTGTCTTTTTTTTTCTGTTTATATCCCTTACTGAAAGAGTATGTTAAATGCGTACACATGTGTATGTAAAAACATGTGCATGAAATGAAACTTTATAGCAGCATTACCTGTATTGTCTTAAGTGGAAACAGGCATACTATCCATCAACAGTTTTAAAAAATAAACCATCATATATGATGTAGTCATAAATGAGACATTATACAGCAATGAAAATGAACTGCTATATACAACATAGATATATCTCACAAATATAATACTAAGCAAAAGAAATCAGACACTAAAAAGCAGAAAAGGGAATATACCCATGACCACATTTAAGGTTGGTAGACGATATTTCTACATATGTATTTGTACGTGCTATAAGAATGTCCATATAAATAGAGCTAACGGGGCAAAGTTATGACTTCTTAGACACAGTCAACCACACCGATGGAGTGAGTTGGACCTGTGGGCTTGGGACCATGGTCATAGGGACATCAAGCTCAATTGGCATAACATACTACACAAAAACATAGTTCTACATCCTAATTTGGTGTAGTGACTGGGGTCTTAAAAGCTTGCAAGTAGCCATCTAGATGCAACAATGGATCTCTCCTCATCTAGAGCAAAGAAGAATGAAGACAACCAAAGATGCATAGAAACAATTAGTCCAGAGTACTAGTGTTGTTGTTGTTATGTGCCATTGAGTTGGACCCGACTTATAGCAACCCCTCCTTGGGTTTCCCAGGCAGTATCTCTACGGAAGTAGATTGGCCAATCTTCCTTCCAAGGAGTGACTGGTGGGTTTGAACCACCAGTCTTCTGGTTTGCAGTCAAGTGCCTAAGGCACTACGCCACCAGAGCTCCCAAGGTGCTAGTAAACCATGCAAACCTCAGACTATATCACCATGAGACCAGAAGAACTAGATGGTGCTGGGCTACCAACATCAACCATTTGGAAAGAGATCTACAGCCCCTAGCTACTATTCAGGTCTAGAATTGAACTCACTCACTCCTGTGGCTTCCAACCAAATGATGGACAGGTATATAAGGTGAAAATTTACACCAGACATATATACTCCTTAGAACGATCAATCATGGGAGAAGAGAAGGGCAGTATTTGCACAGATAGATAGCTCGGGGCAGGAATGCATACGAGAAAAGGACACTGGGAGAGGTAACTAGGGAGGAAATGGGAAGAGAGCTGTCACACTATTGAGAATTAGAAAGAAAAAAATGTCCATATTATATAATTCTGTTTCAAAAACAAAAGAAGGCAAAACTAGTAAGTGGAGAGAGGAACTGGTAATGTTCTATGTCTTAATTAGAGTGATGGTTATACCAATTTTTTAAAAAAATAATTAACTAAGTTATAAACCTTGAATAAAAGGTTTATTTATAAAGGAACTGTGATAGTTAATTTTATGTGTCAACATAAACCATAGCTAGCCTATGGTTCCCAGTAGTTTAGCCAAACACCAGCTTAGTTGCTGTTCCATATGGAATCTCTAGCCATATAATGCAATCACTTTATGTAATTTAATCTAATGAAATATTATCAATCAGTCTGTTGAAAGGGGAGTTTCCTTAGGGTATAGACTGTCTCTGACTACAAATAGATATTTTGGCAGAACTCTCTCGCGCTCTCCACTTTGCATTCTCCCCATCAACTGATGTCTGGATCTTGGGATACAAGCCTGCAGAAGTCTCCAGCCTATTGCCTGACCTGTGGATTTTGCACTTGCTAGCCAATCTCTTGAGCTCTGGTAGCATAGTGCCTAGACTCTTACCTGCTAACCAGAAAGCTGGCGGTTCAAACCCACCAGCCACTCCTCGGAAGGAAGGTTGGGCAATCTACTTCCGTAGTGATACTGCTTCGGCAACCCAAGGAGGGGGTCACTATGAGTTGGGTCCAACTCGATAGCACATAACAACAACAACAACAACCAATCCCTTGAAGTAGATCACTCTCTATATACATTTTACTGGTTCTGTTTCTCTAGACAACTCTAAGACAGGAAGGAAATGTTTTAAAATTTTAATTCAGTAGAGCAAAGAAAGGGAATAATCATTTCTTCCTGGAGAAGGCTTTGTAGCTGAGTAGTGGATGAAGTGGAGATGTGCACATGGCCAACCAAAGGGAAGAATGCATTCTGGGAATAGAAACTATCTTGAGCCAAGAAATGAAGGTGTGGAATAGTTTGCCATAAATTAGGGCTCTACCATCAATTTTATATGGACTAGGAGGAAGGTAGGGTGAGATGAAGTGGAAGAGGGAGGAAATGCTTGATGCCGAGGAGTTCTGATTTTATTATTCTGTATGAATATATTAAGAGGTTTTGAGTGTGGAAGCATAGGCTCTGATTTGCATTTTAAAAATGCTCAGGCTGAGTTCGGGATGAATTGGAAGGGGGGTGCCTAGCTAATTGTGTCCACCTTTACACATCTTTTTCACAGTTCTCCTGATACTCAACTCCAAAGGATGACTGAATGGGAGGTAAGATCATACCCAAGAAAATAATGATGCTCATGGATGCCCTCTGAGCCTTACTCTCTGTCCTTGATCTCATTAGCACCAGAAAATCACCGATCAGAACTGAATGACAGGTAAAGAATACTTGGTGAAAACTGCTCCGCTGAATCGTCTTAATGGTGATGACTGAATGATTACCTAAAAAGAAAAAAAATAATCCAGAAAAGACAAGTATACACTAAAGTGCCTGCTTATACATTAATTTGCTACAACTAGTTATTCTTGTCCTTTATCAAGTCAAAACTAGTTATTCCTAGGCTTTTCCTAGTTCAAACCAGTTATACTTGTTATAATTCCTTATTTTCTATAGCTATATTTTTAAAGACATATTTTCCCTCACACTTCGGAAACTGAGAAAACTTTCCTTGTTAAAGTTGCACTACTGGGAACCTAATAAACATATAAATATATATTCAAGTTAACTATTAATCAGAGAAATGCTAATTAAAATGAAACAATGTTTCATAGCTATCATATTGGCAAAGATTTAAAAGTCTAATAATGCAACTCTTGGACAGAATGTGGGAAGAAGGAAGCTCTCATATATTGCTGGTGAAATTGTAAATTGGTATGACCGTGCTGTAGTACAATTTGATGATACCTTGTAGAGATACTCTTTAAGTCAGAAATGCTTGGTGGAAGACATGCAGAGACTCTCATGCTGTCTGTAATGAAAACCCAATTTTTCAATCTGTTGGGGCTCAATATTTTTGTAAGTTACAATAACAATAAATTAATAAATCAAATGAGACTTAAAGGATATATACAAAATACAAGCCTGAATATTTCATTAAAAGGTTCAATAGATGGGGAAAAACAAAACCCTCCATCAAATTGCTATTAGTGTCTAAATGCTAGTCCCAATGTCTGTACTTATCACGAACAAATGCAAAAGCATTCGATTGTGTGGATCATAACAAATTATGGATAACTTTTAATTGTGCCACTTAATAGACCAGGAGGTTGTTCGAACAGAACAAGGGGACACTGCATGGTTTAAAATCAAGAAGGAAGTGTGTCAGGGTTGTATCCTTTTACCATACTTATTAAATCTGTATGCTGAATAAATATTAGAGAAGCTGGACTATATGAAGAAGAACATGCATCAGCATTGGAGGAAGACACATTAACAACCTGCATTATGCAGATGACACAACTTTGCTTGCTCAAAGTGAGAATGACTTGAAACACTGATGAACACTGAAGACTACAGTCTGCAGTCTATAGTATGGATTACACCTCAATATAAAGAAAATAAAAATCCTCACAATGGGACCAATAACCAGCATCACAATAAATGGAGACAAGATTGAAGTTGTCAAGGATTTCATATTACTTGGTTCTACAATCAACACCAATGGAAGCAGCAGTCAAGATTTATCATACAACATCGTACAGCATTGGGCAATCTGCTGCTGAGGACCTCTTTCAAGTGCTGAAGAGCAAAGATATTTCCTTGAAGACTAAGGTGCACTTGACACAGGCCATGGTATTTTCAGTAGCCTCATATGCATGTGAGAGCTGGACAATGAAAAAGGAAGACCGAAGAAGAGTCAATGTTTTTAAATTGTGGTGTTGGCAAAGAATGCTGAGAGTACCATGGACTGCTAAAAGAACTAACAAATCTGCCCTGGAAGAGGGGCAGCTGGAATTCTCCTTGGAAGCAGGAGTGGCCAGACTTTGTCTCATCTACTTTGGTAATATTGTCAGAAGGGACCATTCCCTGGAGAAGGATGTCATGCTTGGTAAAGTGGAGGGACAACAAAAAAGGGGAAGGCTGTCAAGGAGAGATGGATGGATTGACATGGTGGCTGCAATGATGGATTCAGGTATAGCAAAGATTGTGGGGTTGGCACAGGACTGGGCAGTGTTTTGTTCTGCTGTACATGAGGTGGCTCGCTGTGAGTTGTAGATGAATCAACAGCACCTAACAACAACACCACCACCACGAACGAGTACTGTGGTAGCAGTCTGCTGTCCACAATTTGAGGAGTGCTGCCTTTAGTACCTCTTGCCCATAAGGACAAAGAGATGCACCTGAGGAATAATGTCCGCTGCAGCACTGTTTTAAATATCAAAATGTTTAAATTTACTGTCATAGGATAAGATAAAATAGTCATACAATAAAATATAACACACCAATTAAAAATAAATAAACTAAATCTACACATATTAAAAAAGAAGCAAGTTGTCAAAAGGTTCTTTATTGTTTGATGCCATTTATATAAGTTATAGAAAAATACTCAAAACATTATATAAATGTATTATGGATATTAATAATCAGACCCACTGCCATCAATTCCAGCTCATAGTGACCCCCATTGGGTTTCCAAAGTTGTAAATCTTTATGGAAGTAGATTGCCCCGTCTTCCTCCCACAGAGCAGCTGATGGGTTTGAACCTCTGACCTTTGGGTTAATAGTCAAATGCCTTACACACTGTGCCACTGGAGTTCCTTATGTATATAAATATATATATTCAAATTAAACAATGGAAGAGTACAGACAGACTTCAAGATACTCCTTTTACTCTGGGAAGTTGAAAAGAAATGTGAGATTAGGTAACTTTGATTTCATCTGTAATATTTGATTTATTTTTGCAAAAACAGCAAGGTGGCCACATGTTCTGACCTCCTCTAATTTCCACAAGAGGAAGGCAGAATCACCATCAATAGCACAAGGCCTATTACTGCAAGGCCAGACATACTGTCTCCCTCCAGCCCTTTCACCAACCATTCCTCCCAAAGCACCCACCACCTCTCCTCTGGGTTCGATAATTCGCTGCAGTGGCCACACAGAACTCACGGATTACGGGGTTTATTAGGGAAGCACCGGGCTACAACTCAAGTTCAGGAAGAATGCTCAGTCTCTCTCCCAGCCCACTGTCTCTCAGCCAACAGTCTCTCACAGTCTCTTTCAAAAGCAGTGCTGGTCCCTCAGTGTCTCACTCAGCAATGCATGTCTCTTGTGTCTCTTTCCCAGCAGCACGTGTCTCTTTCAGGGGCGCATGTCTCTTTTGGCAGCACGTCTTCCTTAACCAGGATTCAGAGAGAGTTCTGCCTCCAGGAGGCCCCCTTTTGAGCCCGGCAGGGTGGTCAAACTAGCCAATCACAGCATCAGAACTCTAAGCACTTGAGAGAGAGTGGGAACCTCCCAGAACATTGTATTGTGCCACGCCCAACAGAAATACTCCACATGGATAACATTTACAATCAGGAGCTCCTCAGTTGCTCATTCCACCACTGAGTTTACAATGACTTACAGGTAGAAGAGCCATACAAAGTAATTTACTACACTGCAGGCCACCCCCTGGCTTTTCTAGCCATTATCCCTTTTATACTTCAAAAATTCACATCCCCTTCACCATCAGGTTAAGAATAACCACACCCATGAAAGTGTGTAAGCCAGCCACTTCATGCCTTTATCTC
>NW_006921727.1:8702426-8711635 GCF_000298275.1 Orycteropus afer afer | reverse complement strand
CACCAAAGAAAGTAACCATTTAAGAATCCAAAGTTTCACTTCCCAGGCCCCTTCCTTCTTTCTTTTACAAAGTCTGGTGCTTCTATGAGTCTGGAGCCACTGCAACGAATTCCACTTCTGACACCCACTGCAAAAACAGCAAGGTGGCCACATGTTCTGACTTCCTCTAATCCCACTAGAGGAAGACAGAATCACCATCAATAGTGTAAGGCCTATTACTGTAAGGCCAGACATTATGACTTATGGGTAGAAAAGCCATACAAAGTAATTTACTACACTGCACTTTTTAAAATTGGAACAGATGTTATATAATGTAAACATTAATTAAATCTGAGTGTTGAGTAAATGAGTGGCATATTTTTTCCCATATTTTTCTACATGCTTGAAATATTTCATAATTTTTCATTTTAAAAGGCAGTTGATGAAAATAGTTTTAAGGAAATTCACTACATTTTTGGAAAATGAAAATGACTTTATTTTTAAGTGTTATAGTTTATTTGGCCAGATACATCTAGATTTAGGGAGAGAGAATTATGAACTACAGATTTCAAAGTTCATCTTAAAAAACTGGGACATCTCATAGACATAGTAGGGATAATAGAAAAAGCTAAACGCTTTGTTAAAGAATTGACAGAGAATCTGTGTCATAGTCCCAGTTCTTCATGTTACTTGTGTGAATGGCAACAAGTCACAAAATAAAGAGGGAATTTTAGAGGTCATCTTGTCCAACATCCTCACACAAGGTCACACAACTGATTGCTGGCACTAAGATTAAGATTGAGCATTTTATCCATTAGAGCTACCACAAGTCATTTAGGGGAAAAAAAAACAAAACAAAAAATGAATTAACAGAAAACAGTGGTATTGGATTACTGCTACTTGTTTCTCCAGCTCCTTCAGACATTGAAATCCATTTAGCCCACACTTCTGGAAAAGTCACTGAGGGGTCTTCTGATCCCTTGGAAGCAAGGGAAGGAATGCTGGCTTTGAAGCCAAGTAGATCTTGCTGTGAATGCCAGTCTTTTTCTGTGATGTGAGTTGTATAATTTTGGCCCAAGTTTCTTCATTTATAAGTATGGGAAAAATTTAAAATTATATGTAGGGTTCCTTGCACCAGACAGACATAATGGGTATCTAGTAAATGTCAATTTCTTTAGCTTTCCTTAAATGCTAAAGCACAGAGAGCTTAAAAAGACTCCATGCCTGCCTTGAGATGGTGGAGCAGACATGGTACACATGATTGCAATTGAATGAGCTAAGGACTAACAGAGTTATATCAGCGTTGTTGTTAGCTGTGGTCGAGTTGATCCCCAACTCATGTTGACCCATGCACAATAGGATCAGACTGTTACGCTCCATAGGGATTTTACTGACTGATTTTTCAGAAGTAGATTGCCAGGCCTTTCTACCTAACCAAAGAAAAAAACCAAACTCACTGCCATCAAGTCGGATCCAACTCATAGCAACCCCTCCTTGGATTTCCGAGGTGGTATCACTATGGAAGTAGATTGCCCAACCTTCCTTCTGAGGAGTGGCTGGTGGGTTTGAACCACCAGTCTTCTGGTTAGTAGTCAAATGCCCTAGGCACTATGCCAGGCCTTTCTTCCTAGTCCGCCTTAATCTGGAAGCTCCTCTGAAATCTGTTCAGTATCAAAATGCTTCACTGAGGTAATGCTCCACTGAAGTAATGGAAAAAGCAGACTAACTACCATGCTGTGCTGTACTTCCATTTAACATGTCTGCATTTCAGTTTACTAACCTACAAAATGTTTTTCTGCTTATCTCAGGACTATTCTGCTGATTCAGGTGTGAGAGCCTGAAAAATAAGAGTGCTTAGTATGTCATAAACCATAATACTACTGTAAATATTATTAATTTTTCTCCAAGAACCATATATTAGATAGAATAATGCCCCACCACAGATGTCTATGTCCAAATCCTCATAATCTGAAACTATGTAATGTTACATGGAAGGGAGAAGTAAGGTTGCAAATGAAATTGAAGTTGCTAAATCAAGCTCAAACTCACTGTCACTGAGTCGGATCGGACTCATAGTGACCCCTCCTTGGGTTTCTGAGGTGGTATCACTATGGAAGTAGATTGCTCAGTCTTCCTCCCGAGGAGTGGCTGGCTGTTGGGTTAGCACGAGTCTTCTGGTTAGCAGTCAAATGCCTTAGGCACTATGCCATTTTGTTGCTAAATAGTTGTTCTTAAAACAAGATTATCCTGGATTATCTGGGTGGACCCAATATGATCACAGAGCCTTTAAGTGCATGTGGAAGAGGGATGCGACAGTTCAGAGTCAGAAAGAGATTTGAAGATGCTACACTTCTGATTTTGAAGATGGAGGAAGAGGTCATGAACCAAGGAATGCTGTTGGCTTCTAGAAGCTGTAAAAGTCAAAGAAACAATTCTCTCCCAGAGTATCCAGAAGAAATACAGCCTTGTTGACAGCTTGATGTTAACTCATACAGCCCACTTCAGACTTCTGACCACCAGAAACTTCAAGAAAATAAATTTGTGTTATTTTAAGCCACAGAGATTTATTACAGAAACAATATGAAACTAATGCAAACCACAACCTCAATATTATGAAGACAGCAACAGTTGTTGTTGAGTAACAACAGCAAGATACTAACAACAACAAGCTCTAGCTCTGATGATACATGAGTCTCTACTTAGCTGTGGATACTAATGGCCTCACTGCTTGATGTACATTCTGTGGCACATACTTTGCATGGACCTCCTAGGCTTGTCCTAACTCCTGTCCCTTAGAACATTGCTTTTAGGCCAGATGCTATGAAGTATTGTTTCTTTAAGGACCTCTGGCAGTGCTGTGGTTAAAGCATTGAGCTGCCAATCAAAAAGTTGACAATTTGAACCCACCAGCTGCTCCTTGGGAGAAAGATGAGACAGTATGCTTCCATAAAGATTTATAGCCTGGGAAATCCTATGGGGGAGTTCTACTCTATTCCAATAGGAATGCTATGAATCAGTGCTATGAGCCAGATTTTTATTTCAAATGTGTAGACCCACTTGACAAACTTATAATCATCTTTCATGATATATATAGGAGCTGTGGTAGCATGATATATATGTTGTTGTTGTTAGGTGCTGTTGAGTCATTTCCGACTCATAGTGACCCCGTGTACAGCAGAACAAAACAATGCCCGATCCCACGCCAGCTCCACGATCCCTGCTATACTTGAGCCCATCTTTGCAGCCACCGTGTCAATCCATCTCATTGAAGGCCTCCCCCTCTTTTGTAGACCCTCCACCCTACCAAGCATGACATCCTTCTCCGGGGAATGGTCCCTTCTGACAACATGACCAAAATAGTTGAGACAAAGTCTGGCCATTCTCACTTCCAAGGAGCATTCAGGCTGCACTTCCTCCAGGACAGATCTGTTAGTTATTTTAGCAGTCCATGGTACTTTCAGCATTCTTCGCCAGCACCACAACTCAAAAGCATCAGCTCTTCTTCAGTCTTCCTTATTCATTGTCCAGCTCTCACATGCATACGAGACGATTGGAAATATCATGGCTTGTATCAGGCACACCTTAGTCCCCAAGGAGACATCCTTGCTCCTCGGCACTTGAAACAGTTCCTTCGTGGTTGACTTTCCCAATGCTACACGTCATCTAATGTCCTGACTGCTGCTTCCATTGACATCAATTGTAGAACCAATGATATATATATATATCTCAAGGGTTTGCTCCTGTGGTAAATTGAATTTTTGTCCCAGTTCTTCATGTTCCTATAGTAGTATCCATACCCAACTCACGACTTAGTGGTAGGAGGAGTATATTTGTACTTCCCTGCCCTTGATCTTGGGAGCTCTGGTGGCGTAGTGCCTAAGGCATTTGACTGCTAACTAGAAGGCTGGCAGTTCAAACCTACCAGCCACTCCTCAGAAGGAAGATTGGGCAAGCTACTTCCATTGTGACACTGCCTCAGAAACCCAAGGAGGGGTCGTTATGAGTCGGATCCAACTTGACAGCAGTGAGTTTGGTTTGTTTTGGCCCTTGATCTTAACTTGGGCTTGGCAGTGTAACTTGCTTTGGCCAATGGAATTTTAGTGACCATTGTAAGAGCAGACACTTGACTGTTTTCCAAAGTTGGGCTCTCTTGTGTTTAGTGATCCACTATGAGAAGATATGCTGTGGTCCAAGGAGAATGAGAGCCAGGTGGAGCAGATATGAACCCAATCTGCAGTCTGGAACCTGGAACCCAAAGCCTGGAGTCAAGATGGCTATGAGTTGACTTAACATGCCTTCCATTGCTAAATATGTGTAGCAGCAATTTTAAAGAATAACAAATTTTTGGTTGCTTGTTATCATTATGCATTTCCTCAAATGACACATATGAAAAGATTAACTCATCTCATGTGAGGAATGAAAAATTTTGTCATTGAAAAGAAGCCCCCATATTCCAAAATATTGGCTACTATTGTTTTAGACTAAGGAGGTCTGGTGGTGCTGTGGGTAAGGCATTTGGGTGCTAACCAGAAGGTCAGCGGTTCAAACATACCAGCTGCTCCACAGGAGGAAGATAAGGCAATCTACTACCATAAAGATTTACAGCCTTGGAAACCCTAAGGGGGTTGCTGTGAGTCAGAATTGACTCAATGGCAGTAGGTTTTTGGTTATTGTTTTAGCCTATTCCTTTTAAAGAACTTATGGAGAATTCAGCACAGTGCTGAGTCTCTTGATTGTTGAACTGGTGGTCCATGTAGCAGTGACGTGGCCTGTTTGTCCTGCTTTATTCTCCCTGCATCTCCGAGTCCATGTACATTTACATCATAAGGGTGGGGTTGCTGTCAGACTTCAAGACACCTCAAAGGAAATTATAAGCTTTCATTCTTTCTCCACCCTTCCTATCACAAAAGCTGTCACATCATTGCATTTTCCAGCTTAGACTTGGGTTGTAATTATAGTCATTGTCATAAAAATGCTTCCAAAAGAGAGGCTTTTTCAATAGAGAGAAACTCACGTACACAAAAGAAAAGATTGCTATTACAGGAGTAATGATTGAACATTGATAGCCTTAAAAAAAAAATGAAAACTACACACTGAATGTAGCAGGGAGTTGAGTTAAACCATGCACCTTCCAGTCTTCAATATTTATAGTAGCAAACAGACTTCTGTGCAACTGTTGAACATCTTTATTTCTCCTTAAATGTTTTTATTTCCTTTCATTCTATTTAATTTCAAAGACAAAATCTCTAATTTATGGCTAGAATACTAAATAGAAATATTTAAGAGTTTAAAGGCACGTTAGTAGACCTTAGAATCATCATCTTTGCTGTTGTAGATGACCTCTGGTTGGCTCCAACTCAAGGAGACCTTGTGTATAAGAACAAAATGTTGTCTGCAGAGAAATCTGGAGTAAAGATAGAGGTTTCAAAATTATTAGCATGCAAATAGAAGCTGGAATTAGGGCTTAACTAAATTTGCCAAAGAATATTGTAATTCTGGGAGGCTGGAGTGGGAAGGAGTTACACAGGAGTTTCCCTACTTGAAGATGGCAGGGAGTTGACTTAAAGAACATGCCTCCCATTAGTAAATATGTGTGGTAGCAATTTTAAAGAAATGAGAATCATTAAGAATCTAGCACTTGTCCCCTAAGAGTGACTGGATGTGATTGGAAAGCTCCCCATAATCTTCCATCTTGAAAACCACTATTGCATATACTTCTGTAGTCACATTAAATGCACTTAATCAAAACTCACCAATTTACATATTTGACTCTCCTGTTAGATGCTTTGTTATTTGAGGATAAGAATTTTGTCTTATTCAGATCTGTATCCCCAGTGCTTATGACACATAAAATCAAACTCACTGCCGTGGAGTCAGATCTGACTCCTGGCGACTCCTCCTTGGGTTTCCAAGGTGGTATCTCTGCAGAAGTAGATTGCCCAATCTTCCTTCCAAGGAGTGGCTGGTGGGTTTGAACCTCCAGACTTCTGGTTAGCAGTCAAATGCTTTAGGCACTACACCACCAGAGCTCATCTTATGACACATAGGTATTCAAATATTTGATGAGTCAAATATTTGACTCATGATCTACCTTATTGTTGATTTCACAAGGCAAGTTTTGTCACTGCCAATTTAAACATGATACACTGACTGAGGCCTCAGCAGATGTCACAGAGGTAGTAAATGTTCTATTGTTAGGTGCCCTTGAGTTGGTTCTGACTCATAGCAACCCCTTGCGATAGAGTAGGATTGCCCCATAGGGTTTTCTTGGCTGTAATCTTTATGGCAGCCAATCGCCAGGTCTTCCTCCTGAGAAGCAGGTGGATGGTTTCAAACCGCCAGCCTTTTGGTTAGCAGCTGAGTGGACATTGTCTCTGCTCATTTCCAAACCTGCTACCACCATGAAAAGGCAAGATAGGAGGATAAGATAGCAATTGGCATTAGTATTTCTGGACAGCCTGCTGAGTTAAATTTAAGGTGCCTCTAAGATTTGTGCAGCTTTCTTTCTCACAGATTTCTTGAAATACCAGGTGAAAAGAATACTAAGAAAGAGGCTATTTCATATTGAGCTCACTGGAGAGAAATACTCAAGCTAGCTGGGAACATAGAAGGAATGACTAATTGAAGGAGAACTGTGTGTCACAAACCTTGATAAGCCTCACCCCCTTTATCTGATTCAATAAGGAGTCTGTTTTCACATGTTTCTTATATAAATAATACAGTTTTCTTTCAAACAGGAAATTAAAACCTTTGCTGCTCTTTAGGCCTCTCCTTAGGTACAGAATTCATACACAGATGCTGTCTTTACTATGTAGAACATATGCTAAGAAAAAGAGGAAAATGCAGAGAAAGAAGTGGGGCTAGAGAGGAAATTTTGATCACTGACAAATGTAGAGTGTAAACACAAGTTGCTGTGTGGTTTTTGAACAAACAGTCACTGATCTGTAAATACCTAACACCTACAAGATAACCCTGGCTCCCAGCAGGCCAGAAATCCTTCAAGAAAGCTGCTATGGAAACTTTACAGGTTCCAGGAAGCCTGTAGATGTAAGAGGAGCCCCTGTGTGGTACAGCTGGTTAATGTGCTAATGGAAAGGTTGGAGGTTTGCTTCCACCCAGAGGTGTCTTGAAAGAAAGGCTTGGCAATGTAGTTCCAGGAAAAAGTAAAATCAGCCATTGAAAATCCTATGAAGGGAAGTTCTACTCTGATATTCATAGGGTCACCATGAGTCAGAGTCTACTTGACCTCAGCTGGTTGTTTTGTTTTCTTTTCTGTTGGAATCTGAAAAATTAAGCAGATTATAATTACTAACTCTATACCAGATTTAAATGAAAAAAGGGATTCAAAATATCTTTGAAAACACAAAGGAGAATGGAATCCTATTGAACAATTATAAAATAGTTTTTATGGAGAAATAGGTTCAAAAACAATACAACCATTTGGGACATGACAACTTTGTAAGTAGGGGAGAACCCAGTCATCAAAGTCAGGTCCCAATACTGTGATAGAACAATGAGAACTATAGAAAGTTGTTTTTATGCTAGTGCATTTAATGAGTTACTCATTTGATACTCTTAGTGCTCTCTTATGAATGAATACGTATAAAATTTTACTCTGTCAGTTTTTGTCTTCTATTTTGTATTGAGTTATTATTAATTTGAATTGCTTTCTCCCTGAACATCCTGTGTTATTTGGAGTTTGTAAGTGACACATTTTATTAATTTAAAAAATAACTGCTTTTTTTTTGTGATTATAAAAGCAATACATGTTCATTGTAAAAACATAGTAAATGCAAAAAGAAGAAAATAAAATCATCCATTATCATACTACCCAGTAGTGCCCACCTTCACATTTAATTTAATCCCTGTGACAACTTTTTGTAGCTCACTTACTGGATTTTCCTGATGTTCTTAGGCCTGGGCATGTCCTTTTCCTCTTACCTTCCTCTTTTCTTTCTGTTATTCTTGTCCTCCTTTCCCTCAATGCATTTCCCTTACACTTGCCAATTCATTTCTAAATAATAAATGACAATTCCAAATTAAACGTTTAAATCTCATTATACCTAACCAACCAAAAAACTAGTTGTCATTGAGTCTATTCCAACTCATGGTGACTCCATGCGTATCAGAGTAGAACCATGCCCCATAACGTTTTCTTTCTGTTTTAACTTTTTATTGTGATTTGGGTGAAATTTTACAGACCACATCTGTTTTCCATTCAACGTTCATACATATTTTGTTTTGTGATGCTGGTTACATTCTCTGCAGTGTAACAGCTCTCCTCCCACTTTCCCCCCTGTGGTCACCCCTCCCCTGTGTCCTTCTTACCTATGCATTCCTGCCTCCCTAGATTATCTCCCTGTGAAAATGCTGCCCGTCTGATCTCACATAAGGAGCTCTGGTAGCACAATGACTAAGGCATCTGGCTGCTAACCAGCAGGTTGGTGGTTCAAACCCCCAGCCACTCTGCAGAAGCAAGACTGGGCAATCTACTTTGGTAAAGATTTACTGCATCAGAAACCCAGTGGGGGTTGCTATGAGTCGGAATCAACTGATGGCAGTGGTTTTTTTGTTTTTCTTTTCTGATCTCCCATGGTTGATTGTACTAAGGAGTGCATCTCCCTGTGTAATTGTTCAGCTTGTAGACCTATCTATTGTTTAGCTGAGAATAAGCCATGGGAGTAAGTCTAATTCCAGGCTCAAAGGGTGAGCAGAGGCCATAGTCTCGAGGTTTCACCAGTCTCTAGCTGACCAATAATCCTGGTCTTTCTTTATATTTTTGAATTTTGTTCTTCATTTTTTGCCCACTCTATTCAAGATTATGACACCTTTTGTTAGAGGTGCCTCTGGGTGAATCCAACCTCCAATCTTTTGGTTAGCAACTAAGCATGTTAACCATTTGTACCACCCTGGGACTCCCAAAAAAACTTCACTATAAATATTGTATTACTTCACAAAATTTAGATCCATGTTGAAAGCCATAAATTTGTCCATCAGATTTGATACTAATTGCCCAAGGTATGAATTGGGTGAGAGAGACAGAAAAACATCAGTTCCTAGAATTGAGGAAGCTCACTTTTCCCTAGCCCTACCAACAGGGCCAACAATCTTTTTTTTTTTTTTTTTCAGATGGAGAAATTCTTTTATTTTTTCTTTCACAGTTGGCTTTCACACTTTTTCCTGGGAATTTTAAAGCACTATTAACCATATGAAGAAACAGTATTTGTCAA
>NW_006921727.1:8698435-8701694 GCF_000298275.1 Orycteropus afer afer | reverse complement strand
TTGATGTCCCCTGTGACCATGGTCCCAGGCAGGGCCAACAATCTTGACTACTCTAGAGCAAAGCCTATCTTATTTACTTTGTTATAATAATAATGGTGAGAAACTCTGGTGGTGCAATGGGTAGGCACTTGGCTGTTACCCAAAAGGTTGGTGGTTCAAATCCACCAGTGATTTGAGGAATAAGAGACCTGGCGATCTTTACTTCCTGTAAAAGATTTACAGCCTCTATGGGGCAGTTCTACCCTATCGTATAGGGTCACTATGAGTTGGATTGGATGGCACATAAGAACAATATTAACAGTGCATGTATTACGTAGTATGTGCTGAACCCTCTTAGAAACATTTTATATATATTAATTCATTTAGTTTTCACAATAATCATGTTTCCATTTTGCAGATGAGGCTACTGAGGCACAAAAAGGTTAAGTGATTTGCCCAATGTCTCACAACCAATAAGGAAAAGAGCTGGGATATGAGCCCTGGCAGTCTGTTTGCAGAGACTGCATTCCAAACCACAGCTCAACATCACACCTAAGGTGTTTTGTATTTCATAAGTCAGTAACTTCCAACACATAAGATTTAGGTGAGAAGAATTTCAGGTGGTTCATGAACCAACTTTTAGAATTATTACATACTTATTATGTGTTATAAAAAATATCGTGCACAGTGTGATGTCACAATTTTTTTGCTTAGGATGAATAAATAAGTCAATTTCAAGAAAAATATTAAAATAATAGTACAAATGCTATGAAAAGTTTGTAAAAGTAACAGAGTTATATGCTAATGAAGTCTGGGAAACACTGTTAGTTTAAAAAAAAAAAAACCACCTCCAACTAAATGCAACACCTGGGGGACTCGAGGAAATTTCCTACCACTAGAGTAGATCAAGGAGCTCTGGTAGCCTAGTGCCTAAGGCACTTGACTGCTAACCAGAAGCCTGGTGGTTCAAACCCACCAGCCACTCCTTGGAAGAAAGATGGGGCAATCTACTTCTGTAGTGATACTGCCTCAGAAACCCAAGGAGGGGTTGCTATGAGTCAGGTCCGACTTGACGGCACATAACAACAACAACAGAGTAGATTAGTTTGTGTTTTTGTGTTAGAGTAGATCAAGAACATAATAACCAGTTACCAGTTGAGTTAGTTCCAACTCATGGTGACCCCATGCTAGGCTCTAATCCTTACCCGTATTTTATCTTGTTAACCCCTTAATCTGCTGGCAGAGGCCAGAGGAACTGGTGGTGGGAATGGAGTGAGAGGAAGTGAGTGGGGAGGGAGCAGAGCGTGCCCTTTCCCACCTGCTGTTCCACCTGCCTAAGCAGCTCTGGTAGCATAGTGGCTAAGGCACTTGACTGCTAACCAGAAGGCTGGTGGTTCAAACCCACCAGCCACTCCTCGGAAGGAAGGTTGGGCAATCTACTTCCGTAGTGATACTGCCTCAGAAACCCAAGGAGGGGTCGCTATGAGTCGGGTCTGACTCGACGGCACATGACAACAACAACAACAAGAAGCAGAGCAGCAGAAGCATCCTTCATTGCTACTTGCACTCCAGCAAAGCCTGAGAGCACCCAGAACCATTGTCTTCTGCTTCACCTGCCTGTGTCCCATCTATGGCCCAGTGCTGCAAGAGTCTGAATTTGAGATCTTTAAAGCCATTAGGGGAAAATAATAAGCAAAAAAGTAAGCTGCATTCCCTGAAAAAAACGAAAAGAAACTTATGGGACCATGGATGTATATATACTATTGGATGTACAAATGGACATTAAGCTACTCATACCTGTATTAATGTATCTCATATCCATGGATGGATGTTGACATATCCATGTGCGAATACATTTCTGACCTTTAGTCAGTGTTTTTGTCTACTTTAACTACAAAACCACATTGTTTTGCATACTGTAGCTTGGTAATAAAACTTGATGTCTAGTAGTGTTCAACCTCTCCATTTTGTTGTTTTCAGAAAAAAAAAATTGGTCTTTTATATTCTTCCATATTCATATAAATGTTTTAATTAGCCTGTAAATTACTACATAAAGTTTACTGAGATTTTGGTCAGTAGTATGTTGATTGTATAAATTATTTTGGGGAGAACTGACCTCTTAACAATATTGAGTCTTCCATCCATGAATATGGTATATCTAGCCATTATTTTGGTTATCTTTACTATCTCTCACCTGTGTTTTAGTTTTTGATTCTCTCATCCCTGTTTATACTTTTTAGTAAATAACTATTGCACATGTCTTTTCTTCCTGAAGTCTCTTTGGTTGAATTTTTTAAAAGTAATGCCTTTCACTCTCCCATAAATTATAGTCCTACTAACATATTAGACAATTTCTGCTTTGAAAAATTGCTAGTCTGGGTTTCTTAGATCAAGGTAAGAAAAAAAAATAAAAATGAAAAATAAAAAGAGTAGACTGGCAATTATTCCATTAATAACTTTTACTACATTTTTATTAACTTACAGAGAAATATGCTACAAATAATTCAAAATTGTAGTTCTCATGGCCAGTACCTCAGCTATGTGCTGGGCTGCATGAGATGCAGATAGACTTCCCTTCACAGAGGTGCACACAAAACCTGCTGCTACAAGAGTCAGGGTTAGGAGCAATAGTCTCTTGGCAGGTTCGATGGCCATTTGTAGTGAATAAAATAAGCATGTGTTCTGTCTGCCTACCTTTGAAATTTATGCTTCAATGACTTGATGCCATAATCTTTTAAGTTCTTTGCTCTACAGAAGTTGAGGATGTTTTTCAGTTTTTAATAAGCTATTCTATATGATGATACATGAGGTATTTTACCTCTAATCTTGCTTTTAATTTTAGGAAATTGTGAATTCATTCATTGTTTTGCTGTAATAAAACTTAGAGCTCAACTAGTGGCCCTTGTGTGCCAGATATACAGAACCTATGGAATTCAGTTTTTGACTTCTGCTTCATCTCCTTATTTTTACCATTTTTTCACTTGATTTATTCATTCAAAATTTCATTTTCTTCTCTAGCATATAATTTAAATCTTGAGTGGAATAAAACAGAACATAAATAAGTAATAAAATGATTGTTCTCCAAATATTGTTGTTAGTTGCCGTTGAGTTGGCTCTAATTCATGGCAACTTTAAGTATAACAGAATGCAACTGTGCCTGGTCTTGTGCCATCCTGATTATCCTGATTATGTTGTTGTTATTTGCCGTCAAGTTGGCCCCGACTCATAGCGACCCCTCCTTGGGTTTCCGAGGCAGTATCACTACGGAAGTAGATTGCCC
>NW_006921727.1:8693153-8698335 GCF_000298275.1 Orycteropus afer afer | reverse complement strand
ACTCATAGCGACCCCTCCTTGGGTTTCCGAGGCAGTATCACTACGGAAGTAGATTGCCCCATCTTCCTTCCGAGGAGTGGCTGGTGGGTTTGGACTGCCAGCCTCCTGGTTAGCAGTCAAGTGCCTTAGCCACTATGCTACCAGAACTCCCATCCTGATTATAGTTGGTATGTTTGTTTTTGCTGACCCTCTACTTTACCAAACATGATGTCCTTTTCTACCAATTGCTCTTTCTTGATGATATGTACAAAGTAAGTGAACTGAAGCCTTGCCATCCTTGCTTCCAAGTAGCATTCTGGTTGTATTTCTTCTAAGACTGATTTGTTTGTTCTCCTGGCAGTTCACAGTATATTCAGTATTCTTCACCAGCACAATTCATATGCAGCAATTCTTTCTTTCTTTCTTTTTCATTGTTCATCTTTCGCATGTATATGAAGTGATTGAAAATACCATGGCTTGGATCAGGCATACCTCAATCATCAATGTGACATCTTTGTTTTTAAAACTTTAAAGAGGTCTTTTATAGCAGATTGCCTAAGGTAATATGTCATTTGATTTCTTGACATTGATTGTTCATCCAAGTAGAATAAAATCATTGACAACTTCATTGTGACTTAGGGTAAAGGTAGCAAAACTATAGAAATATCTTATACTGCCAGTCTCAGTTAAATTCCATTTGTGGGCCAAACCCAATTTATAAACCTTCCCCAACCCCACCCCCAAACACATATGTTCACAGTACTCTTTTATAGCACTTTTTTTCCCCCCTTTCTGCTTTATGGCTCAATAATAGAACTCATTGCCTGGGTGTGAAGCCCACACAAATAACCTTTTCCATTCCCCCCCATATAGACTGCCTGATCTATTTTAGACTGGGTTTGGGTATTTGTGGTAATTTGCATGACTCTCTTAAGGGTACTGTCAGGCCTAGTGAGGGAAACAGGACAGTTCTGGTTTAATCCAAGCCTTATGAGAGTTACAGCCTGGAGAGAGAGAGACAGACAAGTGTATCTGAAAAGTTAATGTGCAAGAGAATTAACTAGAGATCTTAAGTTGCAGATTCTATTTTGCTAGGTCTGAAGTGGGCCCCACATTTTGAATTTTCTTACACTTGCAAAGAATAATTAGAAGCAAGAATGGGCAGATTTTGTCTCACCTGCTTTGGTTATGTCTGAAGGGACCAGTCCCTGAAGAAGGATATCGTGCTTGGTGAAGTAGAAAAAAGGGGAAGACCCTCAATGAGATGGATTGACACAGTGGCTGCAATGATTGGCTCGAGCATAGCAAGGCTTGTGAGGATGGCACAGGACTGGGCAGTGTTTCATTCTGTTGTACGTAGGGTTGCTGGGAGTCAGAGCCAACTTGACGGCACTTAATAACAACAATAAGGAGCTCTCGTGGTATAGTATGTAAAGCATTTGGCTGCTAACCAGAAGGTTGGTGGTTCAAACCCACCAGCTGCTCCACCAGAGGAAGATGAGGCAATCTACTTCTGTAACGATTTATAGACTTGGAAAACCAATGGGAATTTTCAGACTCAATGACAATGGGTTTGGTTTTTGATTTAATTACAACAATAATTTACATGTGTCCCTCACTTTAAGCACACAAACTCAATGTTAGTAAATATGGATTAAAGAAGTAAACCAGGAATCAATCATTTGCTTCACCATTTAGCACATTGGCTCCTGTACTTTGTTGCACATGCAACAAAGTTAGAATTACCTGTGAATTTTAAAAAATGCTGATGCTTGGCTTTTACCACCAGAGATTGCTGATTTATGGCATGGATATAAACTGGGCAGGGCATGGGATTTTTATAAAAGTTTCTGCAGGTAATTATGATGTGCAGCAAAGCTTAGGAACCAATGACCTAATAGCTGCCATGATTTTCTTTGCAAGTCATATCATTTGAGAGTGATTAGCAAAATTATGATTGGAAAGATGATTTGCCTGAACCCTGAACCTTCCACTGGAAGGGACCTTGTGAGTCTTCCACGTAGGTAACCTTAAGCACTTTATACACATTTTCTGTTAGTTTCTCTGTAACCTTCTCTAGGACTTAATTCTTATATTTCCTTCTATGATAAAGGCCAACCTTGAGTAATCAAGCACAGTCAGAAGAAATGAATGTCATGGTGACAAAAAATCTATAGTGTAAGGATAACCCTAAATAAATAGTGCAAAGTCATATGAAGGGAGGGAGTTATGAGAATACAGGTGGATAAAAAAATAGCCACATGACCAGACTTTGTGGGACTACAGGAAGAGGCAGAACATCATGCCTCACAAAAACAGGAGGCAAGATTTTTCAAGAGCCATAGCCACCAGGTCTTCTAGAGCAGTGCTTTCCAAACTTGAATGTGAATCGCTTGGGGATCTTGTTAAAATGCAGACCCTGATTCATTAAATTTGGAATGTGGTCTGATAATGTGCATTTTCAGCAAGCTTGTGGTGATGCCAATAAAGCTGGTTTGCAGCCCATGTTTTGAGTAGAGAGTCTAAATCTCTTCATCTGTAAGAGTCACTTGATCAACAACAGCAAGTTGAAAGATTAGATAGGAAATTTAGGGGGCAGTGAGTCTATGTTAATGTGGGAGGAACAACTTGGAAAAGTAGAGTAAGAATAGTTGCAAACCTGGGAGAAAGTAATCAGTGTCACTGAATTGTACATATAAAAATTATTGAATTGGTGTATGTTCTGCTGTGTATATAATACTCAACAACCACAAAATAAATTATCTGTCTATCTATCTATCTAATTTAAAAAGAGTCACTTTTGATCCCTATTCTACTGCTCTTCTGCCATCATGGTTCTCGACCACTGTGTCTCTCCTTGTGTCTGTAGCTCTCTGTTCCACTTTCAACTGCTCACATCCTGATGACATATTCCACAAGAGAAAAGATCAGATTGACTTATCACAGGGTGCTAGAAACATAGGCCCCCTTTTTATAGTCTTTCAGACTTTCAAAATGTTCTACAATGAGCTAGCAGTACTTGCATAATGAGAAAAAATATTTTCTGCTATTTATAATTAACATTATCACCTCGACTGCCTATATGCATTGCTGACCAAACTAAATTTAGAAAACCAAACCAGTTGCCATCAAGTCGATTCAAACTCATCAACCCCATGTCTTTGAGAGAAGAACTGCACTCAATAGAGGCTTCAATAGCTGTGAATTTTCAGAAGCAGATCTCTAGACCTTTCTTCTGAGGCACCTCTGGATGGATTCAAGCAGCTAACCTTTCAGTTTTTTGCAGACTGCTCAATCATTTGCACCACCCAGGGACTCCTGACCAAACTAAAGCCCTTCAGAATCCCACAGAGCTGAAGAGAAAAATACAGATTTCAGAAGCAAGGAGTAGAACTCAGGGCTCTAAGGAACTTATTCTAAGGGCATGGCTGACATCTTTGTAAGTCAGTACAGGATTCCAGAGGGGCCAGTGAACTGCATTTGAACATGAAAAGCCTTGTTCTCCTTGGCTGAGGAGATTTCTAATGTTCTCGTGTGTCATTAGCCCAAACCTGTAGCCCAAGCTCTGTAGCTCACCATGGAAGGGAGTGAGTGGGAAGCCTTTGTCATTCATGTTCCTATTATCTAGGACTGGATCCCAAGCTTGTGTCAACTCTACTACTTTGACACACATGGTCTCTTGCCCTGTGAACAGAGGTAAAAGGAGTGAGAGACATTTTCCTGAGAGAGTGTGCATAACAGGTAGAATTGGCATTGGGAAACTCAAAAGCCTAATAAAATATGTCTTCATCTTTGTGCTAATTACTTGCTCAGGGCTTAACCAGCACAAGGTATTATGCTTTGCTGGTCTTTTCTAATTTGCAGTAGCACTTAGAGCAACAAGTGCCTAATTTAATATAAAAAACCAAACCAAACTCACTGCCATCAAGTCAGATCCGACTCATAGTGATGCCTTCTTGGGTTTCCAAGGCAGTATCACTATGGAAGTAGATTTCCCAATCTTCCTTCTGAGGAGTAGCTGGTGGATTTGAACCGCCAGCCTCTGGTTAGCAGTCAAATGTCTTAGGCTCTACACCACCAGAACCAACATACATGCTTAACCTTCTGGTAAAGCTCAAAGGTTTGATTGAAACCTGCCTTATAAAAAAATGGCACAAAGACCCCCAATGAGCCTTTTAGCAGTTCAGAGCTGAGAGGTGGTACCACTTTTGCTAGGTTTCTGCCATTCTGTCTGTGAAAACAAGGGGCTTAACTCAGCCTGGGGTCTTGCCTTCCCACTATATAATTAGCCTTTAATAGCAGCTGCATGTGAAGCAGGGGGCAGAAGAGGACTATTTCTTTTGTGGACTCATCAGCTGGGAGATCAGCTGATCCTGCCTTGTACTGATCCCCACCCCTACCCTGCAGTACAACCTCAGGTACAAATTGCACTTGCCTGAAGATTGACCCTAAGTCAGAACTGACTTGACAGCAGTGACTTTGGTTTGGTTTTAAAGATTGACCCTAAGGAGCTCTGCTGGTGTAGTGGATAAGGCATTTGGCTGCTAACCAGAAAGTCAGCATTTCAAACCCACCAGCTGCTCTGCAGAAGGAAGATGGAGTGATCTACTCCTGTAAAGGTTTACAGCCTTGGAAACCCAATGGGGGTTGCTATGAGTCAGAACTGTCTTAATGGCAGTGAGTCTGGTTTGGTTTTAAAGACTGACCCTAAAGTTCTCTGCTCATGTTCCTATAGGAAGGGCAATTGTCAGTTCTACTCCTTAAGGGCTCTCGCAACCCAACCCTCCAGTTTTCTTGCTGGGGATACTGAAGGCACACAGAAGCTGCTATTAGCATTTTGTGAGTGGCTGAAAGTTTCAGACAGGGCAGTGCTGAGGACAGCACCATTCTTCATCATTTCTGCACAGGGATTGTTTATAACCATGGTTTAGACATTAGTCCACTGCATAATTAGATTGATATGCATATTGTTGTTAGCTGTTGTTAAGTTGGCCCCAACTCATGGGGACCCCATGTACAATGGAATGAAATGTTGCCTGATCCTGCACTATCCCCATGATTGGTTTTGGATCAGGACATTGTGACCCTTAGGATTTTTTTTTTTTTTAATTTTATTTTGATTTGGGTGAAGATTTACAGAGTAAATTCACTTTTCATACAGCAGTTCACATATACCTTGTCTCATGTCATTGACCAAAATTTA
>NW_006921727.1:8671306-8692552 GCF_000298275.1 Orycteropus afer afer | reverse complement strand
GAGGTGGAACAATGTTTTGTATAGTATGTTATGCCAATTGAGCTTGATGTCCCCTGCAACTATGGTCCCAAGCCCTCAGGTTCAACTACTCGGTCCCTCTGGGTAGCTGGCTGTGCCCAAGAAATGACCATAACCTTGCCCCTTGTCAGCTCTACTATACACCTGGGAATTCTGATCATTCACATAAACTTATAGGCCCATTGTTTGCCAACCCTACATATTTAGGAATTTTTTTTGGCTAATTTTCATATAACTTCTTGTTGTTGATTCTGACTCAAAGCAACCCTATAGAACAAAGAAGAACTGCCCCATAGGGTTTCCAAGGCTGTAAATCTTTACTGAAGCAGACTGTAACATCTTTCTCCGGAGTAGCTGGTGGGTTTGAATCACCAACTTTTTAGTTAGCAGCTGAGTACTTAATCACTGTGTCAACAGGGCTCCTTAATTTTCATGTAGATACTTATAATTTATTGACATAAATAATTTTCCAAGTTGGTTTGTTTTGCTAGCATTCACACTTATCCCTGAAAATCTTCAGACACTAAGCTGTTCCTTCTTGATGACTTTCTGTGGTAGCTTGAGGCTGTTTACTTCCTTTTCCTATACATTGTCAGGAAACGTGACAATATCTGAAGACAATTTTGCTTATCACAACTTAGAGGAAGGGGCTTTAGTGGTATTTCTAAACATCCTACAAGGCACAGGACAGCCTCCACAGCAAAGAAATATCTGGCCCCAAATGTCAGCAGTGCCAAAGTTGAGAAACCCTGCTTTAGAGCTATAAACAGGTGTTTCAAACCTATCTTCTGGTTTGTAAACTTGAGTACTTCATGGGTGTATGGACTGAGTTTTTCTTAAAAGCAAACCAAAATAAAAGTCACCATACAGAGTTTCTCTAAATTTCATAGGGATAGAGTTGGTGGCATTCAGCTGATGGTAATGTAATCACCAGTTCTGCCTTTATTTTGGGGCACAGAGCCTCATTATATGTGACAGTACCCGTGGTGAGAAAAGAAAATTGTAATGATGGTACTAGAAGAAATAACCACCCCCTAAAGTCCTGGGAAAGTTTTAACAACAAAAGTGGTAGCCAGGGGAAATGGAAGCAGATAACTGTCACCCTGTTCCTAAAACAGCTGAACCCTCCTGGGGCCAACTGCTGTCAGCCATGCTGCATCAAAAGGACCTTGTCAAGTAAAGCCTCTAATTGCCAACAGGTTCCCTGGGAAAGGAAGGGGAGGGGGGAGAACTGAAAAATTTCCATGGCTCTGTGAATTGCTCTAACACAGAACACAAAGGGGAGGTGGACGTGACAGCTTTTAAACAGACAGTTGCTCTAGGTGAGCCAGGAATAGAGTGACCCTGCCGATGCTTAATGAGCCCAGAAGAGGACACTTTGCTCTGCTCCAATAGACGTAGAATGTTTTCACCAGGAAGCATCGACTCTGTGTGCAAATGTTTTTGAGTTAAGATGTTTTACAATACCTCTAGGTTGTTTATAAATATATTGTAAGCTGTACAGAATTGCAAGATGATAGTTTGTTAGAAACATAAAGAGAGAAAGAAATTAATAATGGTTTTATTGCTGCATTAGATAGAAGAGAGAGGATCCCAGTGCACAGTGAATGAATGAAATATTAAGGGCCTTCCCCTTTCTTCCTCCACATCAGAATGTATTCCAACATTGTTTGTACTCTTGCCCCTGTGCTCTTCTAGTGGATGATAAGGGGTTGTTTAGTAAGAAGCAAACAATGGGAGAAATATTCCTGGTGGGACAGAGTTTTAGGGAGAGGGGCACAGTTTGGGAACAGACCAGATCTTGGAGTGGTTTTCATTTGCTGGTTTCCAAAATTTATCTGGTCTGAAACCAAGTGAATGGCCAAGGATATATATTACAGCCACTAGCCTAATGCCAGCCACAGCAATTCTGTGTAAATGAGAAAATGGTCCCCTTTCTCAACATGTTCTCGTATTTGTTGTCTTCTAGAAAATTGTCACAATAATTTTACAAATCTACAAGGACTATTATGTCAAGGGTACCTCCTCCTGTCTCCTCCTCCCCTGAATCTGCAAAACCATAAAAGGGATCCTCTGGTGAAGGTATCAATGGTTGGCAATGGCTGAAGTTTTAAACTATAGTTGCCTTAATCATCCCCAGTTAATGAGAACAAGTTCTGCTTTACAGAAGAATGCTGGCTAGCAAATGTAGAGGGATGGCCGAACTAGGAAAGCATCATTTTTATAGGTCCCATTGAAATAAATTAGAAGCAAGAATGTCCAGACTTAATTTCTCATACTTTGGTCATGTTGTCAGAAGGGACAGGTCCCTGTAGAAGGATATATTGCTAGGTAAAGTAGAGTGTCAGCGAAAAAGGGGAAGACCCTCACCTCAACAAGATGGACTGACATAGTAGCTGTGATGATGGGCTTAAGCATGGCAACACTTCTGAGGATGGCGCAGGACCAGGCGGTGTAAGTTCTGTTGTGCGTAGAGTCGCTATGGGTCTAAACCAACTTGATGGCATCTAACAACAACATTGAAATAAAGGATGCAAGCAAGGATCAGCAATGAATGAAGCCAAATGAAAGGTTGCTGAAGAACAGAATATTTACATGATGCCAAGGAATCACCCCACAAATATTTATTTATTTCAAGAAACAAAGGTGTCTTTGGTGGAATCTGGTGGTTACCATCTAAACCAAGTGTTGGTCTTTAATACTGCTAATCTCCTGAAGCTCTATGAAATGAAGTACACATCACCTATGAAGTATTGTCGTTAGTTGCTGTGATGTTGCCTCCAACTCATAGCAACCTTATGTATAACAAAACAAAATGTTGTTGGTCCTGAAACATCTTTATGATAGTTGGTATGCTTGAGTCTGTTGTGTGTTTTGGCTTTTGTGTCAATCCATCTAATTGAGAGTTTCCTCGTTTTTGTTGACCTTCTCCCAAACCTGATGTCCTTTTCTAGCAATTGGTCTTTCCTGATAATAGTTCAAAGTAAGTGAGCTGAAGTCTTGTTATACTTACTGCTAAGGAGAATGCTGGTTGCATTTCTTCCAAGATTGATTTGTTCAATCTTCTGGCACTGTACAGTATATTCATTTATTCTTGGCCAACATCATAGTTCAAATGCATCAATTCATGTTCTGTCTTCCATTTTCATTGTCTGCTTTAAGCATGCATATGAGGTAATTGAAAAGACTGTGGCTTGGGTCAGGTCCACATTAGTCATCAAAATGATATCTTTGCTTTTTTAAAACTTTAAAGAGTTTTTTTTTTTTTTTTTTTGCAGAGCACATTTGCCCAATGAAATAATGTCATTTGAGTTTTCGACTGCTGCTTCCATGGACACTGATTACTGATGCAAGTAAAATGAAATCATTGACAACTTCATTTTTTTCTCCATTTATTGTGATGCTGTTTATCAGTCCACTATGAAGTATATTTACCAAAAAGCTTTAATCATAATATAATTAAGTCTTTATACCAAATGTCTGATTTATAAGAAATATAAGAGACCATGTGTATAGTAGAGCTGACAAGGGACAAAATTGTGGTGACTTGTTGACCACAGCCAGCTACCTGAAGGGAGCAAGTAGTTGGACCTGTGGGCTTGGGACCATGGTTGCAGGGGACATCAAGCTCAACTGGCATAACATACTACACAAAAACATTGTTCTACATCCTATTTTGGTGAGTAGCAACTGGGATCTTAAAAGCTTGCACATGGCCATCTAGGTGCAACAATGGGTCTTTTCTTGTCCAGAGCAAAGAAGAATAAAGAAAACCAAAGACACATGGAAACAATTAGTCCAGGGGACTGGTAGAGTATGTGATACTCAGCCTACATGACCAAGAGATAGAGAACTAGATGGTGTCTGGCTACCACTATCAACAACGAAGAGGTGGATTGGTGGAGGAGATCCTGGATAGAGTGGGAGAACAATGCAGGACAAAACTCAAAATCATAAAAAAAAAAAAAAAAAAAGACCTGGTTTGCTGCTCTGATAGAGCCTGGTGAGACCCCTGAGACTATGATCCCCAGCTACCCTTCAAGTCTGGAACTGAGCTCACTTCTGTGGCTTCCAGCCAAATAATAGATAGGCATATGGGCTGAACATTTACATCACGTAGATACACTCCTTGGAGCCATTGTCATGGGAGAACAGAAGGGCAGTGTTTGCACAGGAAGATAGCTCCAGGGGCAGAAGTGCATGAGGGGGAAGGACACAGGGAAGAACCATGGGGAGGAAGTGGGGAGAGAGCTGTTACACTGTGGGGAATTGCAGTCAATGTCATGAGACAAAATGTGTATGAACAGCTGTATGGAAAATGAATTTGCTCTGTAAACTTTCACCCAAATCACACACACACACACACACACACAAAGAGATAGAGGAACAAATAAAATAACACCATAAGAAAGGGTCAGATAGATTCAGAATGTAGGTCTGGTCATTGACAAAGTCAATATCCTAAAATGAAAATATTCAACTCACTACCTCTGAGTGAGATCCAACTCATAGTGACCCCTCCTTGGGTGTCCAAGGTGGTATCCCTATGGAAGTAGATTGCCTAACCTTCCTTCTGAGCAGTGGCTGATGGGTAACAACTTTATATAAAACCTTTGTTGCCCCAAATGAGAGAATATATTAATATGTTTCTGCAGTTGTGATAGGTGAATGGCAACACCTTTATGAAATATTCTCCTGGCCAAAATATCGACTTTTGGGTATTTGATGATTTTTTTTCTTCAGATTATTACTTTTTCATCTTCTTTAATGAAATATTCATAAAAATATATATATATTTCACTTGTTAAAAATGTGTATCAAGTAATATAAAAGCTTATAATGAGAGACACCCATCCTTGTCTTTGCCACACCCCCCACCTCCAAGAAATAGCCACCTTTAACCTTTTGCTCTTTATATTTTATAAGCAGTGTCATATCTCTAAATAATGCATTCACCGTACAGTTTCTTGGTTGATCAATTTGAGAAAATTTACCTTCTGCTATGACACCAGTTGGGTTTTCCTGTTCTTTCTAAGCATCTTTTTTTATTTTTCTTTTTGCAGTGTCTTTCTTATAAAAATCCTTTTTGTTGGTACATTTTTGTTTGTTCATTCCTTGTTGTTGGTTTTCAAAAACATCATCATAATTCTCTGGTGCCATTATTTTTTTTCAAGGAGAGCCTTCCAAAGCTCTCTGTGCTATTCCAACTTCTATTGGTACCTCTCCAGGCTTGTATACGGCTGTGATTCCGGAACGTCCCTAAAGGGATCTTGTTTTTTAAGGAACCCTAGGGACCTAGCAGTTAAGCTTTTGGCTGCTAACCAAAAGGTGGGTGGTTCCAGCCTACCAGCCACTTCACAGGAGAAAAGACCTGCAGATCTACTCTCCTAAAGATTACAGCTTAGGAAACCATGTGGAGCAGTTCTACACTGTTCTGTAGGATTGCTATGAGTCAGAATCAACTCAACAGCACACAACAACATCTTGCTTTATATTGCACATTTTCTAGAAAGTTCCTAATATAGGAAACACACAATTTCTGAGGCTTTGCATGATAATGACTTTATGTTACCCATTCAGTTAGATCAGTTTTTTTTTTTTTTTTTTTTTTTTAATGTAGACCATGAGATTTGAAGCCATTTCTCTTGAAGTTTGGAAGCCATTGCTCCATTGTTAGGCATTATTAGGCTACTGCTATGAAAAGTCTAAAACCATTCTGATTTTTGCTCCTTTTGGGTGGTGTGATAGTTGGGGTTGTGTGTCAACTTGGCTGGACCACAATTCTAAGCGGTTTAAGCAGTTGTGATATGGTTATTCCCATGATGAGATCGGATGTATATGTTTTGAGCAGCGAATCCATTGAAAGGATGTTTCCCTAGGGGTGTGGCCTGCTTCCAATATATATATGGACATCCTGAGAAAAAGACAGACTCTTCTGTGGCTCTGGATCCTGTTGTGCTGCCTACAACTGTTCATGAGCAAACAATCCACCATTTGGCCTGGATTCATCATCCTTTGGAGTCAACAGCCGGTATACTGCCTGCCCACCTTGAGCTCATCAGCCCCTGTAGCTGCGTGAGTCAGGAAAAGCCTCTAGCTTGACATTTGATCCAGGAACTTGGAAGTTGCCAGCTTCTATAAGTGTGTGAACCAGTTTCCTAAGATAAAGTTCTCCTTCTCTCTGTATATAAGCTTTACTGGTTTTGCTTCTCTAGAGAACCTAGCCTGACACTGGAGTGTTTCCAGAGAGACAAAATCAGAATGATAGGCTTCCTAAATTGGTTCTCACTGATTCTGTTTTGGTTCTCCAATTTGATTAATCATAAAGACACTGATGACTCTGCCTCTGTTAGTAAAGAGGGCCCTGCTAATCTGTGGTGTGAGGTGGCAGCATTAATACACAAAATAGCACCACCAATAAATCAAGTATTTTTGAGAAGTGAGCCTCTGGGTGATCACATATTTGATACTTTTCTGCAATTTTGTCAGCATGAGGAGTACAAGGAAGCTGTCTGGTTGGTCTCACTTATGCTTGACAAAGTGGTTAAGAGTGAGATGAGTTCAGGGCTGCTGAGTCACAGCTCAAGTGCTGCATTAAAGGCCTCAGTGTTTCCAGTTGTGTCCTGAAAGAAAGGCTCATTTCTTCTAGTAACAGAGCTCATATTGCCAAAAACCAAACCCAGAGTCTTATTGGAAAGGTGGCTGAATTACAACACCGATTGAATTGCCAACCCCAAATGGTGTCTGAAATTAAAGTGAGGGCATTGATTGTGAAAAAATGGGATCCTGAAACCTGGAATGGGGACATATGGGTAGATAGGCAGGAAGATGAGGGTATGGAGCCTATAAATTCTGTTGAATCCTTCCCTTCTGAAGGGATTACTATAAAACCATTATCCCTTCCACCTCCATTTGATGGGATTAACCCAACTGTTCCTGATGGGTCATTGCCTGAGGAAGATGCCATGGAAGACATTGCTGAATGTTCTCAGGAACTGCCCCAACCACCCATTGTTGACACTAGATCTATAAGTAAACTTAAGTCCAAGTGAGCACCAAAAGGTGAAATACAAAGTGTGATTGAGGAAGTGATACGCTACACCCAAAAAGACCTACTTGATTTTGCTAACACGTACTGACAGAAATCTGGAGAATATGTGTGGAATGGCTACTAAGGGTTGAGATAATGGTGTAAGTAACGTGACATTGGATCGGTCTGAGTTTATTGATTTAGGCCCACTGAGTACGAATTCTTCGTTCAGTGTTTCAGCTAGAGAGGTCAGGAAAGGAACTAATTGTTTATTTGGATGCTTACTGAAGCATGGATTATGTGGTGGCCTCCCTTAAGTCAAACTGAAGTATCAGACCTGCCTTGGTATAATACAGAAGAAGGTATCCAGAGGCTTAGGGAAATTGGCATGTTAGAATGGATTTATCAGATTAGACCCCTCGACCCAGAAATGGAGAGCCCAAAGGACACACCTTTCACCAGTATGGTGAGGAACAAATTTGTGAAGGGAGCCCAAGCATCCTTAAAGACTGCTGTGATTGCTATATTATGTAAGCCAGATTTGACAGTGGGAACTGCCCTAACTGAATTACTACACTTAACTAAGATAGAACTGATCGGGCCCTGTAGTAGTAGGGCCCAAGTGGCAGCAATTTATCAGTTAATCAACAAAGACAAGGTGGGTGTGGTTACCATAATGGACGCAGAGTCAGAACAGTAATCAGAATACTCTGACTCATGTGGAATTATGGCATTGGCTACTTTGGCATGGTGTTCCTAGGAGTGAAATACATGGGAAACCTACTAAATATTTACTTCATCTGTAAAGACAGAAGAATTCTAGGTCACATGAACAGCAGTGTAGATTGAATCACCAGAATACAGAGTCACAGCCCCTCAATCAATTCCCAGACTTGCATCAGTTTACAGACCCACAGCCCTTTGAATGAAAGGGAGGCTGGGTCCCTTTGAGGAAGGACCCCACTACATTGCCAAAAATTTATACTGTCAATCTTTATCCCAGCCTTCCCCAAAGGGATCTGAGGCCATCATGGAAAGGACAGTGTTTTGTTCTTACCAGAATAGATACTTATTCTGGATATGGATTCACATTTCCTGCATGCAATGCTTCTGTGAAACTACCATCTGTGGACTTACAGAATGCCTTATCCACCATCATGGTATCCCACACAGCATTGCTTCAGATCAAGGGACACACTTCATAGCAAAATGAAGATTTGGGTCACCCCACCAGGCAAAGAACCACAACCAGCTAAGGTGCTTGCTGAGGGCAAGGCAAATACAGAATGGGTGGTAGAAGAAAGTAGTTCTGAACATCAGCTATGACCTCATGACCAGTTGCAGAAACAAGGACTGTGATTGTTATATTTCTTTATTGTATGGGTGCATCAAATATTTTTGTTTTCTTCTGTTATTAACTATGAAATGTAAACAAGGTTAATGGGTTTTGGTTGTACTTATATTAGTGTATCATGTTAGGTGCAAATATGACTTTATAATTGTCCTTATTTAGAGATTATATGTGGTTAAGGAGATGTGTACAACTGCCAAGTTGACAAGGGCTGGACTGTGATAGTTGGCATTGTGTGTCAACTTGGCTGGACCACAATTCTGAGAGGTCTAAACAGTTGTGATGTGGTTATTCCCATGATGATGTCAGGTGTATATGTTTTCAGCAGCCAATCCACTGAAAGGGAGTTTCCCCAGGGGTGTGGCCTGTTTCCAATATATATATGGACATGTTGGGAAAAAGACAGACTGTTCGGTGGCTCTGGATCCTGTTGTGCTGCCTACAACTGTCCATGAGCAAACAATCCACCATTTGGCCTAATGATCTTGGATTGGTCATCCATTGGAGTCAATAGCCGGTATACTGCCTGCCAACCTTGAGCTCATCAGCCCTTGAAGCTGCATGAGTCAGGAAGAGCCTCTAGCTTGATGTTTGATCCAGGAACTTGGGAGTTTCCAGCTTCTATAAGTGTGTGAGCCATTTTCCCAAGATAAAGTTCTCTCTCTGTATTTATATATAAGCTTTACTGGTTTTGCTTCTCTAGAGAACCTAGCCTAATACAGGTGGCTTGTGTTTTTCTTTATAGAAGTAATTAGAATGTTTTCTTTATCTTCATTCCTGGTGTTCTAAATTTCACAATGACATTTGTTTGTTTGTATTGTGTTGGCTACTTGGTGGGTCTTTTCAATTTGGAGATTTTTATCCCTTAGCCCTGGGAAATTTTCTTGTATTATTTATGAATTTCTCCAAATTCTCTTGGCTCTTATTGTATGCCCTAATTCTTTTTTGTTTGTTTGATTTTCTTTGAGTTTATAGGATATTTTGTCATTCACTCTTCTGATGTATTTTGTCAGCATTTATATTTTTAATTTTCAAGAACACTTTCATGTTCTCCAATAGTTTATTTTTTCATAGTATCCTTTCCTTACCTTACAGATGTAATATTGTGCTGCCTCTCTTAAGAATAATAAAGGTTTTATTTATTTATTTATTTTTAACTTCTGGTAAGATGGAAGACTAAGCAGACAAGCAACACAGACCCTCGTCAACAAAGAAAAGAGAAACCAATTGACAGAGATACAGAAGATAATCCTGGAGCCCTGAGCTTTGAAAGCAACTATACAGAAGTGGATTGGGCACCAACTGGTGGAAAAACCTGAACAAAAACAGTGAGTATGGAGACGGTCAGAGCTGTGGACTGTCAGCTACTCTGATGGAACCAACAGCCTGAATATTTCCAAGTGGTGTTGGGACCTGAGAATTGACTTAAGATCAGCCCTGGTCACCAATGGCTGCAGGGACGACTGTGCTGGTGGCCTATGACTAGGAAGGAAAACAGTAAGGAGGGCACTATGCTACCAGAGCTCCTACTCCAACATCCAATCATCAATTAAATATAAACACAAAAATGTCACATTGCCTCGGAGACAACAGAGCATCACAGTCTACACAAAGAAGCAAGATAAAGCAGGAGAAACAAGAGACCAGGATACAGACCCAAAACACATCCCTGAGAAAGAGGCAGCATTGGAACTCCCTGATAAGAAATTCAAAAGAATTATATTTAGGTATTTTCAATGAATTGAGAGGCAGATCAAGGAAAACACTGACAAAATTGAGGAAAACACAGAAAACCCTACAGCAATTTTGAAAGACAATACAAGAACAAAATTACAAACTAAATGAAAAATTAGAAATGATACTAAATCTACACACAGAAATCCAGAAGATTAAAACTAAATTTTCAGAAATAGATAAGACATTGAACAGGCAAAGGAGTAGAATTGAATCAATGGAAGACAGAATTAGTGAGACTGAAGGCAAATAACCTGAATACTTCTTTGGAAAGGGATCAATCAGAAAAAAGATCAAAACAAAATGAAGACGCCTAAGGTTCATGTGGGATACCATCAAAAGAATAACCCTCATGTAATTGGAATTCTGGAACAGGAAGAGACAAATAAAACCACAGAGAAAATTGGCGAAGATTTGTTGGAAGAGAATTTTCCTTGTATCATGAAAGATGACAATATATCCATTCAGGAAGTCCAATGAACCTCAAGCAGGATAGACCCCAAAAGAAAATCACCAAGACATATCATCATCAAACTCACCAAAACCAAAGACAAAGAAAGAATCATGAATGCAGCATGGCAAAAACAAGAAGTTACCTACAAGGGGCAACCAATAAGACTAAGTTCAGATTTTTTGGGAGAAACCATGCAGATGAGAAGACAATGGGATGGTATAAATAAAACACTGAAAGAGAAAAATTTCCAACCTAGAAGTATGTACCCAGCAAAATTATCCCTCAAATATGATGGTGAAATTAGGACATTTCCAGATAAGCAGACATTAAGGGAATTTGTTAGAACCAGACCAATCTTACAAGAGATGCTAAAGGAAGCCCTTTGGACAAAGAAGCAACAACAGCAAATAACAACTGACCATTAACACACATGATGATAGAACCCAGAAACCAACCCAGCTATGGAAGTATCCAAAATAAATAAGCCTACACGATTGTAAACAGGGAACCAGAGACATCAATTGACAAATGAGGACAACTATAAATGAAAAAGAGGGGGAAAACTGTGTAGTTATGGAACTTCTAGATGGTAGAGAAGTCAAGACAACAACAGCATAGAGTGGACGGTTCTAAACTTGGGAAGAAAACTATAAATCACAGGGTAACCTCAAAGAAAAATGATAAACCTTCATATCAAAGTAAAAAGAGGACCAGCACAAATATTTAGCAAATACTAAAACAATAGCAATGAAGGAAGTGATAACACGATTCATAAACAAAATGAGTTCAGCATAGAAAATCATATGGAACAAAGAAATTGACACCACGAAAAAGCATATAACAAAAATGACAACAACAAACTCATATTTACCAATAATTACACATCTGGCAAGGGACTTATCTCTTAAGATTTATAGAAAACTTTAATGCCTCAACACCAAAGGAATTAACAATCCAATTGAAAAATGGACGGAAGACATGAATAGACACTTCACCAAGGAGGATATTCAGGTGGCCAGCTAATATATGAAGAGATGCTCACGATCATTGGCCATCAGAAAGACACAAATCAAAACAACAAGATACCATCTCACCCCAGCACTGATGGCAAGGTTCAATGAGACAGAAAATAACAAATGCTTTTGGGGATGTGGAGAGATTGGGACTCTCATACACTGCTGGTGGGACTGTGAAGTGATACAACTATTGTGGAAAGCAGTATGGCAATTCCTTAGAAAGATGGAATGGGAGGTACCATTTGACCCAGAAATCCCATTACTAGGTATATATACTAGAGAGGTGACAGCCAGGACAGAAACAGATATATGCACACCCATGTTCATTACAGCACTATTTACAATAGCAAAAAAGATGGAAACAACCTATGAGCCCGTCAGTGGAAGAGTGGATGACCAAACTATGGTGCATACACACAATGGAATGCTATGCAATGCTGAAGGATAAGTAGTCTACAAAACACTGCATAATATGGATGAACTTGGAGGAGCTTATGCTGAGTGAGATAAGTCAATCACAGAAGGACAAATCTAGAATTAGTTCATTGTTGTGGAGGATCAAGGAAAGGTTTATATATGGAGGGAAACTTTCCTTGTTGGTTGCCCCAGGTGTGGGAGGGGAGGGAAGGGTACATTGCAAAAAAAAAAAAAAAAAAAAAAAAATGCATTGACCCATGTCACTTTAGTTTTGTGTATTTCACTGTACATAAATTATATTTCAATAAAATTCATTAAAAAAAGAATATTAAAGTTTTTTTTAAAAAAAATCTTATTTTCTTATTTGCTCTGAGATTATTTTTTAATTTCCCTTGGTCACTCTATTTAACATTGGAGATCTTTGGGAAATGCCTAATAGATCCTTGGTTGTCCATTCATGTTTATAAATGAGGTACCGTAAAGCTAATTATTTTGAAGAAGGGAAAAGCAGAGCAGGAAGACCAGTGAGTCAGTTACTAAAAATATATATAACTATAGGACACTGAACAAATTATGGTTTCAGAATAGAATATAACACAGAGCAAAAATCAGGAAGTTGGAAGAAGAGTAAATATGCTTATCCTCTCATCTTTCCTAGTTGGTGCAAATCAATACTATCTATGTTTGAAAAATACAGTCCCCCAAAGAAGAATGAAGAATATCAAAAACACATGGAAACAATTAGTCCAAGGAACTAGTGGACCATATGAACCTCAGCTTATATGGCCCTGAGACCAGAAGAACTGGATGGTGCCCAGTTACCACTGACAACCACTCGGAAAAGGATCAAAAAAGGAGATACTGGATAGAGTGGGAGAAAAATGTGAAACAAAACTCAAAATCATAAAAATTAGCAGGCTTATCGGTCTGATAGAGCCTGTGAGACCCCCAAGACTATGGTCCCTGGTCACCCTTCAGGCCTGGAATTGAACTCACTCCTGTGGCTTCTAGTCAGAAAATGAACAGGCCTATAAGGTGAAGATTTACACCAGGTGGGTACGCTCCTTAGAACAATTAACCATGGGAGATCGAAAGGGAGCATTTGCACCAAAGATAGCTCAGGGGGCAAGAATGCTTAGGAAAGAAGAACACAGGGAAAAGGTAACCACGGAGAAGTAAGAAGAGAGGTGTTACACTATGAGGATTGCAGTCAATGCATGAAATAAAATGTAAAGTGTGAACTGTTGAGTGGAAAATTAATTTGCTCTATAAACTTTTACCAAAATCACAATAAAATAAAGAAATAAAGAAAAATATAATTTGTCATTCCTCTTGTTTTGGTTACTTCATGCTGCTTCTAACAGAAATACCACAGGGGGGTGGCTTTAACAACAAGAGTTTATTGTCTCACAGTTTTGGAGGCTAGAAGTCTGAATTCAAAAATGCCAGATCTAGGGATGGGGTAAAAGCCCCTTGATCTTGGGCTTCAGATCTGCCTCTTGCTTCTGGCCTCCTAGAGCTAGAGGTGTCTCTTCATTCAGTCAGTTGCTGGCTGCTGAGGCTAACAAGCCCAAGGTCAACAAATAATATGGCACAGTCCCAATATTACCAAACAACATGGCAGGCCACTAGTTCAAATCCAGAGACAGTCCCAAGATCAGCAGGAAACATGGCAGGCTGGTAAATGAAGGCTTGGCTACATGCAGGGTCCAAGCATGTGAAAAAGCTCCAGACCATTCCCAAAGCTTCTCCTTATATACAGGAAGCAGACCACATCCCTAAAGCAGCTACTCAGCTGCTCATGGCAGACTCCACCAAGGAGCTGATTGCCATTCCCCTCATGGAGAATAACGACAACCAGCTGTCAAGCCACTCAAAACCAGGCCCAGGCAAGTTGAGGCATAACCTTAACTACTGTGTTAGGGTTGTGTGTCAGCTTGGTTGGTTCATGATTCTAAGAGGCTTAGTAGGTATAATGAAGTTATTCCCCATGATGAGATCTGATATAATGTAATTAACTCCATGATGGGGTATGTTCTGAGCAGTCAGTCAGTTGAAAGGGAATTTGCCTTTGGGGTGTGCCTTGTTTCCAGTATATATGGAAGCTTTGGCTTTTTGCTCATTTTGATCCTGCATTGGCTTACCAACATTTCCAGTTTCTGGACTTTAACCATTGGCCTGCTGTATTGCCTGCCCATCTTGGAACTGTTGCCCAGCAGCCTGTGAGCCAACAGTCTACCATTTTACCTGCTGATCTTGGGTTATCAGCCTCTAAAGCCAGGAGCCTACCATACTGCCTGCCAATTTTGAGTTTGTCTGCTCCTGCACCTGTGTGTCAGGAGATGCCTCCAGCTTGATGTTTGATCCATGAACTTGGAACTTAGCCCCTACAACTACATGAGTCATTTCCTTGAGATAAATTTTTTTCTCTCTCTCACTCTCTCTATATAAATTTCACTGGTTTTGCTTCTCTAGAGAACCCAGCCTAAGACACTCTCCAAACTTGAATAGTTTTATTAATCCTTTTTTTTCTTTAATTTTATAAAAATCTTTTGGGAATCAATAGCTTTTGAGTAAATAAACATTTATATATACCTGATTCTCAGAGGTTTCATAATTCCTTTTATTGCTTTCTGATTTTTCTTGGACTAAATTAAAGTGAATTTTTTTTTTAAAGTAACATGTATAGTATGATCCTGTATTTATAATTTCTATTCATACCTATTTATCTCACTATCTACATTGCTTATATATCCACCAGCCTCTATCTCTATATATGCACTGAAACCAAAAAACCAAACTCACTGCTGTTGAGTTGGATCCGACTCATAGCGACTCCTCCTTGGGTTTCCGAGGTGGTATCACTACAGAAGTAGATTGCCCAACCTTCCTTCTGGGATATGCATTGAAAGAAGTCTGTAATTATATTCACCATTACTAGTGTTGGCTATTTCTGATGGTAGAATTTGGAGTGTTTTATTATTTTCTTTTTCCTAATTTTGTATATTGATTGACATTTTAAATGATACGTATCTTTAAAAAAAAATCATTACAATGCAATAGCAAAACTCAGCCAACCAACCAATCAGGGGTAGGAACGAAGGTGAGGCAATTAGGTGCCTCTGGTGCAAAATTCAAGGTGGCATCCCTTCTCAGGGTCAGAAAAGTATACCGTAAGCTCCTCATTAGCCTCATTGTAGTCTCAGCCCTGTGACCAATACAGGGAGGACTGATAGATCAATGTAAGGGAAGAATGAGGTATTTGGAATTCTGGATAGATGAAAACTCTTTTATAATAATTGACTTATTCTGTGTGTGATTGTTAACAGTTTACAAAAGAAATCATAGCCTCTAAACTTCAGAATTGATCAGACACTCTGAAACTTATTAACACCTCGTTTTCTTTTCCCTTTTCTCTCCTTTGGTTCAACACATGGGTAATGGGTCATAGGCTCTCGTCACAGGACACTAATGGAGGGGGTATGCTGCTGTTAGCTCCTGCATCTCTTGCTCCTCATTCATCCAACACTTCCCTGATTACCTTAGCTAAAGCAGCACACCACCCTTCTAAGTCTTTCCAGACTATTTTCCTGCTTTAATATATCCCTGGCAGTTATCACTTTGGAAATGTATTCACTCTTAATGTATGTAGTTTTATTTTGTATTTTGTGTGTTTATTGTTAGAATATAAGCTTCACAATGCTACTTTTATGGAAGAATGATAGCACACAGTAGGGTTCAGTAAGCATTTGCTGAATGGAAGAATGAATGAGTCCATTGTATGTTCATAGATAGAATCCCTGTACTTGCGAAATATGAAGATGAATAAAAAGTGTGTTCTTTGTTCTCTGCAGAGTCCACATACCAGAGTCCTCCTGGCCTCTGCTCCCAGATCTGTTTATTTGCCTCATACAATCATTATCTCTCTCGCTCTCTCTCTCACACACACACCTATTGTTTTCACCCATTTCCTTTTCTTACATTCTCTTTTTTTCCTTCCCTCAATTCTTGCCCAGTGATCATGCGTGGGAAAATATTTTTCTCCTAAAAAAAAATGCCACTCTGACACATGGGCATAAAATATAGTATCAGTGGAAGAGATATACAATAAACAAATAAACACATTATAAAAAGGAAAAAAATTATTAGTAATTACACATTTATCAAGGGAAAGTTAATTTTGAAGGAAAAACAGTACGAATAGTATTATTAACTGCAAACTTTTAAGAATTTGCTATATACTCTTTTGCCAAGCAATTTACACACACTGCCTCATTTAATCAATACAGATAAGGAAACTGTGGCTACAAGAAGTAACTTGTCTGAACTCATGTTAGTCATATTCCAGAACCCAAGCCACATACTGCTTTCTACCACCTGCTAACTGAGGACTCCCAGGAGTAATAGAGAAACTGTGTTGATAATTTCTAATGAAATTCCCACTGTGGGGTCTTCCCTCCCTGCCCTTCCCACACTACAAGCAGAAGGAGATGCTGCTCTCTTCATGCTCCCACAGCTCCCTGCTCATATTCGACTTTAGCTCTTACCACATAAGATGTTAGGTTTGTGTCTGAATGGTTCAGCTGGGTACCTTATCACTCATTATAAAATAATCAAGAGTTTAGAGTTATAAAATATTGTTTCCCCTTTTTGTTGCAATTAGGGTTATAATAGAAACAGTAGTTTAGGGTGGAGACAGACCAGGGTTCAAAATCTGGCTTCTGCTCCTTATTAGCCATGTGATTTTAGGCAAATGATTTAACCTTCCTGAACCCATCTACAAAATGGGGATAACTATAGCAGTTACAGTGTAATGAGAATAACTAAGATAATGTCTCTAAACTGCCTGGCACGGTGCCTAGCAAAGCACAGGTGCTCAGTGAGCAATTTCTTCTGCATCTCTCTCCTCTACAACCCCCTTCCCACCTCCACTCTGGCTGAGTAATTGGCTATAGCATTTCAGCAGTGGGGTGTCTTATCTTTTAGGATTTGCATTAGTTATATATGACTGTGCAAGGAAGTACCTCAAATATAGTGGCTTGAAGCAACAAACATATTATCTTACAGTTTCTTTGGGTTAGGAATTCTGAAAGAGCTTAGCTGGGTGGTTCTGGCTCAGTTTCTCACGAGGTTACAATCACAATGTCAGCTGAAGCTCAACTGGGTGGGTGAAGGGTCTGCTTCCAAGCTCACTCATACGGTGTTAACAGGCCTCAGAACCTCTTCTAAGCTTATTCACTTGGGCCTCTCCACAAGGCCCAAAACACAGCAGCTGGCTTTCCCCAGACCAAGCAATCCAAGAGAGAGTGAGAGAGAGCACCCAAAATGGAAGCCAGAGTCTTTTTATAATCTAATCTCAAGAGTGACTTTTGCTGCATCTGTTCATTAGAAGTGAGTCAATTAGTCCAACCCACACTCAAGGGAAGGGGATAACAAAAGAACATAAATACCAGAAGGTGATTATTGCTGACATATTAGAATCTGTCTACCATGGGGCTTAGTTTTACAGGGCCAAACTGGGGATTGTGATCTGCCTAATGTTATTTCATTGCTTTTACAGAAAAGTTAGTCCTGATTAGGTGTGTGTCTGAATGTTTCATCTGGGTACATTTTCATTTCATTCATTATCAAGTATTGAAGTTATGAAGGTATATAAATGTTGCTAAGCTGGGTAACTGGCTATATCGATAATAATGTTTCAACACAATCCCCAAAGGAATAATGATACTAATTAATTATAGTAATAAAAACAATGACTTCTTTTGCATAGCCTTACACCTATCACACCATCTGTATATTTTCATTCCCACTCTGTGCATGTTGTTGTTGTTATATACCACTGCGTTGTCTCCGACTCATAGTGACCCCTCCTTGGGTTTCCAAGACAGTATCTCTACAGAAGTAGATTGCTCAGTCTTCCTTCCAAGGAGTCGCTGGTGGGTTTGAACCAACAACCTTAAGCATATATTTTCTTGGAGTCCGTTTGTTTCTTAAAAGCCATTTCCCCTTTGGCTGTCTCCTTGGTACACCTTCCACTTCCTCCTCTTTGGTCAGTAAACATGCACACCACACACACACACACCACACACACATACACACACCACACATAGACATACTCCAGCTTCCTTCCTCAGGTTGTGCCAAAGATCAGGTAGATAGCTGTGGCTGAAATATATATACCATCTTATTGTTAGATGCTATCTAGTTGGTTCTGACTCATAGTGACCCTAAGTACAACAGAACAAATCAATCGTGGGTCTGGCATCATCCTCACCATCATTGTGTTTGAGCCCATTGTTGCAGCCACTGTGTCGCTCCATTTCATTGAGGGTCTTCCTCTTTCTCACTGACTCTCTACTTTACCAAGCATGATGGCCTTCTCTAGGGATGGTCCCTCCTGATAACATGTCCAAAGTACCTGAGACAAAATCTCACCAAATACCATAGTGAAATATAAATACCACTCCCAATCCACATTTGACATTTGGAGGGCAACTTGTTTATTCTGCCTAACAAAATCTCAGTGTGCTCCAGCACCCGCCTCAGAGTGGAGCATCCTGTCTATGGATTTTTTTCCCTTCCTCTTACTGGCTGCATGCCTACTTGCAGTATCCTCCCAGGAGAGGATGAAATGGATCAGATGTAATATTTTTATTTATTCACGTTTTAAATAAGAACTATATAAGGATTAAAACATATATAACAGGTATAACATATAATATATATATAAGTATTAAACTAAAGGAATTATATAAATATTAAGATGTGTTTTCTATAAATAATACATGCTTGAAGATAAAATAAAAAGGTAGATCTAATGGTGGAAGTTTGAAGTTTTATGCTTTTTCATTTCTATGAGAGTCCATTTTATAAAAGAGAGTATTTAACTGTTAGGTTGTCTGTGACTGTCAGTCACTCTATTAACCTTGACAAATTCTGCTTTTGCATTATTCCTTCTCAATAAATTAGAGACATAAGGAGCTGGATGAATATACATAAAAAGGATGATAAGATTTCCCTATCTGCCTGAGGAAATGAAGAAGATAGTGATAGCTACTGGAAGGAGAAGAGAAAAAGTGATCATGGAAAACTAGAATGGAAAAAAGACACATGTAGGCAGAACCATGCCCTTTCTAATGTACACTGCCTGTGAATCATTGAAGAAAGGAAATGCTTACAAAATGGAAAACCTTATGGTAGACTTTCTGCCATCTTTCTATGCTAAAAGATTCTTAGGTCATTTAAAGGAAGAAGAAACACATCTTTTTAGAGTTGTCAGGGGTCTTATGTATTTTGTCATCACATCTGCTTTGTTTGTAGATGAGAAACTGAAGCAGAGTTGAGGTAATTCCTCTGAAGTCTAATGTTATTTTATGAAGTCTAATGTTGAAGAGCCAGGACTGGAACTCGCTGAACTCCTAATTCAGTGACTTTTGTTCATAATTGTTTGTTATGGCTTGGAAAGGAACTGGTTTAAGTTTTTACATATAATTGTGAAGTTTTAAATTTTCTGTATCATTTAAAACATTTATAAATCTGAAATCAGCCTGTGAAACAAATTTTCTTTGCATTCTGTAAGCATGTGGATTTCAGTACATTGTACTTTTAATGCGAACTTTTCCCAATTCTTGTTATGCATCATGCCTAAGAGAAATTAAAACTGTCTGAGAGTTCACATTTTGATTGGCTTGGGACTTTCAAAGAATAGTGTCTTCATAGTATTTATCATTTCAACTGCCCTCAATTAAAAATATCATATTTGAGACTATTATAGTTATACTGAACTTTGTGTATTACATATGTACCTATAAAGTTGTATGCAACTTAATTTTTTCCTAATAGAATTCAGTTTCAGTTGTATTAAAATAATTGTCCATTTCACACTTTCAGTAAGAAACCCTGGGGGTGCAAGGACTAAAGTGCTAACCAAAAGAATGGCCTTTCAAACCTACCAGTGCTCTGTGGAAGAAAAGACCTGCTGATCTGCTGCTGTAAAGATATATAGCCTAGGAAACCCCATGGAGCAGTTCTACTTTGCCCTGTACAGTTGCTATGAGTTGGAATTGGCTTGACAGTAAACAACAACAACAACAAACCTTTCAATAAATCTTTTTGGCATAGCACCAGATCTTGGGACAGGATCACCTTCCCACTGATATGTGCTACAAGAATAAGTATTCTCAAATAGATTTTCTTAAAGAAGGAAGTGCTTTCTTTAAGGTAGTATGGTCTCTCTATAAATTGATTAAGCTGTACCAATAATAAATTTTTAATGTCAGATATTGATACTTCCAATCAAAGTCTTAATTTTTGCCTCTTGCAAGTTGTTAGTAGAATTTTTTTAAAAAAGAAGAAATGTGTTTCCTTTCAAGCTACTCATAAATTTTTTTAAAAAATAAAAATTTCACACCATACTGATTCTTCTTAAAAATATTCCTTCCTTGTGTTCTTGGGAAGAAAATGGGAATTGAAGACAATTTGTTAGTTGACCCAGTAATGGAAAATAGTAAGAATGAAACAGCATTTAGCATCTCTGTGTGGTTTCTGAAGTAATATGATTGGATAAAAATATAAGTACAGTACTTGAAAAAACATAGATTGGTCTTACCTTGCTTGTTTTATTATTAATAATATTGAGAAATAATAATAATAAAAAGCTATCTGGCACTCTTAAACAGTTAATTTTTTAAGAAAATGGCAGCCTGGAAGTTAACAGTTTGCTTTGTTTTGTTGTTAGATGCCATTGAGTTGGTTCCAACTCATAGCATCCCTATGTACAACAGAATGAAACACTGCCTTTTCCTGTGCCATCCTCACAATTGTTGCTATGTTTGAGCCCATTGTTGCAGCCATGTGTTATCTTATTGAGTGTCTTCCTTTTTCGCTGACCATGTACATTACCAAGCATTATATCCTTCTCCAGGAACTGGGCCCTCCTGATAACATAACCAAAGTATAAGAGAAAAAGTCTGGCTATTATCTCTTCCAAGGACCTTCCAGCTGCACTTCTTCCAAGACAGATTTGTTGTTTCCTCTGGAAGTCCATGGTATGTTGTTGTTGTTATGTTGTTAGCTGCCGCTGAGTTGGCTCATAGCAACCATAGGCACAACAGAATGAACACTGTCTGGTCCTCTGCTAGCCTCACAATCCTTGCTATAACTGAGCCCATTGTTGCAGCCACTGTGTCAGTCCATCTTGTTGAGGGCCTTCCCCTTTTTCATTGAC
>NW_006921727.1:8666115-8670946 GCF_000298275.1 Orycteropus afer afer | reverse complement strand
CAGCCCACCGTCCCTCAGCCAGCAGTCTCTCACAGTCTCTTTCTCAGCAGTGCTAGTCCCTCGGTGTCTCACTCAGCAATGCGTGTCTCTTGTGTCTCTTTCCCAGCAGCACGTGTCTCAGGAACCCGTGTCTCTTTCAGCAGTACATCTTCCTCAGCCAGCAGTCAGAGAGCGAGTGAGGGTTCTGCCTCTAGGAGGCCTCCTTTTGAGCCTGGCAGAATGGTCAAACTAGCCAATCATAGCATCAGAACTCTAAGCACCTGAGAGAGAGTGGGAACCTCCCAGAACATTGCATTGTGCCACGCCCAACAGAAATAACCCAGGTAGATAACATTTACAATCAGGAGCTCCTCAGTTGCTCATTCCAAGACTGAGTTTACAATGACTTATGGGTAGAAAAGCCATACTAAGTAATTTACTACACTGCAATGACTAAAGTAGATCAGACAAAGTCTGGCCATTCTTGTTTCCAAGGAGCATTCTGGCTGCACTTCCTCCAGAACATATTTGTTAGTTCTTTTGGCAGTCCAAGCTCTGGTGGTGTAGCGCCTAAGGCATTTGACTGCTAACCAGAAGGCTGTTGGTTCAAACCCACCAGCCACCCCTTGGAAGGAAGATTGGACAATCTACTTCTGTATAGATACCACCTCAGAAACGCAAGGAAGGGTCGCTATGAGTCAGAAACGACTTGACAGCAGTGAGTTTGGTGGGGTTTTTTTTGGTACTTTCAGTATTCTTCACCAACACCACAACTCAAAAGCATCAGCTCTTCTTCAGTCTTCTTTATGCATTGTCCAGCTCTCACATGCATATGAGGTGACTGAAAATACCATGACTTGGGTTAGGCACACTTTAATCTTCAAAGAGATATCTTTGCTCTTCAGCACTTTAAAGAGATCTTTTGCAGTGGATTTGCCCAGTGCAATACGTTGTCTGATATCTTGACTGCTACTTCCATTGGTGTTGATTCTGGAACTAAGTAATATAAAATCCTTGACAACTGCAAACTTTTCTGCATTTATCATGATGTGGCTAATTGGTCCAGTTGTGAGGACTTTCATTTTCTTCATGTTAAGATGTAATTCATACTGCAGACTGCAGTCTTTAATCTTCATCAGTAAGTGCTTCAAGTCATCCTCACTTTCAGCAAGCAAAGTTGTGCTGTCTGGATATTACAGGTTGTTAATGAGTCTTCTTCCAATCCTGATGCCTCACTCTTCTTCATATAGTCCAGCTTCTTGGATTATTTGCTCAGCATACAGATTGAATAAGTATAGTGGAAGGGTACAACCCTGATGCACTCCCTTCCTGATTTTAAACCGTGCAGTATCCCAATGTTCTGTTTAAATAACAGCCTCCTGGCCTATGTACAGGTTCCTCATGAGCACAATTAAATGTTCTGGAATTCCCATTCTTCTCAATGTTATCCATAATTTGTTATAATCCACACAATCAAATGCTTTTGCATCATCAATAAAACACAAGTAAACATCTTTCTGGTATTATTTGCTTTCAGCCCAGATCCATCTGACATCAGCAATGATATCCCTTGTTCCACATCCTTTTCTGAATCCAGCTTGCATTTCTGGAAGTTCTTTGTCAATATACTACTGCAACTGCTTTTGAATTATCTTCAGCAAGATTTTACTTTCATGTGATATGAATGATATTGTTCAATAATTTCTATGTTCTGTGGGATCACCTTTCTTTGGAATGGGTACAAATATATATTTCTTCCAGTCATTTGACCAGATAGCTGTCTTTCAAATTTCTTGGCATAGACGAGTGAGTGGCTGCAGCCTGGCATCTGTTTGTTGAAACATCTCAGTGGATACTCCATCAATTCCTGGAGCCTTGTTCTTCACGAATTCCTTCAGTGCAGCTTTCACTTTTTCCTTCAGTACCATTGGTTCTTGATTATATGCCACCTCCTGAAATGGATGAACATCAACCAATTCTTTTTGGTACAGTGACTCTGTGTACTCCTTCATCTTCCTTTGATGTTTCCTGCATCATTCAATATTTTGTCTTTCAATATTGCAACTTGAAGCTTAAATTTTTTCTTCAGTTATTTCAGTTTGAGAAATGCTGAGTGTGTTCTTCCCTTTTGGTTTTCTAACTCCAGGTTTTTGCACATTTCATTGTAATAATTGATTTTGTCTTCTTGAGCTGTTCTTTGAAATCTTCTCTTCAGTTGTTTTATCTTGTCATTTCCTCCATTTGCTTTTTAGCTACTCTCTGTTCAAGGGCAAGTTTCAGGATCTCTTGTGGCATCCATTTTGGCCTTTTCTTCCTTGCTGTTACTTTAATGACCTTTTGCTTTCTTCATAGATGATGTTCTTGATGTCATCCCACAATTCCTCTGATTTTCAGTTATTGGTGTTCAATGCCTCAAGTTTATTCTTTAGATGGTCTCTGAATTCAGGAGGGATATAATCAAGGCCATATTTTGGCTCCCATGGAGTTGTTTTAATTGTCTTCAGCTTCAGTTTGAACTTGCATATGAGCAGTTGATGATCTGTTCCACAGTCAGCTTCTGGCCTTGTTTTGGCTGAAGATATTGAATTTCTTCATCGCATTTTTCCACAGATGTAGTTGATCTGATTCCTGTGTATTCCATCTGGTGTTGTCCACCTGCATAGCTGCTGTTTATGTTGTTGAAAAAAGGTATGTGCAATGAATAAGTAGTTGGTCTTGCAAAATTCTATCATACAATCTCCAGCATTATTTCCATCACCAAGGCCATGTTGTTCAACTACCAGTGATTCTTCTTTGTTTCCAATTTTTGCATTCCAATCACCAGTGGTAATCAACATATCAGCATTGCACATTTGGTCAATGTAAGACTGCAGAAGTTGGTAAAAATCTTCAATTTCCTCATTTGGCTTTGGTGGTTGGTGTGTAAATTTGAATAATAGTAGTATTAACTGGTCTTCCTTGTTGGAATATGGATATTATCCTATCACTGACAGAATTATAACTCAGGATAGATCTTGAAACATTCTTTGTGACGATGAATGCCACACCATTCCTCTGCAATTTGTCATTCCCCGCATAGTAGATCATACAGTTGGCTGTCTGATTCAAAATGGCCAAAACCAGTCCATTTCAGCTCACTAATGCCTAGGATATTGATCTTTATGCAATCCATTTCATTTTTGACAACTTCCAATTTTCCTAGATTCATACCTCATACATTCCATGTTCTGATTATTAATGGATGTTTGCAGCTGTTTCTTCTCATTTTGAGTTATGCCACATCAGCAAATGGAGGTCCCAAAAGCTTTACTCCATCCACGTCATTAAGGTCAGCTCTACTCTGAGGAGGTAGCTCTTTCTCAGTCATATTTTGAGTGCCTTTTGACATGACAGGCTTACCTCCTGGCATTGTATCAGTTAATGTTTCAGGTCTACTCATAAAGTTTTCCAGTAATATATCAGATAATGTTTCACTGGTATTTATAAGGTTTTCACTAGCTAATTCTTTGAGAAATGGATGGCCCCTTCCTTCCTCCAAGTCTGTCTTAGTCTGGAAGCTGCACTGAAACTTGTTCACCATAGATGACCCTGCTGGTATTTCAAATACTGGTGGCATAGCCTCCAGCTTCACAGCAATATGCAAGCCACCACAGTAATGCAAACTGACAACAAGTGGTGGTCCATGTTATTCATTATTATTTGTCGGCACCACAATTCAAAGGCATCAATTCTTCTTCAGTCTTCCTTATTCACTGTTCAGCTCTCACATGCATATGAAAATACCATGGCTTCGGTCAGGCGCACCTTAGTCTTCAAAGTGACATCTTTGCTCTAACACTTTAAAATGGTCTTTTTCAGCAGATTTGCCCAGTGCAGTATATCCTTTGATTTCTTGATGGCTGCTTCCATGGGTGTTGATTGTGGATTCAAGTAAAATGAATCTTTGACAATGTCAATATTTTCTCCATTTATCCTGATATGCATATTGTTCTAGTTGTGAAGATTTCTGTTTTCTTTATATTTAGGTGTAAACATAATGAAGGCTGTAATCTTTGATCTTCATCAATAAGTGCTTAAAGTCCTCTTCGCTTTAAGCAAGCAAGGTTGTATCATCTGCATATCACATATTGTTAATTAGTCTTCCCCTAATTCTTATACCATGTTCTTCCTTTAAGAACACTTTATCAGTAACTTCACAACATTTTAAGCTGACAGGCCCTAAACGATGTGGTATTTCTCTGGTCAATGTTCAATGGTCATGTTTGCACCAATTTCATGGATAATTCAAACTTGAGTGAAGACAAATAACAGACACCTTTCAGGTTTTTTTTTTTAGTTAACTGATCAACGTACTCTCATTACTAATGATCTTTGAATTGTCTGAATGGCCCTGCTCATTAGAAAGTACACAGTTCTACTCATATATGTCTTTTTCTCTTAGCTTTATGAAGTAGTATATTGACTTAATTTGTATCATAGGACTCAAAACTATAAAATATGAGTGATATAAGAAGCAACTAATTTATATAATCTTCTTAAATCCTTTCTGGATTTATCTTATTCATGTGTTTATTTGAATGATTAAAAATACATGTGGATCAAGTCAGATGAGATATGTCATGTGCTCTTTTAAACTACAACCTGAGGAAGAGTGCTTATGAGCCTTCTCTAGGCTTTACAACACATGTTTCTGTTTTATTGGAAAAATAGACTGTGAAACTGAGGCAGAGACCTGGAAAAAAGTGGATTCATTAGCAGGCACTAGTTTTGAGTGCTAGCTCTGGTAGCATAGTGGCTAAGTCACTTGCCTGCTAACCAGACGGCTGGCGGTTCAAACCCACCAGCCACTCCT
>NW_006921727.1:8658759-8666015 GCF_000298275.1 Orycteropus afer afer | reverse complement strand
ATCCTACTTCCGTAGTGATACTGCCTCGGAAACCCAAGGAGGGGTCGCTATGAGTCGGGGCCGACTCGAAGGCACATAACAACAACAAGTTTTGAGTAGGCTCCTCTACTGTAATCTCTCACATTGAAATACTTTACAGTCTCCTTTATACTGATCCAATAATTTATGTATTGTTTACACAAACAAAGCAGTCATCTGATAGGGTTTCTTTCTTTCTAAATCATACACATTAAGTTTTGTGACATTTACTGCAATCCCCACACTGTAACAGCATTCTTCCTACTTCTTCCCTATGCCCACCCCTTCCCTTGGCTCTTCCCATCTCCTCCTACCTTCCTAGCTCTATCCCTGGCCAAAAGCTATCCTCTTGATCTTACATGCTTGATTGTTGCAATGAGTGCATATTCTCCTGATATTACTATTTATCTTACAGGTCTGCCTGTTGTTTGGCTGCCAGTTGAGTCACAGGGGTTAAGTTCAGTTCCTAGCTTGAAGGGTATCTAAAGGCTATAGTCTTGGGTTCCACCAGTCTTCATGAGACCAGTAAGCCTGGAAGTTTTTATGATTTTGAGTTTTGTTCCACATTTTCCCCTACTCTATCCAGAACCCTTTACAGAGCAGTGATAGCTGGGCACCATCTCGTTCTTCTTGTCTCAGGGTTGTGGAGGCTGGTGCTCATGTGCTCCATTAGTACGTTGGACTAATTGTTTCCTGCTTCTTTTATTTTCTTCATTCTTTGTTGCCCCAGATGGAGAGAGACCAATAGTTGCACCTCAGATGGCTGCTCATAAGTTTTTAAGATCCCAACTGCTACTCACCAAAGTAGGATGTAGAACATTGTCTTTGTGGACTATGTTATGCCAATTGATCTTAGTGTCTTCCAAGACTATGTCTTAGTCTCCATACCCAGCTACTCATTCCCTCAGGGTGTCTGGTTGTGACTAAGATATTTTCTTAACTTTGTCCCCTGTATGCTCTACTACATTCATGGATATATTTGCAGCACATATATAGGTAGAGATAACCTCTGTATAGTTTTGACAGAAGTGATAGTCTTTCTTTCAGCTAGCAACTAAGAAAATAGTGATTAATACCTATATTTGGTGTTCTTGTAGTATAGAAGGCTCTTTCTACTACATTAACCTATAATCCTCTCAAGAGCCCTTTACGGGTATAATGTTTCATCTCCTTTTTGGAAATAAGGAAAATTTTGAATTTTGGAGTTAAATATGATTCATCTAAGATCTCACCCTAGTAAAGGCAGATGTAGAAATCCAATACTAAATCACAATTTCATTATACCACCATCATAACAGAGGATTTGGCCCATTTCCATCAAGGCAAAATGTTGTTCAATATCTGACTCATCATTAGCACATTTAACAAATGTGATATTGAGAAAAATGAAAAAGCAGATGAAACTCAGACTGCTCATTTACAACTTCTCTGAATGGAGGAGTAGATTAAAATATTTGTAATGTAAAACTTTGGATTGTCCACATACTGTTACAATCTGTGAAGCAAAATAAATACATGATTATAATTTTTAAACAAGGGGTAATGTTTTTTCTTTCAGTAATGATTGAAGGGTTGCTATAAGACCAATCTCCCCATAGGTAACAACTATAACTCTGGATAAAATACATTAAAACACAAAAACTACCTGTAAATTCTAGAGAGTGAGGATCAAAAGCAAGCAGAAACTGAAGGGGCATCTACACGTGGAGGAAGGGTGACTTTTTTGTTTTTATTGTTCTGACAAACATAAATACTACTTTTTACTTCTTAAGTCAGTTAAAACACATACTTACAGTTGTCTGACTTGTCATAGGTCAAACTTGAGGTGACCATGACAGCTGGAAAGTGAGAGGAGGAAAATCTCTGAAAGAAAAGAGTCAGAGGGGAACTACCCATTCTGCAGTAACCTCTGTCCAAATCTCTGATTGACCTCTAAATTATGAATGTGTGCTTCAGCTTCCAAGCAGTCCAGTAAAGGCTAATATAGCTGAACAGAAATTTCAGCTGCCACTCACTACAGAATAAGTAAGAATATGGAGTTTTGGTAGCATAGTGGCTAAGACACTTGCCTGCTAACCAGACGGCTGGCGGCTCAAACCCACCAGCCACTCCTCGGAAGGAAGGTTGGGCAATCCTACTTACGTAGTGATACTGCCTCGGAAACCCAAGGAGGGGTCGCTATGAGTCGGGGCCGACTCGACGGCACATAACAACAACAACAACAACAAGGAGGGGTTGCTATGAGTTGACTCGACTCCACAGCAGTGAGTTTCATTTTGGAGTTTTAAGCTAACTTCCTGCTGAAACAAAACAAATCACAAAATTAATACTCCTTGGAGAAATAGAATAGAATCCAGAGATTCAATCATTTATGATGTCCATGATACAATCCAAAATTATTAGACATGTGATGACACAAGAAAATGTGACCCACACTTTAAAGGCAATCAATGGATATTGATTTTGAGATGACCCAGATCTTGAAATCAGTCTACAAGGAGTGGTGTAGTGCTTAAGGCATTTGACTGCTAACCAGAATGTTAGTGGTTCAAACCCACCAGCCACTCTGTGGAAGGAAGACTGGGCAATCTACTTCCATGAAGATTTACTGCCACAGAAACTGAAAGGGGGTCACTATGAGTCGGAATTGACTTGATGGCAGTGAGTTTGTTTTTTTAATATAACTGTGTTCAAGTATTAAAGGAAGAAGAAGGACATCATGCTTGGTAAAGTGGAGGGTCAGCAAAAACGGAAAAGGCCCTCAACAAGAGAGGTTGACACAGTGGCTGCAACGCTGGGCTCAGGTATGGCAAGTATTGTGAGGCTAGTCCAGGACCAGGCAGTGTTTCGTTCTGTTCTACATAGGGTCGCTATGAGTCAGAGCTGACTCAATGGCACTTAACAACAACAACAACAACAATATGTTCTTAATAAATGCATAAATAGAAAATCCCAGCAGAGAAATAGCAACTATATAAAAAAGAACCAAATGGAAATTTGGGAACTAAAAAATACACTATTTACAATTGTATATGGGTTTAGTAGCAGTTTGGAAATTATTGAAGAAAGAAATAGTAAACTTGAAGTTAGATCAATATTATCCATTATGAAGAACAGAGAGAGAAACACTGGCAAAATAATAATAAGCACAATTTCAAGGATATGTGGGACAATATCAAAAGGTTTAACATTTGTAAAATTGGAATCTCAAAAGTTAAAAAGAGAGATTCAGGTAAAAAATATTTGAAGAAATAATGGCTGAAAAATCTCCAAATTTGGTGAAAGTTCCACATTAGAGACTTAAGATTCTCTGTATGCCTCAATCAGGATAAATACAGTCAGATAATAAGCAAGCTGCTGAAAGGCAATGATAAAGAGAAAATCTTGAAAATGAGGGGAAAAAAATCACATTACATATAAATTAACACCAATTTAAATGGTTGCTGACATCTCATTAAGAAGCCATGAAAACCAAAAGAGAAAGGAATATTTTTCCCCTAAATTTTATTTATTTTGTTGTTGTTGTTGAGAATGGGAGCTCTGGTGGTGTAGTGCCTAAGTTATTTGACTGCATGATATCCTTCTCCACACTGGTCCCTTCTGACAACATGACCAAAGTATGTGGGATGAAGTCTGACCATTATCGCTTCTAAGGAGCATTCTGGTTGTACTTCTTCCAAGACTTTGGTTAGTTCTTCTGGCAATCTATGGTATTTACAGTATTCTTTGCCAATATGATGATTCAAATGTATCAATTATTCTTCAGTTTTCCTTATTCATTGTCCAGCTTTCACATGCATATGAGGCTATTGAAAATACCATGGTTTGGGTCAGGTGCACCTTAGTCTTCAAAGTGACATCTTTGCTCCTTAACACTTTAAAGAGGTCTGTTGCAACAGGTTAGTACTCCAGTGCAATACATATTGCACAATACATCTGATTCTTTTTTTTTTTTTTTTTTACACAAGCATATATGCACTTTATTAAAAGCATAGACTGTACCTTTGGGAATGGGTCTTCCCATGGAATGGAAAGACCACATCTGATTTCTTGACTGCTACTTCCATGGGCATTGATTGTGGATCCAAGCAAAATGAAATTCCTGACAACCTCAATCTTTTCTCCAGTTATTGTGATGCTCCTTATTGGTCCAGTTGTGAGGATTTTTTTTTCTTTTGGTTGAGGTGTAATCCATACTGAAGGCTGTAGTCTTTGATCTTCATCAGTAAAGTGGTTCAAGTTCTCTTCACTTTCAGCAAGCAAGGTTATGTCATCTGCATATCACAGGTTGTTGAGTCCGTCTCTAATTTTGATGCCATGTTCTCCTTCATATAGTCCAGCTTCTTACATTTGCTCAGTATACAAGTTGATTAAGTATAGCGAAAGGATACAGTCCTGACATACCCCTTTCCTGACTGTAAATGACACAGTATTTCCTTGTTCTGTTTGAACAACTGTCTCTTAGTCTATGTACAGGTTCCTCAGAAGCACAATTAAGTGAGTTTGGTTCTTCACAAGTTGTTCATAATTTGTTATGATCCATATAATCAAATGCCTTTGCATACTCAATAAAACAAAGGTAAACATCTTTCTGGTATTCTTTGCTTTCAGCCAAGATTCATCTGACGTCAAGAATGATATCCTTTGTTATATGCCATCTTCTAATCCAGCTTGCATTTCTGGAAGTTCCCCATCAATATACTGCTTCAACTGTTTTGGAATTATTTTCAGCAAAAGTGTGCTTGTGTGTGGTGTTAATGATATGGTTCAATACTTAGTACATTCTGTTGGATCACCTTTCTCTGGAATGGGCACAAATATGGATATAGTCTGTTGGCCAGCTGTCTTCCAAATTTCTTGGCATAAACGATTGAGTGCCTCCAGCGTTGCATCTGTTGTTGAACCATCTTAATTAGTATTCATTCCATCAGTTCCTGGAACCTTGTTTTCCATCAATGCCTTCCATGAAGCTTGGACTTCTTCCTTCAATATGACCAGTTCTTGATCATATGCTACTGTTAGGCCGAAGCAAACCCAAGCCACCAACATTTCAGTTAGCAGCTTCCTCTGGGTGTCAAGCCCTGATGAGACAGCCTGATAAGACAACCAAAGTGACAGAACCCGCCCAGACCAGAAAGTCCCATGCAGTGGCAAACTTCCTCTTGTGAAGCCTCCTCATGCTAATTAAGTACAGACCCATGCTAACAGCTAATTAGACCCCACTATTTCCTTAGTGTCCCCACTTAGGTCCTCCACAAGACTATAAACCCTCCCCTCCCCAGCCAAGCAGTGCGACTTCCTCGGCCCCTCTCAGGGACCCGTGAACCTCACCCGGGCCCCTTCTGGGGGCCTGTAAACCTCCCCTGGAAACTCAGAATAAAAACTTCTCTTTAACCTCACTTTTGTGCGTCCTCTTCTCCTTACTGTAACCTTACAGCTACCTCCTGAAATAGATGAACACTGGTCAATTCTTTTTGGTACCGTCACTCTGTATATTCTTTCCATCTTCTTTTGATGCTTCCTGTATCATTCAATGTTTTGTCCATAGAATCCTTCAATATTGCAACTTGAGGCTTGAATTTTTTCTTCATTTCAGCTTGAGAAATGCCGAGTGTGCCCTTCTCTTTTGGTTTTCTAATTCCAGGTCTTTGCATTATAATACTTTACTTGGACTTCTTGAGCTGCTCTTCTGTTCAGCAGTTTTATGTCATCATTCTTTCCATTTGCTTTAGCTACTCCATGCAAGAGCAAAGTTTCAGAGTCTCTTCTGACATACATTTGTGTCTTTTCTTCTTTTCCTGTCTTTTTAATGACCTTTTGCTTTCTTCATGTATGATGTTCTTAATGTTGTCACTCAACTTGCCTTGCCTTCAGTCCTTGGTGTTCAGTGCATCAAATCTATTCTTCAGATGGTCTCTAAATTTAGGTGGGATACAATCAAGGTCAGGTGATACAATCGAGGTCGTATGTTGGCTCTCGTGGACTTGTTTTAATTTTCTTGAGCTTCAACTTGAATTTGCATATGAGCAACTGACGGTGTGTTCCACAGTCAGCACTTGGCCTTGTTCTGACTGATGATACTGAACTTCTCCATTGCCTCTTTCTACAAATGTAGATTTGATTCCTGTGTCTTCCATCTGGTGAGGTCTACATGTATAGTCACTGTTTATGTTGCTGAAAAAAATATTAGCAATGTATAAGTTGTTGGTCTTGCAAAATTCTATCATGTGATCTCCACAATCTCTGGTATGTTGGCAAATATCTTCCATTTTGTCATTTTTGGCTTTAGTTGCTGGTGTGTAAATTTGAATACACCTACAAGGAAGACCAGTTAATACTACAATCATTCAAATTTACCCTGCAACTTTGCTCAATTCCTGTATTAGTTCTAGAAGCTTTCTTGTGGACTCTGGAGTTTTTTATATACAGGATCATATCTTCTGTGATTAGAGGTGATTTTGCTTCTTCTTTTTCAACCTGAATACCTTTTATTTCTTTTTCTTGTGTTATTGTTCTGGCTAGGACCTCTAATACAATATTGAATATAAGTGGTTTGAGTGGGTACCCTTCTATTTTTGTCAATTTTAAGGGGAAAGTTCTCATTCACCATTAAGTGTAATGCTGCCTTCCAGCTTTTCATATATGCCCTGAATCATATTGAGGAATTTCTCTTCTATTCCAACCTTCTTTAGGGTTTCATCAATAAAGGGTGTTAGATCCTATCTACTGTGTTTTCTGCATCCATTGAGATGATCATGCGGTTCTTTTTCTTTGTTCTGTTGATGTGGTGCATTATGTTGATTGATTTTCTAATGTTGCACCATCCCTGCATTCCTCGAATCCCACTTTGTCCTGGTGTATGACTATTACAATACACTGTTGGATTCTGTTTGCTAATATATGTATTTTTTATTTTTATTATTATTTTTTTATTATTGTGATTTGGGTGAAGATTTACAGAGCAAGTTCACTTTCCATATAGCAATTTACATATACTTTGTCTCATGACATTGACCAGAGTTTACCACAATGCAACAGCTCCCCTCCCACTTCCTCCCCATAGGTACCTCTTCCCAGTGTCCATCCCTCCATGCACTCCTGCCCCCTAAGCTGTCTCCCTGTGCATAGGCAGCCCTTCTTTCTCAATGATTGTTCTCTCCAAGGAGTGTATCTACCTCAGGTAAATGTTCAACTCATACGCCTGTCTTCTGTTTGGCTGGAAACCACAGATGTGGGTT
>NW_006921727.1:8640327-8658554 GCF_000298275.1 Orycteropus afer afer | reverse complement strand
AATTTTGGTTTTCTTCATTCTTCTTTGCTCTGGACGAGGAGAGACCCATCGTTGCATCTAGATGGCAGCTTGCTAGCTTTTAAGATCCCAGTCGCAACTTGCCAAAGTCGGAGGTGGAACAATTTTTATATAGTATATTATGCCAATTGAGCTTGATGTCCCCTGCAACAATGTCCCAAGCCCGCAGGTTCAACTACTCGGTCACTCTGGGTAGCTGGCTGTGACCAAGCAGTGGCCACAACCTTCCCCTTGTCAACTAGACTATACACCTGGGAATTCTGATCATTCACATAAATTTATAGGACCATTGTCTGCCAACCTTATGTATGTTCTTGGATACACTCCCTATTTCACAGATGTTTGCTAATATTTTGTTGAAGATTTTCACATCTATATTCATAAGAGATATTGTACCATAGTTTTCTTTTCTTGTGATATCATCATCTGGTTTGGGTATGAACATTATGTTTGCTTCATAGAATCAGTTAGGGAGTATTCCTTCTTTCTTTATATTTTGAAAGAGTTTAAACAGTATTCAGGTCAATTCTTCTTTGAATGTTTGGTAGAATGCCTCAGTGAAGCCATCTGGTCCAGGCTTTTTTTTTTCATTGGGAGATTTTTGATCATTCATTTGATCTCTTCACTTGTTATGGGTCTCTGGAGACTTTCTATTTCCTCTTGAGTCAGTGTGAGTAGATTGTGCACTTCTAAGAATTTATCCATTTAATCTACATGATAACCTAGATGTTTATTTCCATATAGTTGTTCATAATATTCTGCCATAATTTTCTCTATTTCTATCGGGTCAGTTGTAACGCCTCCTCTTTAATTTTTTATTTTGGTTATTTACATCTTTTCTTTGTCAGTGTAGCTAAGGTTTGTCGATTTTATTATTGTTTCAAAGAACCAACTTCTGGCTCTATTGATTTTCGCTATTCTATTGTTTTTCTGTTTTTGATTTTATTTATTTCTGCTCTGATCTTTGCTATTTCCTTTCTTCTGGTAGGTTCAGGGTTAGTTTGCTCTTTCTAATTCCTGAAGTTGTTGAGTTAGGCTGCTAATTTGAGATCTTTCTTTTGTGTGTGTGTTTGTAGACATCTGTTGCTATATGTTTCTCTTTGAGTACTGCCTTCACTGCATCCCATAAGTTTTGGTATGTTATGCTTTCATTTTCATTTGATTTTAGGAAATTTGTGACTTCTTCATTGACCTATTGGTAGTTTACTAGTGTGTTGTTAATCTCTAGTTTGCTTATTTTCCAGTTTTGTTTTTTTTTCTGTTGTTATTTCTAGCTTCATTCTGTTGTGATCAGAGAAAATACCTTATATGATTTTCATCTTTTAGAATTTATCAGGACTTCTTTTGTGACCTGAAATGTGGCCAATCCTGGAGAATGATCCATGTGCACTGGAGTAGAATGTATATTGTGCTGTGTTTGTTTGGAGTGTTCTATATATTTCTCTTAAGTCCAGATGGTTTAGAGAATAATTGAGGTCCTCTGTTTCTTTTTTGATCTTTGTAGCTGTTCTGCCTAATACTGAAAGTAGTATATGGAAGTTTTCAACTATTATTGTAGCACTATCTGTTTCTTCTTTTAAATCTATCAGTGTTTGCTTTATATATTTAGGTGCCCCAATGTTGGGTGCATTTATAACTGTTAAGCTTTGATTAATGGACCCTTTTATCATTATATTATGTCCATCTTTGTCTCTTCAACAGATTCTGTTTTAAATTCTACTTTTTCTGATATTAAGATTGCCACCCCAGCTCTCTTTTGGTTATTATGTGGAGAAGGGAACATTTTTAAAATGCTGAAAGAAAAACAAAACAAAATGTTAATCCAGAATTATATCAGTGAAAATGTACTTCAAGAAGTAAGGTAAAATAGAGAGATTTTCAGATTGAAGAAAACTGAGAGACTCTCCTTCCAATAGATCTACACTGAAAAGAGGAAGAGAAATTAGACCAGGTAAAGTTGAAGAGCACTGGAAATAGTTAAGATTTTGGCACATATGTAGTACTATTTTTCCTTCTTTTATATTCAAAATACATATGATTATTTAAAGAAAAATTATAATGTGTTATTGGGTGATTTATAACATATGTAAATACATAGGAACTATAGCATAAAGGACAAGAGAAGGTGGCAAAGGCCTTAGATGATTACATAGGTCTCACATTTTATATGAAGTGGTGTTTTCACTCTAATAAACTCAAAATTTAAGCATGTATATTGCATTCCATAGAGCAACCACTATACCTAGAAAAGCAACAGACAAAATAAAATGGAACTATAAAATGTATTTATTAACTCAAAGATGGCAGGAAGGGAGAAAAGAGGAACAAAAAACAGATGGTACAGACAAAAAACAATTGATAAAATAGAGTTAAATCTAACTGTATCAATAATTATTTTAATGTAAATGGACTAAACACTCTAATTAAAAAGGATAGGGGACAGAATTTTAATTTAAATAATAACAGGAGATCAGAAAGATTTTAGGGTGGTGAATTGATTCTAATTATAAAGGTTATTGAAGTCTAAACTAACTTACCCATGTAATTGTGCAGTCTCAGGTTTTTAAAATGGTTTGGGTGTAGCCTTGCCTAACAGCAGGGATATAATCTCTAGAAAATATCTTTAAATTCAAATTTGGGGAAGCATATTTGGGGTCTGAGTGCTTCTTCTTCCATTGGGCTCTGGGATGTTTATGCAAATTCATCTTTCTTCCCAGTGTCCAACTTTATGTATTTTAAGATTTGATTTGCCTATTTGACCTGTATATAAATATCTCAGAGGGTTACTCAAGTGACCTTTTACAGGACAAAAAAGGATAAGCTTCTCTAGACTAAGAAAAAGTAAAAAGCTGAATCCTGCTACTATAGTACTATAGCTTGTTATAATTTCCTTGATAACTTTGTTTCTTCTAGTAAGATTAAAAGCTCTGCCTTAATTTTTTTGGTCTCTCCAGTAAATGAATTCATTACCTGGTACACAGTGAGCAGTCATTAAATATCTGTTCACTAACTAACATAACGTGATGTAATTTCCAACTGTCTATTGGTTACATTTACCTGTATATTATTTGTAACTTTTTAAAATTAACTTTATTGAGGTATAAATTTTGTATAATAAAATGCTTGTACTTTAAGTGTACAGTTTGATATTTTTGACCAAGAAATAACTGCTATCACACTCAAGATCTAGAACATTTCCATCAACCCAAAGAGTTTCCTCCTCCCTTTTTAACCAATCCTCCCTCACATTCCCCGTCCCCATCTCCCCTTTCCTCTGGCTGCAGAATATCAGTGATCTGAGTTATGTCACTTTTTATTAGTTTGAATCCTAACAAATTAGGATTTTCAATACATGGAATTGTATGGTATGGAGACAACTTTTGTATCTGGCTTCCTTTGCTTAGCATTATGTTTTTGAGTTTCATCCACATTGTTACATGTATCATTAGTTAGTTCCTTTTTATTGTTGTGTGGTATTCTGTTGTTACTTTATCCATTTCCCTGTTGATAGATACTTGGATTATTTCCAATTTTTGGCTAGTATAAGTAAAACTAATATGAACATTTCTGAACAAGTCTTTGTGTGGACATACATTTTCATTTTTCTTGTGTAAATATGTAGGGGAGAAAGGCTTGATGATTAGGGTAGGTGTTTGTTTACAAGAAACTTCCAAACTGTTTTCTAAAGTGATTGTACCATCTATTCTTCCATCAGCAATGCATGAATTTCAGTTGTTTCGTATTTTCAGTAACATTTGTACTTGCCAGTCTTTTTATTGTTAGTCATTTTATTGAGTAGATGGTAGTATCTCATTTTAAAATTTATATGCCCAAACTATGAATCCCCATTTTGCCACATCTTACTAACTACTACTCTGGACTTTCACTTAAAAAAATAAAATCATTGATACCATCATATTCAAATCATACAATAACAGCAAACTATTAATTGAGTGTTTATCATTCTCCTAACATTAGAATATAAGCTTTATGAGGGAAAGATGAATCCTTTTATGAGGGAAAGATGGTTCTTTTTTGTATCTCCATTATCTAGCACAATGTCTGGTATATAGTATGTACATTTATTAGTCATCTATGTGTAACAAATTACCTCAAATTTTTAGTAGCTTAAAATAACAGATATTTATAATCTTACACAGTTTCTGAAGGTCAGGAATCTGGGAGCAGCTTAACTGAGTAGTTGTGGGTCAGGGTTTATCATGACATTGCAGTGAAGTTGTCAGCTGATGCTGCAGTCATCTGAAGGTCTGCCTGGGGCTGGCGGATCAGTTTCCAAGGTTACTACTCATATTGTTGAACATGGCAGCTGGCTTCCCCAAAGCAAGAGACAAAGACAGAAATCATAATTTCTTTTATAACCTAATATTGGAAGTAACATACAATCACTTCTGCCTTAGTTTATTAGTCACAGATACCAACCAAGTAGCAGAGACTGAACTGAGTTGATCGAACTGATGTTTGCTTACCATTTTGCTAAGCATTTCATGTACATTATATATTTAATTCCATCACATCCCATGTGTCATTGTACCTATTTTAAAGATTATAAAACTAGGACTCATAAAAGTTAAGTAACCTGTCCAATGCTACAGAGTTGTTAGGTGGCAGAGCCAGAGTTCAAAACCAGCTCTCCTTAGTTCCAAAAGCTATTAAAAATGGTTCACATTAAAAGTAATTGAAAGAATTACACTCCCCCAAAAAGAAGATGATTTAGATTGTCTCTTTAACTTTCTTTACATTGAGTCAAGATCATTTGTAATATGGGGAAATAAACTAGAAACTATGTAAACAGGAAACCCTAATAATTCTTCAGGAAGATAAAAAGCAAACTAGCCTCTATTCTATAGTTAAAAATGTGTTACTTTTAAAATTTTTTTCCTCCTTTTACTAGACTAATGTTTTTGATTCTTGGCCAATCCTTTGAAACAATGAAAGTCAAGAATTCTGCTACTGATGGGAGATAGAGTCAATGTAACAAAAATGCATTGATCATTTAAGTGTGTATGTGGCACTGTGGAAACCACCAGGATCTACAAAACAAGTGTGACAGTATCTGTTGTCTTTTGGTCATAAGATCATACAAAAATAATCATAACATAGGGAAGTGTAAGAACCATGGAGAGGCACATTTAGAAGCACACATCAAGTGCTTACTGAGCTCTGAAGTTTTAAAAAGGTAGCCACTTCTTTAAAACACATTTGGTGTTTACTAAAATGATCTAGTAAGAAGTCCTGGTGGTGTAGTCGGTAAGACATTTGGCTACTAACCAGAAGGTCAGTGGTTCAAACCAACTAGCTGCTCCACAGGAGAAAGATGAAGCATCTACTTCCCTAAAGATTTATAGCCTTGGAAACCCAATACCAAAACAAACAAGCAAACAAACAAACAAACTGCCATTGAGTCATTTCTGACTCATTGCGACCCCTCCTTGGGTTTCTGAGGCAGTATCTCTACGGAAGTGGAATGGGGGTCGCTAAATTGACTCCATGGCAGTGGGTTTGGTTTAAAAATAATGCATAGTGCCTAAGGCACTTGACTGCTAACCAGAAGGCTGGTGGTTCAAACCCACCAGCCACTCCTCGGAAGGAAGATGGGGCAATCTACTTCCGTAGTGATACTGCCTCGGAAACCCAAGGAGGGGTCGCTATCAGTCAGGTCCAACGTGAGGACACATAACAACAACATAGATAATCTATAGATAATACCAAGCCATGGTATTTACAATTGCTTCTTATGCATGTGAGAGCTGGACAGTGAATAAGGAAGACCGAAGAAGTTGATGCTTTTGAGTTGTGGTATTAGAGAATGCTAAGAGTACCATGGACTGCTAAAAGGACTAACAAATCTGTCCTGGAAGAAGTGCAGCCGGAATGCTCCTTGGAAGCTAGAATGGCCAGACTTCGTCTCATCCACTTTGGTCAGAAGGAACCTTTCCCTGGAGAAGGATATCATGCTTGGTAAAGTGGAGGGTCAAGGAAAAAGTGGAAAGCCCTCAATGAGATGGACTGACACAATTGCTGCAACGGTGGGCTTAGGTATAACAAGGATAGTGAGACTGGCACAGGACCAGGTAGTGTTTCGTTCTGCTGTACATAGGGTGGCTATGAGTCAGAGAGAACTTGACGGCACCTAACAACAACAACAACAAACATCTCTGGAAGTCAACACAAGATTAAATTGAGAAAGCCTGGCTTTCTTTATTTTTATTTTAAAAAAGCATTTGGAAAACATCCAAAGACAGTAATTTACTCCAAGTTCCAGACATCACCCAATAGTTTTCTACTAAGGGTGGCACAAAATGGGCTTTATACGTGGAATGTAAAACGAAGAAAGCAAGGCTAAAGTTGAAAGTCCAGACAGCCTTTTGCGAGAATGTAGAACTCAAATCAGGACAAAGAAAGGAGAGGGTGGAGTAGGTGCAGCAACAGGAGTTTAGATATTTACTGGAATGAGTTGATCAAATTGGGCTAGAAAAGGATGCCCTAGTGGTCCCTTCTTATTTACAGAGAAGAACGGAACCCTCTTCAGTAGAATTGAAATGCAGCGTCTCCTTCCCACCCCTCCCCGTGAAACCCATCTGTCCACTCTACGGCTGGAACTGAGGAGGAGTTTGAGGCCGCGTTAGGCTCTAACCCTTGGCGGTCTCTTCTTCCCCTACGAAACCCCGCTATGCTGCGAAGGTCTCGCAGCCGTGGATCTACGGAGGCAATGCAAAAACTAGTGTCAGATCATAATTTGTCTCGGTCACTGAGCATGCTCAGCTTTCAATCTTTGGCAGAAATATGGGCTCCGTAACTCCAGATTTTAGCTATGGCAGCTGAGGGGCGGGAGTGGGGGTGGGAAATCCGTGGTGTTGTGGCAGAGTCCACAGGTGGAATCAGGAATTTGAGCACAGTTGAAAGGGGGAGTTCAAAGAGATTAGGGGCTGGGGAGTCAGGAAACCCCAAGAAAACAACCCTATAACGTGATTGGCCTTGACCTGGTCGGCTTCCTCTTGTGAAGTAGCGTTTTGTTACTCGGACTTGAAGAGCGTGGTGCAAGCGCTTATGGGAGAAGAGGGGGCAGTTGAGAGTCCTGGTTGTGGTCAGTAGAAGGCGTCAGGCGTGGTGGTGGTGAGATAGCAAAGGAATGGTCCTTATTACTAAATAGTGAGCCTCTCGAGTCCTAGTCGGCTACTCATTGGGCTGCAGTGTACCCTTTGCAGGGTCGCGGTGGTGATGGAGAACCTCAAGGGTGGGATGTACGGTGCACACCTGGCCGCACCCTTGCGACCTTCTTTACATCCCCCGCTCCTCCCTCTGCCCCAGCCCCGGCTCGTCGCCAAGGACCAACATCTGGCCGGCCTGGCACCGGCTCAGAAGCTCACCGTTGCCTGCTCCAGTTTCTGCATTTGGGCTCCTGCCTGGATCCACTCACATCTGAGAATCTCGCAGACACAGACTCGAACGCTTTCGGTGGTTTGGAGAGGAGGGTTAATTACCGTGCATACATACAATGATGACTGAAGATACGCTTCTAGCTTACAAAGCCTACAGGTGGTGCCTCCGTCCAGAAAGCGGGGCAAGGGCTGGGGCGCCCTGCCGGGTGAGGTCTCCGGGCTCACAGTTCTGATACTGTTGTGGGCAGCCAGCGCGCACCAGTGGCCCGGGAGTAGCCGCAAGCGCACTGCAAAAACCTCACCACCACACCAAATCCCGTAGCGCGCAAGGTACGCTTCGGGGCGGTCCTGCCTGACCCCGGAAGAGAAAGTTGTTTTGGGGAGGGGGAGCTAGGAGAGGAGAGCGAAATGGAGTGAAAATAAAAGTCAAAGTTGTTCGGATCCCCTCCGACCGCCCCTCCCCCGACTCATCTTTGCGCCTGTGCCCCTGGCTCCTCTAGAATTTAGCTTCCCCAGAGGGCCCGAGGCTCCTGGGGTACCAGCCGGAGTAGGGGATGGCAAGCGCCCGGCCCGCGACTTTCCCGACCCTCTCGGGATCGAGGTTGCCAGGAAAACCCGGAGCGGAGCATCCCCCATGCTGGGAAACGCCTTCGGCGCGCGCTCACAGCTGCGCATGCTCGGTGAGCGCGCCTGCGGCTAGTAGGAAGCACCGCGCGGCTGCAGCAATAGCAGCGTCGGTGGCTGGGACTGCAGAGTGGGAGGGGACGGACTGTTGGCGGGTGGGGGCGCTGAGGTTTGCCTGGGACTCCCGCCCGAGGTTCCTGGGAGCGTTTTGGACCGCGCAGCCTAGCGCGAGCAGCGAGCGAGGCGAGAAGCCAACGAGCGCGGAGCGGGCTGCGGGCAGAGCGAAGCCGTCGGGCGGAGCGGGCTTCGGAGCCCGGGTCTCCGAAGCTCGGGACCCGGCTCCAGCGGCGGCGGGACGGCGATGTTCCACTGCATCCCCCTGTGGCGGTGCAACCGTCATGTGGAGAGTATCGACAAGCGCCACTGTTCGCTGGTGTACGTCCCAGAGGAGATCTACCGCTACGCCCGCAGCCTAGAAGAGCTGCTGCTGGACGCCAACCAGCTCCGCGAGCTGCCGGAGGTGAGTGTCCGGCCTTACCTGTGTGCAGCCTTCCAGGAAGCGAGGTCGGACCCGGCCAGCTGCACCCCTTCCCTTTTCTCCCTCTCCTCGATCTCTGTCCCAGCCATGGACTCCGGGTGCCCTGCAGGAACCGCCCCCTCCTGATTCACCTGCTTTCTCCCCTTGCCTTACCAACCTCCCACCCCACCCCGGCCGCTTTAAAAGTTTCTTTTCATTTTATACAAGCGACTTGGTGTTTTCCAAACAGAAAGAGAGCCTGTGTATTTGGAGAAATGTTCTGGATTGAGCAGTAGTTTAGATACACGTCAAGGTACTTCGTCCTAACACCTGGCAGTTGTGCCTGAGCAAGTGAGGAGCCAGGTAGCTCTGGCTGGAGGGACCAAGCGTGGCATCTCGCACCTGGAGCAGTTCCCCTGATCAGCGATCCTCGACCGCTGGCCGGAGTGCGTCTCCCCTTTGTCCAAGGTGGGCAGCGCGCATGGGAGCCGCACTATCTCAGGCATCTTCCCAGGAATCTCTGGGCCTATCGAAGTCGGTCGGTGCTTGGAAGAACTGGAAATAGGCAGGCCTTCCTTGGCCCGTGGAGCGCCCGCGAGGTGGAGGGGTATGGAGGAGGTCTGGGCCTAGGAAGCTGTGATCAGGTGCCCAGATGCCGGTTTCCGAGGCCCTGCCTGCGTGGACCTGTTGCGTGGAAAGCGCCGCCAGCCGAGACTGCCGGGTGGGTGAGCCTGGCAGCCGCCTTTCCCGGAACGGCAGTATTCAGACTGCTGACTTCTGTCCTTGCAGTGATGCGTTACCTCTTCAGACTTGTTTACGTAAATTAATCTCTCCGCTGCCGTCAAACTTGCCAAGCTACACATGCTGATTATGCTTTCATGGAGGGTCGGGGACTGCGAACTTTTAACCTGCGAGCTCGTCTCGGGGAAATTAGTTTAAGTAGAGTTCCTAAACCTTAGGAGGGAGGCACCCCAAATCTAGGGTGTGCAGGAAGTCAGTGTACAGTAATCCAAAGGTGTGCAGGAAGTAGGGAGACTGCAGGAGCCCGGGGGAGGGCGAAAGGCCTGAGAGTCGAACTCAAATTCCTTCCTTGAGCTTTAGTTTACACAGAAGTCTAGCCATTGTCACAGGAACACTGACTAGTCAAATGCCCTTGCTTCTCGTAATGACCTGAGAGGGTCTCTAGCGCTGACAGAGTGTTTTAAAAATCAAAACTTTGTGTTTTTCTTACCTTTTGAAGTGGTGGTCTTGGATTAACTTTACCTGTTTCTTGTGGAATCGATTGGATGGTTTGCTATGTGTATTCATGAAAATTATTCCTAACTGGGGTCTTTGCAAATTTCCCCTTCCCCCTTTATTTAACTTGGAAGCAAACAACAACAACAACAACAACAACAACAACAAACATCCAATTCTTCCCTCAGGCGTTTATTATTTTGCAGGCATTTTCAAACACATGGCTTTGTCCTTTAGTTCTGTTAAGTTTGACTTGGTTCTGTAATCTTTAGGTATTGCTGTTACCAGAAGTATAGAATATGTAATACTATACTTTTCGGAATGAAGTTTTAAAAAGTGAATGAAAAGTATTCAACTAGAAATGCTGCAGTGCACTGTGTGGTGTTTTTGTTTATTTGTTTTCTTTTATAGAACTGGAAAATTTCCTTTGATGAGGTTAGCTTTCACTCCCTTCTGCAAAGTTTGTGGATTTTCCTGTAATTTTGGGGAATGCAGTTGGTATGGGAAATTATGGGTTTTCATAGTGCTAGGTATTTTGACTGATACTAAATAAAAACTTCTCAGAAGCTCAAAATATAGTCTGATAGCACTCTGTAAATATGGTAAGTAAACATGTTTTTTCAGAGGCTAGAGGTAATCTTGTCTCTATGGGTAATTATTGGTCTAACAGCTCTTAAATTGTTATATGGTTTTTAGGCTGTTCGAAGTCTGTTTCTCTCTCTGACTTATTCTGTGTATGGGTGCATGAGTGTGTACACAACTGACTAGAACAACCACCTTGAAAGCACAAAGACTTGTTCCATTCACAGTTAAATTTTTCCTTGGGCGATGTGTAGTTTCACCTTTGAGATCTGTATAACTCCTTAGCACTGTTCACTCCTGCCCATGCCCCACCCCCCGACTCCTTACCTATCACTTCACTAGCAGATCAGTTTGCTGACAAACTGTATCTTCTCTCTGTAATTGTTTGGAATTACAACCAAAGGGTAGGCACCCCCTACTCAAACAGCAAAGATACACACGCTTTCTAGGCCTCAATATAATGTAAAGCACCTCCTGTCTACTAAAAGTCTGCAACCTCTGATTTGCTCCAACCCCCTCATTGTACAAATGAAGAAATTGAGATTCAGAACTGAAGTGCCTTTCTCAGGACCTTCCAGCTGGTAAGAGGCAGGGTCACCAGCTTTGGACAACTAGCAGGAGGAATCTGGCCTATTCCGCTTTTCACACTCATCAAACCTTTAATTTTTCAGCCTCTTCTATTTTACTCATGTTATTAAAACTTGGCCTCAATCGGTCAAATATTTACTGAGCTTCCATTATTTGCTAGTTACTGAGAATATAGGGATTAAAGAAGGTACTGATTCCTGTGAGCTACTCACAGTTTTGTGGGGGAGACATGACTATTACAGATGTGGTAAGTGTGGGGTGGAGAGGGCACCACAGTTATCAAACTTCTCATCAGCTGTGAATCTGATGCTTACTTGCCTTATTCTAACTCTGACCTTTTGCTGAACCTGCACCACCAGTCCTCAGCTGTGGTTCACCCTCGTGGCAGGCTCTCAACACTCCTATTCAGCAGAGAAAGCTCCAGAACTCTGATCTTTAGCCTGGCTCCAGCATCATAGTCTCACCATCGTCCTTTTCCGACCCACTACCTCTTCCTCAGAAGCTCTGGTAGCGTAGTGCCTAAGGCACTTGACTGCTAACCAGAAGGCTGGTGGTTCAAACCCACCAGCCACTCCTCGGAAGGAAGGTTGGGCAATCTACTTCTGTAGTGATACTGCCTCAGAAACCCAAGGAGGGGTCGCTATGAGTCGGGTCCCACTCAACGGCAAATAACGACAACAACAACCTCTCCTCGCACACACACCATTGGTCCCTTTGGGGTCTGTGTTAACGTTAACATTGACAGAGATGTTCCCACTTTAACTTCTGGAGGTGCCTTCAGGTTTTTGCTTACTTTGGTGAGTGCGGAACCTGGCACCCAGTAGGTCCTGCTTAATAAACAGTAATTTAAATGCATACAGAGTCTTATAAAAATCTTCCTCTTCTGCTTCTTTCTCTTCTCCTTAAACATATCACTGCTCTGGCATCTCTATGTTTCCAATAAAATGAGAGAATATTCAAATTGGAAGGGATTGCAAAGATAATGCTCATCCATGTAGTAAAGTTGTTTTATCTTCCTCCATGGGATCGTTGCTTTCTCCTTGGTAATTCTTCACTGTCTTTAATGCCATTAGTTTTCCTCTCAATGTGCACTAGTTCTCAAATACAGTAAAACCTATGAAAGCCAAAACCTATCTAAAGTGAACATCTGTTAGAGAAGGAAAACTCAAATGTTTTCCACTAGTAGAGAGCGAGAGAAAAGTGGTGAGACAGCACCCTATCAAAAGTGGAAAACTTGTGAGATGTGGACAAACAAGGTAGTTCCATTGAGCTCTGGCTCTCCAGCTTTCACTGTACCTTCAAATATACATGTTTTACTGCTCTCTCGTTAACATCTTCTAGGCTGGTAGGCAGCCAGTATTTGAATGAATGCTCCAAGGCATTCATTGCTTAAAACACTGATTTTCATCTTGTCACCTCCTGCTAATTAGAGTTCAGTTGATCATTTGTTGATTACCACATGACATTATCTCAAATGCCTACCCACTCCATTTATTCTCTCTCTGTATCCTGCTTTTTTGGTTTTCTCCCCTAGCCCTTAGAGCACTTACCACTGCCTGCCTCTAGACTTTATATTTGCTTTCTTGTTCTTTGTATGTCTCCCCTAGTAGCAAATCAGCTGTATGAGGGCAGAGGTGCTTTTGTTCATAGCTGAACTTAGAATAGCGTCTGGCATATAAGTGAGCACTTAATGCTTGCTGCATGAATGAGTTTTCATGTGTATTGGACATGGTTAAGCTGCCTCTTTCTTAGCCATCATAATTCCCCTGCCTACATTCTGACCTCTAATGTACACCAATCTTTTGAAACTGGTAACAACACAAAGTCCTGTGCCCTTGTCTTACCAGTCTTTGTCCTCCATCTCTTCTGGACTGGATAACTTTGACCGCCTTATCTTTTAAATAATTTTCATGGATTGTAAGCACTATTGCTATAAATATGACTTTAGGTTCAGTGTTGCCAACTGTGACCTGTTAAGAGGGCATCATCCCACTTGGAATAAGTGCTTTTTGTTCTAAACCCACTGTAATTCAGTTTTAGTCTCGTCTATCAAACTTTTCCCACTACTTCCATTTCTAAGGAGCAGGACAGTCAATTTTTCCTGTCTCAAATGTTCACAAACTTACCTTCGATCCTTCCCTTCTACATCCATCCTCTCCATCCATCTTGTCACTAAGTTCTGTCATTTCTTTCTTTAAAATGCCATTTTTTTCCTCTCTCAGTCTCTCACTCCCACGTGGTTGTTTAATCTGCATTCACATTGTCCATTGCTGGTCTCACCAGTTAACTGGGATGTCCCATGAGACCAAGACCCTATACATCTAAACCAAGGAACCAAATCCCATGAGGTATTTGTACATAGCAACCTCAGTACCTACTCTTTTTTTTTTTTTTTTTTTTGTGAATATATGTTTCACACAACTTTTGCCAATTAAACTTTTTACAGATGTACAACTTCCTGACAGCAAGTATAATAATAGGCTGTGCAACTCTACCCTTAATCAACACCGTTTTTCTATCACTATTTCCATTTGGTCTTTACAGATAATTTTTTTAAAATAATGCAATACTCAAGGGTGACGATCTTTACTTTTTTTTAGCTGTTCTTAGTTTAAAGGTGATTTGAGGGGATAGTTTCAATTCAGGGTTTAAAGAGTAGCTAAAGGCAATAGTCTTGAACTCCTCCAGCCACAATAGCACCAGTAAGGCTGGATTTTACAAGAATTTGACATTATAGTCCACATTTTTCTCCTTTTCTATCAGAATCTATCTATTGTGTACAGGGCTTGCCTTGAAGAGCAGGGTGCTGGAATCAGATAGCTCAAAACACCATTCCATCGCTTGACTAGTCTCTCCAAGCCTTAGATTCCTAGGTGTTAAAGAAGCAAAGAGATAATGGGTGTAAAGCACTTTACAAAGTGCTAGCACATAGTTAGATCTAAGATGTCTAAGATCTTTCTGGATACTGTGGGGGAGGTACTTTTATTATAGAACAATGTTTCTTAAACTGGAGTCTGAGGACATTTTCCCAGAAGCTTCTGAGTTACTTTTTAAAACTATAACTACATTTTTTAAAAAACTGTTCTTTTAAATAATAAATCTAAAGAAATTATAGATTCTGTGACATCTGGACAAACTTATAATTGAGTAGTGACATAGACTTCAGTGCCTTTGTTTGGGTGCGCCAGTATTCTCTAGGAAATGGGGAAAGAGCAGATATGGACCTAGTACAGAAATGATATGTGTTGGTCAGGTGATGGCTGTAGATTGAGTGAACAAAGATTTCACAACAGTTTGAGAATAGTGATTGGTAGCTCAAGGGATTGTAGAGCCCACCATGGTGTATACACACAGAATTGGTAGGAACCTACGCTGCAGACCCAGTTCTGCATTCACATTGTGAGCACTGATGCAGTGTTTGCAAAATGACATCATTCTCAACTGTCATGTTAACTTAATGTTGAGTTCTTTGGAGTTTTATTGGTTTTGTATCGGCTTTTTAAATTGTTTTATGAGAGCCAAAGCCTAAGGAGAGCCTAAGATTTTATATTATATTGTATATAATTTATAATATATCTTATATTATAAAAATCAAATCCACATTACAGGGGTAGGAGCTGGGAAGCAAGAGAGTATTTTTCCTTTATAGTGGCATTCCACACATTTCTCAAGTTAGGGAAACATTTCTCATCTCCCAGATCTCCTAGTACTGTTATAATGTTGTTGCTACACTATTTCACACTTAATTGTTTTCTGATTATACTTAACATATTAGTCAACCTCCATCTTCCTTTCCTCTGTACATTCCTGTACTTTATGCTGTCTTCCCCAACTCCAGTCCCCCCGCCCCCACATACTTTGCAGGTGAGAAAACTGAAACCTGGAGAAGTAATTTACGTCAGGTGAGTGGAGAGTAGAGTCTCTTTGATTTAAGAAACAAAGGCACTAATTTGCTTTGTAGTAATAGTAATAATAATAATAATAATAATAAAACAAAAACCAAACTCCCTGTGACTTATAGCGACCCCCCCTTGGGTTTCCAAGGTGGTAGCGTAGTGCCTAAGGCACTTGACTGCTAACCAGAAGGCTGGCAGTTCAAACAAGCCACTCCTCGGAAGGAAGATGGAGCAATCTACTTCCGTAGCGATACTGCCTCGGAAACCCAAGGAGGGGTCGCTAGGAGTTGGGGCCGACTCGACAGCATATAACAACAACATCTCTACAAAAGTAGATTGTCCAGTCTTCTATCCAAGGAGTGGCTGGTGGGTTTGAACCACTAGCCTTCTGGTTAATAGTCCAATGCCTTAGGCACTGTGCCACCAGAACTCCCATTAATAATAATATAAAAGAAAACAAACAAACAAAAAACAAACTCACTGCATCTGTCACTTACTGAGATTTTACTGCATTTAGTGGGTTTCAGACATTATAGTAAATGCACTACATAAAGAATTTCTCTCAATCTGAGTAATAACCCAAGCTAGCTATTATTCTTTTAGTTTTCCAAAAGCAGAAGCTGAAGCTTATGGGTGTTTAAGAAACTTGGTTAAGGTCACTGAAGAGACCATTTGAACCCGTCTCACTGTGTTTGCTGCCACTATGCTGTACTGCTCACCAAGAAGCAAGGAGCCTGGGAGTGTGATGAGTACTTAGGAGGGAGCCTCTGCAGAATGCCATGACATCTTTGAGAGGTTTTGTGCCTTCCGGGGAGTTGGTGTGATATTCACACTAGACTGGCAAGAGGGAAGAATCATGTGGTTGCTGCTGAAATCAGTCATTTCCAGGTGACTAGAATGTAGGGTGCATGAGTGGGAGGGAGTGACTAGAGAGGAGCCTGGGTTCAGATCATAAAGGAATCTGCTCAGTTTTGCTAAGGAGTTGAATTCCAGTCTGTAGGCAGAGGAACCTCATTGAAGGTACTTAAGCAGAGGTACAGTACAGCTAGATCTTTGTTTTAGGGAATAGAGTCAGGGAGACCAGTCAGGAACCCCCTAAGATAGTCTGTTGTGTGCTATCAAGTAGATTCTGACTCATAGCGAACCGATTATGACCCTAGCTATATAGTACAGTGTAAAACTGCCCCATAGAGTTTCCCATATAAGCTCTATGGGAGCAGGTCTTTTTTTCTGTGGACCTGCTGTTTGTTTGAGCCGCTGACCTTTTGATTAGCAGCTGAGTGTTTCATCATTGTGCTACCAGTGCTTCTTGCAGAAATCTAGGCCAGAGGAAACAATACAGTACTTGTAAGGATGAAGAGGAGGAGATAGCATTGTCAAAGATTTTTATACTGGGAGTTTCCTGCCCTCTAATCTAGTGCTATGGAGCTCTGGTAGCATAGTGCCCAAGGCATCTCATTGCTAACCAGAAGGTTGGTGGTTCAAAACAACCAGCTACTCTGAGGAAGGAAGACTGCCCAATCTACTTCCATAATGATTTACCACCTCGGAAATGCAATGGGGGGGGGGGGGTTGTGAGTAGGAATTGACTTGATGGCAGTGGGTTTTGTTGTCTTTTTTTTAGTCTAGTGCCGTTTCTACTATACCACCTTCCAAGTTATGCTGACCCACCCGAGGCATTTCATGAATACTTGTGGTTCACAAAATACAAAGTTTTACCTCCTTTTGGTAGACATATATTCCTTGATTGTGGGGTATCCCTGTGTTCAACTTGTAGATTACCTTCTAAAATATGACTAGTCTGTTTTTTAGGAATTTGCTTGGGAGAGAGATGGATAGCCAGATGTGTTATGGGTAAAAAGAGCTTGTTTGTTTTGGTTTTGTTCAGATGAATGTGGTCATCAAGTTTATGAAAATGCACCCACAATGACACTGTAACCCATGGAGTCTATTTTTCTGAGTAATATAAATGTGTATTATGTATTGTTCTAAGAAATTTAGTTTCATCATCTTCTGCTGAGCCTTTAAAAGACTAATACTTGGAGAATTTTTGTTTATTATTCTAGAGTCAGAAGTAAATTTGCTGTTGGCTTTTTTTTTTTAAATAATAAAAGGGTTTTTGAGAAAAAGTAAATGCAACATTTAATAAAACTTTTCTAGAGTCGATGTTAGACTCCCTGGGTAGCACAAATGGTTAACATGCTGGGCTGCTAACCAAAATGTTGGAGGTTCAAATCCAGCCATAGGTGCCTCAGAAGCTAGACCTGGTGAACTTCCAAAAAATCAGCCATTGAAAACTGTACAGAACACAGTTCTAGTCTGACACACATGGGTTTGTTGACATAGATTGAGTCATGTTTTCAGCATAACAAAATGGCAAAATGAGCCTGCCTCCACAGTCTCCACTCCTCTTTTCTTGGCTGCTTCCATGGGAATTTCTCTCAAGGAAGCCCCTCAATTCATTCTCACATCATCTCAGTGCATTATCCTCTCAGCTAGAGCTTTCAATTTCTGTTCATTGTGATAAGTAGGCACTTCGGATCTTTTTAAAAAGGACCCTTTACCATAGACTTCAAATTTTAGGGGCAAAGTATAGCTGATAATACAATATTTGCACAGGAGGGTCAGCAATCATATTGTAAACATTTTTCAGCAATGATGGCAAAAATCTCAACCATGATTTTGCTGTGGCATGCGTCAGGGCTTTGGGCTCTTCTGGGTCAGGATCCAGAGAATGCTGCAGGCTTCTCACTCTGCTCACAGAAGTTTTAGAAAAGTTAGCCTATTTTAGGACTCTATCCTGCATGTAGGACTGGAAATACTTGTCCTCTGCTTCATAAGATAGTTATGAGAAGTGGTGAAATCCTGAGCCAGACCTTGGTAAATGCATAGAAGCATCTGTGTGTTCATTAACTTTCTCAGGTATTATTTACTAGACAGGAATGTTAACTTGCTTGTGCGTGCGGTATTTTAGTAAATCTAATGGGATGTGTGCATGTGTAGATAGTATAATATATATGGACTCCTAGCAGTAAGATTTAATGGGGGGGAGGTATGAAGTATAAAATATTGTGGACTGCTAGAAGTAAGATGAAATACTTTATATATATATGTGTGTGTATATATGTGTGTGTGTATATATATGTATATATAAATATGTATGTGTTATATATACTTATGTATGTGTGTACTGAGACAGACTAGGAAGAAGGAAGAGGCCGTCCACTTCTGAAAGAATTGGCCAGGGAAAACCTTATGAATAGCAAAGAAACACTGTTTGGTATGATGCAGGAAACATCAAGAGAAGATGGCAGGAATACACAGAGTCACTGTACCAAAAAGAACTGATCGATCTTCATCCATTTC
>NW_006921727.1:8635669-8638237 GCF_000298275.1 Orycteropus afer afer | reverse complement strand
TAACAACAACAACAACAACAACAACAACATATATATAGCTCATAATCATTTTGAAGTTTCCTTATCTAGGCTGTAATTTTTATAGATTCCAGAGAATTTAACTTAGTTGGAAGAAAATTGGTAAATTTGTTTTCAAGGACCCAAGGAATGGCTTTGTCATGTGACAGGAGGAAAGAGGTGATACAGATTGATTTCTAGATTGTGTGGCCAGATGGAGAGGATTCTGTCCACCCTGACCACTATAGTCACCTTTCTTTCCACAATGCACACCCACTTTTGGGGAAAAGATAATCAGGAGGCATTGTCAGCTGGTTTGTGGTGGGAACTAGGAGTTGGAGTCAGATGAGAATTCTGAAGGCCAGAAAGTAGCTTCCAGACTTTGTGGGGTGTCATGTAGGGCTGTGACTGTATGTGTTAATTTAGAATGCCCAGCACCCTTCTTTTGAAGATGCTCAATAAATAACCTGTGAGGCTCCTGCTACTTGGGTCGTGGTACATTTTTATGTGATCCATCCAGAGGTACCTCAGAAGACAGGCCTGGCAAACTGCTTATGAAAGGTCACAGCCTTGAAAGCCCTGTGGAGTATGGTTCTACTCAGCACACAAGAGGTTGCCATGAATTCACATTGACTTGATGGCAACTAACAGCAAGATACATGTTGGATGCTTAAAAGAATTCAAAAGATAAAAAAAAGTGACATTTCTTTTCAATTCCTTCTAAGTGATACTAGCCATTAATAGTTTTAGATTATATTTAAAAATTTTTTTTTCTCGTTGTATGGTGCCATTATATTTCTTCTTACTGAAACAAAGATGACTCCTACTGTATAAAATGTTTTGCCACTTGCTCTTTTTACTTGAATATCGTCCATATCAGTACATATACATCTATTTTAGTGTTGATGCTGATGCTGTAGTATTCCGTTGGGTTGGAACTACCAAACCGAAAAAAACAGAAAACAAAAAAACCCACTGCTGCCAAGTTGATTCTGACTCACAGTGACTCTATAGTGCAGAGTAGAACTGCCCCATAGGGTTTCCATGGCTGTAAATCTTTATGGAAGCAGACTGGCTTTTTCTCCCATGGAGCCGACTACTGACCTTTGGTTCACAGCTGAGTGCTTTAATTATTGCACCATCAGGGCGCAGGTTGGGTGCACGATAGTTGATATATTTAACGAGTGTCCTAATACTGGGCATTTAAATTGTTTCTACTGTTTGCAATGGATGAACCATGGTGGACTGAACATTCTTACACATATTACTTTGTTCTTTTAAGGTAAATTTCAAGAAACATAGTTACTGAAAGGGTGTCAGTGTTACAAATTTTAATTGCTATTTCTACTGCCAGTTTCTTTCCTTTAAAAAAAAAAACACATAGTTGGATAAAGCCCTAGAAATTGTAGAAATACACTCATTTTACAGCTAAGGAAATCTAAGTCTAAAGAGAGAGAGATGGGCTACATGTTCTGACTCCTGACTCTCAGTCCTGTAATCCTTTTTTTTTTTAATTGGGATTTGGGTGGAAGTTTACAGAGGAAATTTACTTTCCACACAGCAGCTCACATAAACTTTGTCTCATGACATTGACGGCAATTTTCCACAATGCAACAGCTTCCCTGTTACTTCTTTCCCGTAGTTACCTCTTCCCTGTGTCCTTCCCTCCCATGCACTCCTACTCCCTGAGCTGTCTCCCTGTGCATACACAGCCCTTCTATTCTTCCATGATTGATCTCTCTAAGGAGTTTATCTACCTAATGTAAATGTTCAGCTCTGTGTCTGTCTTTTGTTAGGCTGGAAGTCACAGGAGTGGTTCAGTTCTAGACCTGAAGGGCAGCTAGGGTTCATAGTCTGAAGGGTTCCACAAGGCTCCATCAGACCAGCAAACTTGTCCCCCCACCTTTTTTTTTTTTTTTTTTTTTTTTTTTTTTTTTTTTTTTTTTAATGATGTTGAGTTTTGTTCGACATTGTTCTCCTGTTCTATCCAGGATCTCCTACATAGATCCCCCTCTGAGTGGTTGACACTGGTAACTGGGCACCATCTAGTTTTTCTGGTCTCATAGTTGTATAGGCTGGGGATCGCATTAGTCCCTTGGACTAAATGTTTCCATGTTTCTTTGGTTTTCTTCATTCTTCTTTGCTCTGGCTAAGAAGAGACTTATCGTTGCATCTAGATGGCTGCTTGCAAGCTTTTGAGATCCCAGTTGCTACTTGCTAAAGTAGGATGTGGAACAATGTTTTTGTGTAGTATGTTATACCAGTTGAGCTTGATTTCTCTTGAGACTATGGTCCTAACACCAGGAGTCCAACTACTCACTCCCTCTAGGTAATTTGCTGTGGCCCAAGAAGTGATTACAATCTTGCCCCTTGTCAGCCCTACTATATACCTAGGAATTCTTATGGAACATACAAATACACTTGTAGAAACATTGTCTGCCAACCCTATACATAGTCATGGGTATACTCCTCCCTGCATGTTGTTGTTATGTTGTTATGTGCCGTCGAGTCGGCCCCGACTCATAGCGACCCCTCCTTGGGTTTCCAAGGCAGTATCACTACGGAAGTAGG
>NW_006921727.1:8613023-8635004 GCF_000298275.1 Orycteropus afer afer | reverse complement strand
TTCTTCACTTCTGACACTAGGAGACCATTAGCTGCACCTTAGATGGCTGCTTGAAAGCTTTTAAGACCCCAGTCACTACTCACCAATGTAGGATGTGGAGCAATGCTTTTACGTATTTTATTGTGCCAATTGAGTCTCGTGTACCCCAGTACTGTGGTCCTGAGGTAGTAGCTCTATTAGATCTCTCTCCCATAGTGTTGGGATGTCTGTGATGGATTACTCTGTGTCTTTCTTCTATGGTTTCTGTAAGGACTGCAGGTATTTTGTATCACTGGTATCTGTACAAGATTGGCCTCAGCTGAATCTCTCCTTGGTCTAGAGTATACCTCTATTCACTGACCCCTGTCTGATCATCTCAGGTATTTATGTGTTTATCTGTATAGCCTAGTGTTTGGTGTTAATGGCAATGTGGTATCGTGGACACATTGGTTGGTTTTAGCATCTCTTATGTTCACAGTTCGGTGTCCTCTCATTTCCCAGTGTTATGATGGTGGTCATATATCCTTCTCATATATCCCTCCCCCTACCCATATCAGCGTGTAAGCCTCAACTGGCCCTAAATTAATCCCTCCCTTTCCCTCCCCATCCCAGTAACCTACTAGGTGAGTTCCCTTTCCCAAGCAAACCCTTCTCTGTCTTTTTACAGTAATGGGCTCATTTAGTACTTGTCCTTCTGTGATTGATTTGTTTCACTCAGCATAATGTCCTCCAGGTTCATCTATGTTGCGAGATGATTCGCGTATCCCTCATTGTTCTTTAATGTGGCATAGAATTCCATTGTGTGGATATACCATAGTTTGGTTATCCACTCATCCGTTGATGGGCTTTTAGGCTGTTTCCATCTCTTTGCTATGGTGAATTGTGCTACAGTGAACATAGGTGTACATATGTCTGTGCGCTATCTCTCACCTCTTTAGGATATATTACTAGTAATGGAATTGCTGGGTCAAATGGTACTTCTGTTTTCAGTTTTTTAAGGAAATACCATACCGTTTGCCATAATGGTTGTACCATTTTACAATCCCACTAGTCTTTTTTGAGGAACTTCATAGTTTTAGGTTTCACATTTAAGTCTTTGATCCATCCGGAGTTAGTTTTTGTGTATGGTACGAGGTATAGATCTTGTTTCATTTTTTATGCAAATGGATATCCAGTTTTGCCAGCACTCTTTGTTAAACAGTCTCTTCCCCATTTAATACATTTCAGCCCATTGTCAAAATCAGCTGACCATAGGTCAATGGATCTCTTTCTGGGTTTTCAATTCTATTCCATTGGTCTATATGTCTGTCATTATACCAATACCAGGCAGTTTTGACTACTGTGGCTGTATAATAGGTTTTAAGATCCAGGAATGTGAGACCTCCTACTTCGTTCTTCTTTAACAGTACTTTGCTTATTCCAGGTCTCTTTCCTTTCCATATAAAGCTAGTGATTGGTTTTTCCATATCCTTAAAGAATGTTGATGGGATCTGGATTGGGATTGCACTGAATGTATAGATTGCTTTGGGTTGAATGGACATTTTCATAATGTTCAATCTTCCTATCCACGAGCATGGAGTGTTCTTCCATTTATGTAGATCCCTTATGGTTTCTTCAAGTAGTCTTTTGTAGTTTTCTTTGTACAGGTCTTATGTGTTCCTGGTACGATTTATTCCCAAATATTTTTTTATTTTTTTGATACCTACTGTCAATAGTATTGATTTTCTTATTTCTTTTCCACCAATCTCTTTGCTGGTATAGAGGAGTCCAACTGATTTTTGGATTTTGATCTTGTATCCTGGGACTATGCTAAATTCCTCAATTAGTTCGATTTTTGACTGAGTCTCTTGGGTTTTCTAGGTACAGGATCATATGATCACCAAATAGGGATAGTTTGACTTCTTCCTTACCAATTTGGATGCCTTTGATTTCCCTTTCTTGCCTTATAGCCTTGGCTAGAACTTCCAGTACAATGTTGAATAGAAGTGATGATAGAGGACATTCTTGCCTGGTTGCTGTTTGCAAGAGGAATGGTTTCAGTCTCTCTCCATTGAGAATAATGTTGGCTGTTGATTTTGCATATGTGCCCTTTATTATGTTGAGAAATGTCCCTTCTATTCCAATTTTGCTGAGAGTTTTTATCAGGAATGGGTTTTGAATTTCATCAAATGCCTTTTCTGCATCAATTGATATGATCATGTGGTTCTTTTCTTTTGTTTTATTTATGTGATGGATGATGTTAATTGTTTTTCTAATGTTGACTATCCTTGCATATCTGATATGAACCCCACTTGGTCATAATGGATTATTTTTTTGATATGTTGTTGGAGTCTTTTGGCTAGGATTTTGTTGAAGATTTTTGCATCTATATTCATAAGGGATATTGGTCTGTAGTTTTCCTTTTGAGTGATGTCTTTGCCTGGTTTTGGTATCAAGGTTATGCTTGCTTCATAAAATGAGTTAGGGAGGATTCCATCTTTCTATGTTTTGGAATAGTTTGTGTAGGATTGGTGTCAGTTCTTCTCCGAATGTTTGGTAGAATTCTCCAGTGAAGCCATCTGGGCCAGGCCAGTCCTGTAATCTTTTTGGGGCTGGAGAAATAGGCTTACAGGCTTGCTTATTTTTCCATGCTCTCTTTATGTTTGACTGCAGTTCTTTTCTGCAGCCTAGAAATTCCCTCCAGGTAGGTTTGGTCAGTTAATCAGATATTTTTGCTAGGTCTGTATTGATTTTTTGGAAGACTAGCACCTAATTCTTGCCTTCAAGTAGTCTATATTCTTTAGTCAGGGAGAGCTTGGTCTTGTGTTATTCTTATTGTAGGTAAGTGCCATATGGGTCTCTAAACCAAGAGTCACTGGAGGTGACTTCCTCTGACTGCTGGGGATGGACAATTACAGTGTGGAGGACTGTTGGAGCAAGGGGCACATTTTCACCACCTTGGTGTCTTCCAGGAGCACCTGCTCAGTCTCTTGGAGAGGCAAGGGCAGTAGTCTGGTGCCTTCTGGTGGGCACCACATTTACAAATGACTTTATGAGGAAGGTGGTAGTGCTGCACTGTAGCCTCCAATCATTATGGTGGCTGATGGCTCCTAAAGGGAGACCTGGTCTGTGCTGAGGCTCAGTCCAGACTGTGTGGGAGAGTCTTGTAATGCTGACAGGGCTAATGCTGCCATCGTGAGACTGGACCAGAGACAGGTGCCAACACTAGAAATCCGAGCCCTCAATCTCTATCTGAATCTCTCTGCTTATGGGGTCAGTCACTCCTACAACTAATGAATCCTCAAGCTTGTTCCAGTCAATCAGCCAGGTCTCCACCTGGAAATTTATGGAACTTTCTGCCGCTAATTTATCACTCTGTCATGTCCAGATTCTGATTCTAAAGTCATTAGATTTCTCTGTCGTACTCTCAGCTTCTTAGTATATATAGGATGAAGTGGGGAAGGGAGCAGTTATTTAACTGTCATTATCTAAGAGACTCTGTGGTACTTAAACTCTGTTTTGTGTAGTTTTTAATTTAAAATAAAGACTGTCATCAGTACAGCTTTTATGTAAACATATGTGAATAACACCTATCAATCTAAAAAGCAGTTCTATACCTCTCAGCCCATAGCATATAAAAAATGTTTCCAGGCATAATATTATGAACCATGGAAATTGTCAATTCCCCTGTTGTGTTGTTGTTATGTGCCCTGGAGTTGGACCTGACTCATGGCGACCCCTTCTTGGGTTTCCGAGGCAGTATCGCTACGGATGTAGATTGCCCAGCCTTCTTTCCGAGGAGTGGCTGGTGGGTTTGAACTGCCAGCCTTCTGGTTAGCAGTCAGATGCCTTCAGCACTATGCTACCAGAGCTCCCAATTCCCCTAGAATATAAATTTCTAGAAACTTGAATGTAAACCTTCCATACTAGTTATCTATTGCCTTGTAGCGAATTGCCATAAAATTTAATAGCTTAAAACAACATTTTTTTTTGAATTTTAAAAGTTTAATGTGAAGTAAAAGGAAAAAATACCAAGTAGAAAGAGGTCCACATGTTTAATGTTGAACAAAAAAGTATGAGTTGAACCAAAGTGAATTAAACATTATCATATTTGTTTATACTACTATCTAGTTATTCACATTAATTTTGCTATTCAAATAATAGAAAGTAGCAATTTAGGGATTGAGAAGGGATAAAACCACAAACCCTGTTTGCCACGTTTATTATTCTGCACTGTGGGACTCAGGTCTCTGTTTTCATGGAAATTAGGTTCAGACCAGCTGGGAAGCTCAGGGAGGAGGGCATTGCACCCAGGAGGTTTTTGTGAGGTACCAGGACATTCTGTTATGGAGCACAGACTTGCATTCTGAGTTAATTTGGTTCAGTTTCTGATCAGGAGGACAGGACTATGTGCCAGATTTGGGGGACTTGACGCTTGGGTATTACCTTGGTGTGATGGTTGGATGGTACAGTCCTTCCCTTTGTCACTTTTACTGAAGTCTCAGTTCAGGCTTCTTGCTTGAAGAGACAGTATATATATACATAGTGGCTAGTATAGTATATACTATATATATACATATATATATATATATAGTATAGTGTATAGTATATACTATACATAGTGGCTAGGAGACTATCCTCTTAGTTGTGACACTTTGGACAAGTAAACTTAGCTTCTCTACCACAATTTGCTCATCTGTAAAAGGAAAGTCATAATAGTTCCTACCTCATGAGGTTGTATGATAATTAAATGAGTTAATATGTTTAAAATACTGAGAACATTGTCTCACATATAGAAAGTACAATATAAAATTTGATCATTGTTAGTAGTATTGTTTTTGACACAGTTCCAAACTCCTTCATTCTTTCCTCCTTCAAATCTTTTCTCAATACCCCTGTCACAATCATCTTTCTAATACACAGTTGGGGTGAATGACTTCCCTATACCTTTGGAATACTGCCTGGCAACATTCCTGTCTTCTGTGTACCCCTTCACTTCAGCTCCTGTTCCATTCCAGCTTGAACCCTGTGTTAGCAACAATTAGCTGCCCTTAGTGGCTGAGATGCTGTTTCTTACTTCTAAGTCTTCATTTTTATTTTTCCTTCTTCCATGAAGTACTTTTCCCCTTCTTCTTTGCCTGACTCACTCCTACACATCTCATGGGACACAGTGTAGGAGGTAATATTCCTCCAGGAAGCTTTCTCTTACCTCCTCTGTGATATTACTCTTACCTCTGTGTCCCCTCTTAACCTCGGTCCCCCACCAAAGCAAGTTCCTTAAAGCTACACATCTCTCCTGGTGCTGGCATAGAGCAGACATTTAAAACATATTTGAGCAACATTCTAGAGGAAGTTGTCAGTTCTTTTGTTGAGTGGACTTAAAAATAGATTTGGGCCAGACCTGCAAATGAGAGCTTAAAGACTATGTGAAGAAGAGCTGAGCTTTCTGCAGTCCTGCCATGCATAGGTGGCATCATCATGGAGTGAGAACAGCTCTGGCCTGGGAGTTGGCTCAGACCTGGGTTCTTGTCCTTGATCTGCCCAATGCTAGCAGTGCAACCTTGGGCAAATCACATCATTTTTTGAACCTCAGTTTCCTTACCTGAATGGTGAAGCATTGGTGTAAGTGATGTTCAAAGTCCCTTGGAGTTCTGACCTCCTCTGATGCTGGTTTTGTGATTTGATACCCCACAGTAACCTAGGAGAGCAGTGCCACAGTAGTCAGTGTTTGATTCTCAGAACCAATTAAGGGAAAAAGATCAGATTTTCTTGGTTAGTGTGCACATGTGTGCATGTGTACACACACCCCTTCCACACACACCAACAGTGCCCTTGAACACTGATTTTTTTGTTTTGTTTTCTTTCTATGTCAGTTTCATTTTCTCAACCTTTAGAAATAAGATGAAATGAGCACTTGGCTGGGACTTTTTGTTGCCTTCTTAAGTGAACTCAAGCGATTCAGAAGCAGTTGTTTGAAACTTCACTTCTGGTGAAGTACTCAAAAGACTGTATTTCAGGAAACTTAGTTTGGGGGCTGTTGTGGATTGAATTGTGCTCTCCCAATATGTTGTCCCAACTCCATACATGTGGGTGTAATCTCATTTGGGAATCGGATATTGTTAAGTGTTAAACCTAATCACTTTTTTTTTTTTTTTTTTTAATTTGGTGTGGTTTGGGTGAAAGTTTACAGAGCTATTTAGTTTCCCATTCAACAATTTATACACATTTTGTTTGGTGACATTAGTTTCAATTCCTTCAAAGTAACAGCACTCTTCTCACTTCCTCCCTGCGTTCTCTGTTTCTATTCTCCCATCCTTCCTGCCCCTTCCTGCCTTCTGAACTTCATTTTTGGGCAAATGCTGCCCTTTTGGTCTCATATGGTGAATTGTTCTGAGGAGCACTTTCCTCACTGGTGCTGTTATTCACTTTATGCGTTTGTCTGCTGTTTGGCTGAAAGGTGATCTCCGGGAATGGGTTCGGTTCCAGGTTTGAAGGGTGTCTAAGGGCCGTAGTCTCAGGGGTTATACCAGTCTCTGTCACACCAAGAAATCTGTCTTTTTTATGATTTTGGATTTTGTTCTACATATTTCTCCCACTCTGTCTAGGACCTTCTACAGTGATCCTGATCAGAGGGGTCTACAGTCAGTGGTAGCCAAGTACCATCTAGTTCTTGTTTGAGACTACAGGAGGCTCTGGTTGGTGTGGTCCATTCATTAGTCCTTTGGATCAGTTGTTTCCTTGAGTCTTTGTTTTTTTCACTCTTTGCTGTGGATGGGAAGAGACTGATAATTGTATTATACATACATGGCCACTTGCAAGCTTTTAAGACCCCAATCACAGCTCACCAAAGTAGAATGATACCTAATGACTTTTGAGATAAAAAGAACAGATTAATTAAAGCACAGAAGCAACCAAGCAAAATAGGGGAAAGATAAATGCCACACAAAGATCGAGGAACCTTGGAACACTGGGGATAGAGAAGCTAAGATGAGGTTTTTCCCCCAGAGCCAATAGAGAGAGAAAATCTTTTCTTAGAGCTGATGCCCTGAATTCAGACTTCTAGCCTCCTAAACTGTGAGAAAATAAATTTCTGTTTTGTAAGACTATCCACTTGTGGCATTTCTCTCATAGCAGCATTAAGAAACTGTTGTTGTTGTTGTTATGTGCCGTCAAATCTAAAAAAACAAAAAACAAACTCACTGCGGTTGAGTTGGATCCAACTCATAGCGACCCCTCCTTGGGTTTCTGAGGCAGTATCACTACAGAAGTAGATTGCCCAACCTTCCTTCCGAGAACTGGCTGGTGGGTTTGAACTGCCAGCCTTCTGGTTAGCAGTCAAATGCTTTAGGCACTAAGCCACCAGAGCTCCCAAGAAACTAAAATAGAGGCTGGAGATTAAGAGTGCCTAGATGACGTAAGTGATTTGCACTTGACTACTAACCTAAAGGTTGGTGGTTCAAACCCACCCAGTCCACAGAAGAAAGGCAAACTACTTCTGTAAAGGTTACAGCCAATAAAACCCTATGGAGCATTTGTGCTCTGTTACACATGGGGTCAGAATTGACTTGACAGAATTGAAGGTGAGAATTTTACCAGTGAACCAGCTCCCTCTATCAAGCTAGACAGATAGAATCTCAGATGTCATTGTGGAGCTTCCATTCTAGCCAAGGGAGATAGCCAATAATTCGATAATAATTAAGAATTTCAGATAGTGATAAAAAACTGTGAAGTAAACAAAACAGGGAAATGTGGTTGTGATTGTTGTTAGTGCCATTGAGTCGATTATGATTCATAGTGACTCCATGTGACAGAGTAGAACTGTCCCATAAGCTTTTCTTGACTGTAATCTTTATAGGAGGTCTTTCTCCTGGGGAGTTCTTGGGTATGTTAGAACTGCTAACCTTTTAGTTAGCACCCCAGTACTTAACCATTGTACCATCAGGTGTTAAGAACAGAGATTTATATTTGAGTTTGAGAGCTGTGGCATCCCTTGGTGGGGTGTGAGGGATACAGACTACCCTGGTGATACTGTCAGAGGGGGTGACACCAGAATGACAGTGTATAAATTTTTGTGCAGTATTTCAGCAGAAATTTACTATTTTATACAAAACCCCTGAAGCTATAACAACAAAAACATTTTTCATAAGCCAAGCTTACAGGTATCAATATACCCACAGGGCTAAAATGCTATGCTGATTTACTTTTTGAACCTTTTAATGTGCTCTGGTCAGAGCTGTCATTATTACCCAATCACAGTGATGCTTTGGATCACGTGATTTCTTCTGCATGTGGCACAAGCATAGACCGTTGTTTTTGTAGTTACCAGTGTATTTATACTCTCTGGTGTTTTAGCTACAGTATTGTGGTAAGTAGTATTTGTGAAACTATATCAATAACTTTTTTGAGAATGAAATAAGTAATTAAAGGAAAAGAAGGAGAAGTTACTAATGTTGCATTCAATGTAATTCAGCATAGAAAGATTTTGCAAAACAGTTTTGTTGTTAGTATTCATATAATCTAAGAAATATTACATTTAAGGAATTTGCAGTTGTATTTATCACATATCATTCTGATTAAAATTGATGATAAACAATACTAAGGATTTTGTATGGTCTGGTATGGGAGGAGGTTCATGGTGGGGGGAAGGTGACATCATGAGTTACTGCACTGGGTGATACCTTCCCTAGTGATGCCACTGTTTGAGAAGGCTTCTTTGAGCAGAGGACATTTGCACTAATGTGAAGGATGTTGTTGTTGTTATGTGAAGTCAAGTCGGCCCTGACTCATAGCAACCCCTCCTTGGGTTTCTGAGGCAGTATCATTACAGAAGTAGGATTGCCCAACCTTCCTTCCAAGGAGTGGCTGGTGGGTTTGAACCGCCAGCCTTCTGGTTAGCAGTCAAGTGCCTTAGACACTATGCAGCCACGTAAATCTGGGGATGAATTTGGTGAGTTTGAGAGCAGAATAGGACCAGTGAGGCCAGAGCGCTCCATATGACAGGCAAAGGAGTAGGAGATAAAGTTGAAGACGTTGTCGGGGCTCATGTAAGGGCTCAGAGAGCCTGGTAAGGAGTTTGGATTTGTTTTGATTCAACTGAAGAATGGTGGAGTATAAACACATGACATACCTGCTTTATTCTTTAGAAAGTTTACTCTGCCTGCTGGGTGGAGGTTAGACTGTGTGGATAAAGAGTGGATGTGAGGAGGCTTGGAGAAGAGGCTACTTAGTGAAAAGTTTCAGAGATGAACTGGTGGTGGCTTAGACTAGGGGAGGTGGCAGTGAGGTAGTGAGATGTACTGTATCTTGAAGGTAAAGTTGACAAGACCTGGTGATGTATTGGATATAAGATTTTGGTTTTATGAATTTGATGGACGGTAGAGCCATTTACTGGGTTGGGACGGTTGCACGAGACAGTATGGCAGTATAAGCCACTGCTGTCAAGTAAGTTCTGATTCATAGCAACCCCCATCAGGTTTCTAAGACTGTAAGTCTTTATGGAAATGGATTGCCTCATTTTCCTCCTGCATAGCAACTGGTGAGCTTGAACTACCAACCTTCTAGTTAGCAGCTAAATGCCTTACCCACTCTGCCACCAGAACTCCTTATAGCAGTATAGGAGCTGGTAAGTACTTGAGTTGGGGCAAGGCAGAACTGAGGAGAAGTTTGGGTAATAATTATAATATAAACAGCTAACAGTTTTTGAACAATGTACCTTGAACTATTTTAAACGATTTGCATGATTAACTCATTAAATTCTCACAACAATTATAGCTTCATTTGTTACATAAATAACCCTATTTTACAGATGAAGGCACTGGGACACAGAGAAGTTAAATATCTTGCCAAGGTTATATGGCTAATAAATGGCAGAGTTGAGGTTGGAACTGATACCATCTGGCTTGAAAATCCAGTGCTCCTAACCATCAAGCTATCCAGCCTCAAGGTGAAACATAGGGAGATGGTGTTGGCTGCACCAAAAGCCACCCTTTGAGCCATGAATTGTGTCTGTCTTGTGAAATGGGTTGTTTTTGCTTCGTTAAGAAAAAAGAGTGCTGAACTGTCATTTTAAGATTCAGGTCACCAAATATTAATGCGCTCATTGAAATATAATCTTTCAAAGAAGATTAGTGGCACTGGTTTTCTGGTGCTGGATTTCTTACCTTCAGAAAGTACCTCATAGCCGTATTCTCACATGTTCTTAAAGTAAAAGCATCCACTTGGGAAAATTAGGGCATTTTACTGAACATAATGAGCAGTGGTTTTACCATAGCAGTTGTACCCATTATAATTCTACTCATGGCTGTTCAGCTATTATCCTGTTTGCCCTGTTCTTAAAGTATGATAGCAAGTGATTAGCTTAGGTGGGATGGTTATCAGTCCTGACTATGGCAGTCAGTATTATAAAGTTTCTTATGTACTTTCTGGAACTGTACATAATCTAAATAAAGCTAGAAATTAATGCTAATAAGATTAAGTTAATGGAAAATTGGCATTTTATAATAGACCCATCTTACCTAATGCCAAAAAAACGAGGCTCACTGCCACGGAGTCAGATCCGACTCATAGCGACCCTTGGGTTTCTGAGGTGGTATCACTATGGATACCAATCTTTCTTCTGAGAATGGCTGGTGGGTTTGAACCGCCAGCCTTCTAGTTAGCAGTCAAATGCTGTAGGCACTACACCAGCAGAGCTCCTATGTTGCCTAATAGTGTGTTAAAATTATTCACATAAATTGACTTTCTAGAACTTTATTCCAAAATGGTAAGGTGGAGAGGGAGAAAATATGCATACTCATATGTCAGGTGGCTATAGTCAGTGAAGTTGCACAGTGGTGAGGAGCAGAGCTGTTCATACTTTTACTCTTAAGCCTTGTCCCAAATATTAATTATTCTCTTCCTCTGTAGTAACTTAGGACCTCTGGTAGAGCTTTGGTTAAAGCATTGGGCTGCAAATCAGAAGTTTGGTGGTTCAAACCTACCAGCCACTCCATGGCAGAAAGATGAGGCCGTCTGCTTCTGTAAAGATTTATAGCCTTGGAAACTCTATGGGGCAGTTCTACTTTGTCCTATAGGGTAGCAGTGAGTTGGAATGAACATGATGGCAGTGGTTTGGTTTTGAGTTTAGTAACTTAGCTGTTTAAAAAGAAAATCAATGTAAAGATATTTTTAAGACAAATATAGCAGAGGGTTATTATTTGCAATATGGTTTATATAGTTTTTTAAAAAATGTATATATTTTAAAATGTGATGTTTCGATTTCCAGGTTTAGGGCCAAAGTAAATTATGTCTGTGGGAAGTGTCAGAAAACTTCTGTGAGTTCAGTTCACTGGTAGCCAGTAACTACTTGCCGTTGAGTCGATTCTGACTCATGGCGACCCCTTGTGTTACAATAATGGGTTTGGTTTATAGTTTTCGTTTGAGGATTTAGCTCTGAAGAAATAGAAGAGTGAGTGTATTTGGAATACTCTTGACTGTAAATAACAAAAAACTCAACTTAAAATGCCTTCAATGAAAGAGACATTTAATCAATTAGCTTACATATCCAGAAGCTCGAAGGTAGGTGGTAGGTTTCATTCAGTTGATAGACACTGCCAGGCACTGGTGCGACTTCTCAGTGATTTGCTGGGCCCTTCTTTCCTGATGCTGCTCTTCATGGTGGCATCCTGAGCAGAAAGGAAAGGCATAGATAGAATTACAGGGCCAGCACTAGCTACATGAGAGGCTGGGAATGCCTTTTTTTTGGCCTCTGTAGTGGGAAAAATTGTATAGGGAGGCAAGAAATATAAATAAAGGGTCTTGGGAATGAATGTGATATGGGAGGATTAGTGAAGTGGAAATGGGTGTAAGGTAGAGAGAGGGGTTAGGGAGGTGGGAATGGATGTGGGGTGAGTAACCTGGAGTGCCTGCTGCAAGGGGAAAGGAAGAAAGACAGTGATAGCCCACTAGGTCCTTGCATTCACCCTTCTTTCCCATTGGTACATACTTGTCATGTCTCTTTTTAACCCTATGTTTTCTACGAAAAACACAGGGGCCATCTGCTATGGAAAAATTACTGGCAGGAGTGATTTCTGTTTTGAAGTTTTTTTTTTTTAAACTTTGTACATGTAGACAATGTCCCTAAATTGTATTCTCACTATGTGTGTGAATAATTTTGTGAAGAAAATAAAAACATACGTACCCTAACACCTTGCAGCTCACTCCTCCTATGATGTTTGTCAGGGCTGGACTTACCTGTGTCTCTGTTTCCAATCAGTTTGTCATCAGGGATTTACTTTATGCATTTCTGCCCCAGGCATTGGGGAATTCAGTGCCTTAGTCATAAGAAATGTTTAAAAAGTGTTTGTTGCATTGAAATTTTATTAGTATTTATTTTTTTGTTGAATAGAAATTTAGATACATAAAAACCCAGCTACTGTCAAGTTGACTCTGATTCATGGGGCCCCATGTGTGTCAGAGTAGAACTGGGTTCCGTAGCTGATCAGCTCCAGTGACTGATGTTTTCAGAAATAGATCACCAGGCCTTTCTTCTAGGCACCTTTGGGTGCACTTGAACCTTTAGCCTTTTATGTGGTACACTAAACGTTTGCACCACCCTGGGACTCTTTTTGGGGGAGGGATTCCAGTTAGGTACATAAAAGCCCACTGCCATCAAGTCGATTCTGATTCAGCCACCTTACAGGACAGAGTAGGGCTGCCCCATAGGGTTTCCAAGGTCATAATCTTTATGGAAGCAGACTGCTACAAATTTCTCCCACAAAGTGACTGGTGGGTTTGAACTGCCAGCCTCTTGGTTAGCAGCTGAACTCTTTAACCTGTCCTCAGGTATGCCCGCTGAAGGAAGACTGGACAATCTATTTCTGTAAAGATATACCACCTTGGAAACTTGAAGGGGTATTGCTGTGAGTAGGAATTGACTCAATGGCAGTGAGGTGGGTTTTTTTTTTTTTTTTTTGTATGTCCACATTCTCATGTTATCTCATTCCCTTGTAATGCCTCTGTGTAACTCAATTTGTTATTCTGAGGGGCCACTGGTGCCAACAGTACAGCTCTAGTTTCTGTTTATTCCACTTGTCTGTTGGTTTGTTGTGCTGTGGTGGCTTGAATGTTGCTGTGATGCTGGAAGTTATGCCACCAGTATTTTAAATACCAGCAAGGCATGGTGGGCAGCTTTCAGTGGAGCTGCCAGGCTAAGACAGACTAGGAAGAAGGAAGAGGCAGTCCACTTCTGAAAACACTAGCCACCGAAAACCTTATGAACAGCATAACCTTGTCTGATAGAGGGCAGGGAGATAAGCCCTTCAGGTTGGAAGGCACTCAAAATATGACTGATGACGAGCTGCCACCTGAAACATCATTTCTGAGGATTTTGCAGGACTGGGCAGTGTTTTGTTCTGTTGTACATAGGATTGCTATGGGTCGAAAATGACTTGACGGCACCTAACAACAACAGTTTCTGCCTGGCCTGAAATTTGACTGTTGTTGTTGTTGTTGTTATGTGCCATCGAGTCGACCCCGACTCAAGCGACCCCTCCTTGGGTTTCCGAGGCAGTATCACTACAGAAGTAGGATTGCCCAACCTTCCTTCCAAGGAGTGGCTGGTGGGTTTGAACCGCCAGCCTTCTGGTTAGCAGTCAAGTGCTTTAGCACTCAATGTGAGATGCAGACCCCAGCTCTGGCCCCAGCTGGCTGTAGTACACTATTTTCCTGTCCACCTGAGAGGGAGGCACAGTGTGGGCTGAATCAGCATGTCCTGCTGGCAGACAGTCAACAGTAGCACAGAAAGATAACACATCATTAGTCATGTTGACAGAAGGACATTTCCTCTCCCTCTTACCTATTAGCAGAGGTGTTAATGAGGAGTAAAGTGGCCAAAAGGCAGGAAGTGTTGCTGAGGCCAAGGGCTTGGGCTGCCCACACATAGGATAATCATCCCTTGGGTTAGAAAGAATTGAATACAAAGACTCGGTTACAATTTTTAAAATACAGATGTTATTATTAGCTGTTGTTGGGTCAGGCCCCAACTCACAACAGTGCGATCAGTCTGTTGTGATCCATGTGTGGCAAAGTTTTACCATCTTCGTTTCTAAGGAACATTCTGGCTATACTTTTCCAAGACAGGTTTGTTAGTTCTTCTGGTAGGCCAGGGTATATTCAATATTCTTCACCAACACTCTAACTCAAATGCATCAATTCTTCTGCAGTCTTCCTTATTCGTTGTCTGGCTTTCACATGCATATGAGATGCTTGAGAAGACCATGTCTTGGGTTAGGTGCACCTTAGTCCTCAAAGTGATGTCTTTGCTTCTGAAAACTGTAAAGAGGTCTTTTGTAGCACATTTGCCCACTACAATTTCTTGTTTGATTTCTTGACATCTGCTTCCATGACATTAATTATAGGTCCAAGTAAAATGAAATTCTTGACAACTTCAATCTTATCTCCATTTATTGTGATGTTGTTTATTGGTCCAATTGTAAGGATTTCTGTTTTCTTTATATTGAAGTGTAATCCATACTGAAGACTGTAGTCTTTGATCTTCATCAGTAAGTGCTTCAAGTTTTCTTTGCTTTCAGCAAGCAGGATTGTGTCATCTGCATATGTTAGGTTGTTAATGAGTTTTCCTTCAACCCAGATGCCACATTCTTAATATAGTCCAGCTTCTTGGATTATTTGCTAAACATACGGATTGAATAAATATGGTGAAAGAATATAACACTGATACATACCTTTCCTAATTTGAAACCATACAGTTCTATTTGAAGAGCTACCTCTTGGTCTATGTACAGATTCTGCATAGGCACAATTAAGTGTGTGGGAATCCCCATTTTTTGCAGTGTTACCCATAATTTGGTTGAATGCCTTTGCAAAGTCAATAAAACATGGTAAACATCTTTCTAGTACTCTGTGTTTTCAGTCAAGATCCATCTGACATCAGCAGTGATATCCCTTGTTCCATGTCCTCTTCTGAATCTGGCTTGAATTTCTAGCAGTTCTCTATTGATGTACTGCTGTACCCATTTTTGAATTATCTTCAGCAAAACTTTACTTGTGTTTGATTAATGATACTGTTTAATAATTTCTGAATTCCTTTGGATTACCGTTCTTTGCAGTGGGCACAAATGAGGATCTCTTTCCAGTCAGTTGACCAGGTAACTGTCTTTCAAATTTCTTGGCATGGATGAGTGAGCTCTTCCAGCACTGCATCTGTTTGTTGAAGCATCTCAATTGGTATGATGTCAATTTGTGGGACTTTGTTTTTCACCAGTGGCTTCAGTGCAGCTTGGACTTCTTCCTTGAGTGCCATCGGTTCTTGATAATATGCTGCCTCCTGAAATGGTTGAATGTTGATTAATTCTTTTAGGTACAATGACTGTGTATTTCTTTCATCGTCTTTGGATGCTTAAATGCTAAGTATTTTCTTCCCTTTTGGTTTTCTAACTCCAGATCTTTGCACATTTTGTTATAATCCTTTTTACTTGTAGCTTCTTGAGCTGCTCTTTGAAGTCCTCTGTTCATTTTTTTCATACCATTGATTCTTCCATTTGCTTTAGCAAATGTTCAAGAGCATGTTTCAGTCTTTTCTGACATACATTTTGGTCTTTTCTTTCTTTCTTGTCTGTTTAATGACCTTTTGCTTTCTTTCATGTATGATGTCTTTAGTATCATCCCACAACTTGTCTGGTCTTTGGTCATTAGTATCGACAGCCACACTTTATTAATTGCCTACAATATTATAGCTGCACGACTAAGTACCTAAGCAGGTTTTGTTTGGCCCTAAAGTCAGCTTTACATGGGAGGTTATTATTTTTTTCTCCCCTCTTCGTTTTATAAAGTCATATTTTACAGCTGAGAAAACTGAGGTTCACCACTTACATATGGCCTCTCAGGTGAGTAATGACTGCTGGGGCTAAGCCCAGGTCTGTTGGATTCCAAAGGCTGATGCCTTTTTCCTGAAATGCACTCATTTGGCAGACTCAATTGGGCGGTAAGCCTTGGAGATCTTCATGCAGGACCATGTACTGATGCTCCCTTGTGTGCCATGCATCGTTAGGCACTGGGGATGCAGAAGTGAGCACATAGTTGGTGTCAGAGTTTAGTGGTAGAATCAGATACAAGAGCAGCAAAGGCCTCTTGAAGGTGGAGGGCAGCCTGGACAAGGGCAGAGGGGACATAACATAGCAAATTGGTGTTGAAGGCATGGGTTTAAGAAGGAAGTGTCAAGAGATGAAGTAGAAGACAGATGAAAGGTGGCCTCAAATGCCAGATTGAGGACTTTGTCCTTTATTTTGTAGGTGGAGGAGTGCCATTAATGGAACTGAGGCTAAGGAGTGTCCTGGCACACTTGAATTTAGTGTGGATTTGAGGAAAACAGTGCTGGGCAGAGGGAGAATATTAAGGAGGCAAATGGGCAGAGTTTGGTGACTGGATTTGGAGTGAAGAGTCTAGGGGTAGGTCTGGGGCAAAGATAACAGTGGGATTTTCGGTTTGAGTGAGTAGGTACCATTCTCAGAAATTTGAGGAAAGAGGGGAAGAATGGGTGCAGATTAATACTAGATTAAGACTGGTAGCTTTAATTTTCTTAATTAAGCATGAGATGTACAGGGCTGCTAGGTGAGAGAGGCAGAGGTTGAGCCTGAGGTGCTTTGGGAGTGGTGGAGGTAGAGAAGAAGGAATGGGAAAGGGTGCTAAGTAATAATGACTGGGTTTGGGGTGAATTTTTGGTGGTGTTTTTCTCCAGAGTGCTCAAGTATCCAGGTGTAGAATGGAGCAAGATAGCTTGTCAGTGCTGGATCCACCTACAGAATATGGGGTGGCAGGATCAGAGGCATGAAGCCATTGAGAATTCTGATGAGAAAGCATTTGGGATGCTATGTAGGCTGGATAGAGAAATAATGGAATCCCAGCAAGGGGCTAGTGGTCAGGGAGAAAACAGAAGGAGCCAGAATAGAGGAAATGGGTGAGGCTGTGGCCAGATCCAGGATACTGCTGTTAAAGATGTGTGAAAGAGAGGTCTGGGTAAAGTCAGAGGAGCTCTGGTGGTGTGGTGGTTAAGGCATTTGGCTGCTAAACACAAGGTCAGCGGTTTGAACACATTAGCTGCTCCACAGAAGAAATATGAGGCAATCTCCTTTCCTAAAGATTTACAGCCTTGGAAACCCAGTGAGGGTCGCTATGGGTCAGAATCAACTCAGTGACAGTGAGTTTGGGTTTGGTTTGGTTTGAGTGAAGTCAGTATTCCAGGGTGAGACCTGGGCATGGATGACAACATGCAGTGGGATGTGGAGGTCACTGGTCTTAAGGAAGGCCCACACATTTCTAGACCTGCTTGTTGGATGGATCAGCTACCTCAGGAGCCACAAAATGAATTACCTGTGAGGACACATGGACAGAGTGTAAGATGAGGAGGTCCAGGTATAGACAAACCTGTGGCTAACCAGAGAGCACATGTTCCATCTAAAAAGGTGAGCTGCCCCCCACAACCGGTCCCTGCTAGGTGGGAACTGCCTCACTTATGGCTTTTTCCCTCTAGAAATCAGAATTTATGTGTGAATTCTCCTGATTTTTAAGCATTGATTTCTTACGCAACAATTTTAAAATTGCACTGTGGGCTATGTAAATCGAGGTTATAGATGAGTTTGTCTGTGTGGGCTCTCAATTTGTACTCTCTGATCCACACAGGCCTTGACAGTACCTAGGACTGTGGATTGTAAATTGGATCCCAGACTCCTGATAACACCTTACCTTCTTGGCTATCCCCTTTAGTTTGGAGGATCTACATTTTAAAGATAAAGGGCTAACTAGCTAATTAGGTTTTCCATGGAAACTGACAGGAGGTGATAGTAATCTGAAGCCTGTGGCTCAAGTGAACAGCAGATTGTGATGAAAAATTTTCTAGCTCCTTCTGAAACTCCTGCTGAAAGTGAAGCAGCAACAAATAGGGCCGGCAGCTGGAGCAGGTAAGGTGAGGTGGGGGTGGGGGGGAGCCCCGAGCCCCTAGGTGGCAGGAAGCAGCGGCAGACAGGGCTGGCAGCCGGAGCAAGTAGAGGGAAGCCCACGAATTAAGCAGAGCGGTTGGAACAGCTAAGGGAGACCAACTTGTGTATTGGTTTGCTGTACTGTGGTGGCTTGCATGTTGCTGTGAGGCTAGAAGCTGTGCCAGCCAGGTTGCCCATGGTGGACTGGTTTCAGTGGAGCTTCCAGACTGAGACAGATTCAGAAGAAAGAAGAGGCCATCTACTTCTCGAAGAATTGGCAGGTGAAAACCTTATGAATATTAGTGAAACACAGACATCTGATATATTAATGGAAAATTTTATGAATAGCTCTGAAACATTGTCTGATACAGTGCTGGAAGATGAGACCCTCAGGTCAGAAGCAGCTCAAAATATGACTGGGAAAGAGCTGCCTCATCAGAGTAGAGCCTACCTTAATGATATGGATAAAGTAAAACTTTTGGGACCTCCATTTTCTGAAGTGGCACGACTCAATATGAGAAGAAACTGCTGTAAGCATCCATTAATAATCAGAACATGGAATGTATGAAATATGAATCTAGGAAAATTGGAAGTTATTAAAAATGAAGTGGGATGCATAAAGATCGATATCCTAGGCATTAGTGAGCTGAAGTGGACTGATTTTGGCCATTTTGAATCAGATGACCATTCATAACAATTCATTTTCTTAGAGTCCAACTCTAGTTTCTTGGTGTAACTAGAGTAAATAATACTTGAGTTGATTTAGTAAAATTTTATATTTTATATTCAATTTTCTTAATATTTAAACTCAGTAAATGTAACCCTATGGGAGTTGTGATTACATAGTTAAACTATTTTTTTTTTAATTAAAAAATGTTAAATTAGCAAATGAAAAGGTAGTTTACATAGTGAAATGAATGTTTTGCTCTTCAAAGTAATCACTTTGGGGGAGTTTTACTCAAATTTCAAAACACCATTGGCACTCTGGGAATTATTTACTGAGTATCTGCACAAGTCTTTGTGCACCAAAAAAACCCCGTTGCTGTGGAGACAATTCGTACTCATAGCTACCCTATAGACGGACTAGAACTGCCTCATGGGACTTCTAAGGCTATACATCTTTATTGAAGCAGACTGCTACGTCTTTCTCCTATGGAGTGGCTGGTGGGTTTGAACTGCCAACCTTTCAGTTAGCAGCAGAGCACTCCAACCACTCTACCACCAGAGCTTTTTACAAATGATTACCCAAAACCAAACCAAACTCACTGCCTTCAAGTTGGATCCGACTCTTAGCAACTGCTCCTTCGGTTTCTGAGGCGATATCACTATGGAAGTAGCTTGCAAATCTCTGTCCCTTTGAAAGTAGATTTGATATTTGTGACTAGGGTCACTAGAACCAAGTCTAAATAGTAAGGTTGTGGATCAAAATGGGCAAAATCACAGTCCTGTGTAAAAATGAGATGTGGCCTTGAGTACTGACCCACAGCCCATTGTCTTGTTCATCAGTGAGCCCCCAGGATAGCTGTACACTAGCAGGTGCACAAGTGCTTGAACAGCGTAGCTGAGGTGGAGTCAGTGCTACTTATTCTCTATATTTTTAGCATAGCTTTACAGACTTTAGGAGCTCTGGTGGCACTGTAGTTTTAAAACATTGGACTGCTAGTGACCAAAAGTTTGGCAGTTCGAACCAATCAGCTGTTCCATGGGAGAGAGATGAGGTAGTCTGCTTCTAGAAAGATTTACAGCCTTGGAAACCCTGTGGGGGCAGTTCTGCTCTGTCCTGTAGGGTCACTATGAGTTGGAATCAACTTGATGGCAATGGGTTTTTGGTTTACAGACTTTGTCTCCAGCACACCATATTTACAAAGTGCCTAAGAACTAAATTTTCCTGTTTTAGAAGACATTTAGATACATCATGGAGCCTTTTGGATATAAATGTACAATTTCTGTTGGCCTTTGAAATACTAAAATAGATTTTGAAATGTGCATTACTATCTTTCCAGGCCCCTTGGCTCCTGGCAATCAGGTTCAGAATCATGGAGTTTCCCAAGTGATGATTTTTAGAATGATGTGCACATAGGGCTTTATGCCAGCATGGATTCTTGAAGAACACACACACATCAGGCTCATTGCCATACTTCTTGAACATCTGTTAAATGAGGAGTAAGGAACCAGACTGCTCTTCTCTGTGCGAAAGGAACAGAGAAGCAGCATCATCTGACCTCCTCTAACTACACAAGATGAAGACAGAATCACCATTAGCAGCCCAAGGCCTGTTCTTATGAGGCCAGACATGCCACCACCCTCCAGCCCTCTTACTAACTTTGACGCCAACCATTCCTCCCGCAGTACCCACCACCTCTCTGCTGGGTTCAGTAATTCGTTACATTGACCACACAGAACTAACAGATTATGCGGTTTATTAGGGAAGCAACAGTCTACAATTCAAGTTCAGGAATGCCAGTGTTCTCACAGCCAGCTGTCTCACTCAGCAGCTGCCAGTCTCTCTCGTTTCTCTCTCAGCAGTGTGTGTCTCTCACATCTCTGTCTCTCAGCAAGTGCATCTCTCTCAGTAGCTTGTCTCTCAGGCAGCAGTGAGAGATTCCTTCTGCCTCTAGGAGGGTTCATTTTGAGCCTGATAGAGTGGCAAAACTAACCAATCCCAACATCAGAATTCTGCACACCTTAGAGAGAGCGAACTTCCCAGAAGATTGCTTCCTGCTGCTCCAACAGAAATACAGCAGGTGGATAACTTTAACAATCAGCTAGGAAGATGGGGCAATCTACTTCCATAGTGATACTGCTTCAGAAACCAAAGGAGGGGTCTCTATGAGTTGGGTCTGACTCGATGGCACATAACAGCAACAACAACATTCACGGCAAAGGGGGAGTTACAAGCATTATGGCTAGAAAAGTCATACCATGTAATTTACTACACCACACTCTGGCCTGAAGTTGACGGGGACACCACAGTGGACCAGAGTTGGTTGCTTGTCAGAAATACTTGGAGAGTTCTTATAAAGAAAATAGATTCTGGAGGCTTATCCCTAGAGATTCTTATTCATTAGATGTAGTATGGGTAATAGGTGAGGACCATAAATCCATACTTTTAGTAAGAGCTCCAGGTGATTGATGCTGGTCATCTGTGGTGTACTTGGCTTTGGGGTTGAACATACTTAGGTTCATGTCCTGTCTCCATCATCTAATGGTTGTGTGACGTTACAAAGTTACTTAACATTTCTGAGGCTCAGTTTCCTCATCTTTACAGTGAGAAAGATGATGCTACTGTGCAAAGGCATTATGAGGAGAGCAGTTAATGTACATAAAGCACCCAGCTCCATTTGGCACATTCTGTGTTAATCACTTATGACTGGTCTTGTCTCTACTCTTGAGTTTCCAGCGTCCATCATTGTCAAAGGTATATAACTAAACCTTTGAGAGTAAGGATTGGATTTCACACTTGTCTGTGTGTTCCATAGTGTTTAGTACTATGTGGAACACATGGATGATGGGTACCCTTTTGTTCTGTTTCATGCTGGTGCTTACGGTTATGATATGGCATGAAGCTCCACACCATGGAGATCTATCATGGTCCATTTAATGATCCACTATTTGAGATTTGCCTTCTTTTCTACTCTGCCATAAGGCCCGTCCTCCCTCATATTTGAATGTACTTGTATGTGTGCACACATACGCACATGCACACACACACATGGGTGTCCATGATGTCCAGCTTAGATCCAGCCCTTTCCTTATTTTAGGTCATTGAAATGTGGGGATTGTTGTTGATAAAACTGGCCTACCAAGGTAAGGGTGGTACGAGAGGTTTCCAACAGGGAGACAAACTTGTCTGTCGGTTTTGTCTTAACGTGGTGACATGTTGATGTGAGTTTTGAGGCTGAGCCACTGATGTTTCAAACCCAGTGGGATGCACATGGTGCACAGGTATCAGCCCAGCTTACAGACTGAGACAGACTAGGAAGAAGGAAGAGGCTGTCCACTTCTCAAAGATTTGGCCAGGGAAAACCTTATGAATAGCAAAGAAACAATT